>NC_090926.1:463553606-463875035 GCF_040938575.1 Ambystoma mexicanum
GTGATGAGGTCTAAAGCCTGATTGGCAGGCTCCAAGGAGGAGGTTGGACTCTAGGTACTCCTAAATTTGGATGTAAGCCTCTTTGTCAAGGATCTTGAGTAGAAATGGTACAGTGGTGATTGGCCTATAGTTGGTCAGGATTGAAGGATCCAGAGACTGTTTTTTCAGGTGGGGTAAGACCCAGGACTCCTTTAAGTTGCAGGGGACAGTACCAGAGGTGAATGAGGAGTTGATTAGTTTGGTTATGAAAGGCGCCAGGTCTCTAGTGGCGTCTTTGAATATCTGCGCCGGGCAGCTGTCTCCTTGACACCTAGAAGGTTTGAGTGAAAAGATGATTTTTTCTACCTCGTAGGTCGAGACTTGGGAGAAGCTGAACTGGTTTGGAGGTTTGCTAGTAGACGTTATGGCTGCACTTTGCTTGCCTAAAATGAGTAGCTTAGCTTTTTTATTGGCAATCTTACTTTGGAGCAGGGAGATTTTGCTCTGTAAGGCACTCTGGATACTGCACCAGAGTTTGCCCTTGAGACATTCGTCTATCTGAGGAATGGAGCTTCCATTTCCCTTAGAATGGTAAACAGTTCCTTAGAACTTGAGCTAGCTTTGATGATCCTCTCATTATAGGATTCTTGTTTGGTATGTAGTATTTCCTTTTTGTAGAAGGCAGCTAGGTTGATCAAGATAGTTTTGTTTTTCTCAATAGGAAGGAGTTTCCACAGAGATTCAAGCTTTCTTTATTCCGTTCTCAGAGTTTTTAGGTGGGGGGTGAACCATGAATTCAAATGTGCTTTAGGTTTGCTTTTCTGCATTTTAGGTGGAGCAATAGCGTCTAGAGCTTTCGTCATAGTGACATTATAGGCATCTACTAGGTTATCTGGACTAGTTTAATTTGGAAGTAGGTTGAGAGTGGGCATGATGAGTGGAATAAGCTTATCTGCAGTAATATTCCTTTTATTCCTCATAGGGAGGGGTGGTGCAATTAGATTGACCTTGGAATTAGAGATATTAGCTGGCAAGGTAAATGAGAGCAAGGAGTGATCGTTCCAGGTTTGAGGTGTTATCGATGTGATAGATGTTGCACAATTGAGGTCCGCTACTCAGTCAAGGGTTCTCCCTTTGTCATGGGTGGCCTGGGTCACTCTTTGGGTAAGCCCTGTAGTATATTTTAGCGTGTTTTGGAGTGCAGCGCCACTGCATGGGCTATCTATTTTAAAAGCACACCATTTATTTTTTCTCAATACCTATTTAAAAGCACACCAAATTTTATTTTCTCACTTGAAATGCCTCACTTACAGGAGACACATTAGATACTTGATTAATTAACTTAACTAACAAATACTAACACGATTCTAACTCCTTAACATTATATTGTGTTCTCCATGTGCAAAATGAGGCATGCTGAGATTCATTGTTTAAACGTGCAATTTTTCTTTGCCCTGTTCACTGTTTTTGCAGGAAGCAAAATTTGAATGCCAGGAAATCAGTTAGATACAGTTGCTTTCTGTAAAAGTGAGCTATTGTTGAGGAAGGGGGAGGCGATACTATGAATTTTGATTGGTGCTATGTAAATTTAGGGGAGGTAACAGAGGTTTTTTGGAATAGCTCTGACAGATTTACGGGGAGAAGACATTTTGCGGAGCTACAGTGAGGTCACTTGGCTGGAGCTGCTGTGAGATCGCCTGGCTGGGCTGCTGGGAGGGGTCGTCCCAGTTGCATTGCTGACCTTCAGAGACTGGGGTTTCCTAGTCACTTGGCACTGGCTTGAGAATTCTGTGTTCTCACTGTGCACTTCAAACTTCAAACACAAAGAAAACCCTGGGCTCATTCATCAAAGGCGACTGGCCAAGGGAGATCGCGTGTGGAAGAGCTACAAATAGCTGGTAAATATACAAATGGAGTGAGATTATTGTGACTGCCGGACGAATGATTTACTATCAGGCAGGCAGGGTAGCGATAGGGAATTGTCCTGTGTTTAACTGCCACGTTATTATGTTGCAAGGCAAATGATGTAATCTTTCTTTTTCTTGTTGCAAACATGAAATGAAATTCGTGGTGTTATTGCATTTGTTTCTCTTATGTTTATTTCAGAGAGGATTGTCTCACAAGAATGGTAATGTATCATTTTGAAATTGTGATAACACACAGTCTGCCTAAGAGTGTTCTTGCCTCTGTTTGATGCCTCTAGAAAAAATACTCTGCAGAAGAGGGAAGGATGTTTAATGTGCCAAGTTTCCTATACAGATGAAGCAATGTCATGAGCCATTATAAATAGTTGTGCGCGTGATTCCACTCAGGGTATGTGTGTGTGGCTTCTGAGTGGAATATAATGCAATAGCCTGCTGAGCGTATATGAACCACAGAGAGAGGCCTGGGGAAACATAGCCTCACTAATGTAAATAAATTAATGATAATACCACATGTTATTGTGAATAATTTATGGAAACATAGCTCACTGGTGTAGATAAATCAGTGATAACAGCCGTAGGTGGCAATCTATATGAAAATGTCGTGTTTCTGAATAATGTAGGCCCAAGGCGCCTCTAGTGATCACACGAACAGACCAAGCAAGAAGAAGGGGGTTTTGTATATCAGAGCCACAAATAAAAAAGAAAGCTATGCTCATCACTATACCACAACAAAATGCATACCAACAAAATGTATTTGTGTACTGAAATAATGCATCATCACTATACCACCATAAAGCCAAACCCAATCTAAATTCAAGGAGTAGTTATTGCTAAATTACCTTTGTTTTTGGCGGTAAGAAAATACCGCTAGGCCCCAAATTTACACAAAATACCCTACATATTTATGGTGCGTTGCAGGCCGGGGAAGTGATCATAGAGCACCTACTGGGCATGGCAAGTGTGTCTCACAGCGCCATCTGTACATTAAAGGGAACCCATTTCATAATAACAGTGTGTCACTAAAGACGAATTTCAGAATGTCTCAAATGGAAGCCACATTCTCAGAGCTAGTGCAATATTTAGAGGCAAAGTTATATGCACATGGGACGTGGTTATCGAACAGTGCCTCAGAATGGCATGACCGCATTCATGGTGAGGTGCAGAAAGAAAAAATAGACAATATTTTTGCAGAAGACGCATAATTCAGGTCTGCCTTCTAAGGTTAATAAATGCAGCTGATAAACATGCAGAGAAAGATTGTCTGATACGGCTATGTGCCAAGATCTGGTTTATTTTGAATAGGTCCCTGTGAATGCAAGAAAATGATACTAAGCTGATTAACAGGTTAAAAGCCGAACTAGATGGGGCAAGCAAAAAGGAGGAAATGTTAAGAGCAGAATTAGAAGGCTGTCAGAAAGACATGCAGTTAAAATGCAGAGATTTTGATATTCAATTGTCCAAAAGCAAGAAACAGTTTGAGGACAGTGAACAAGAATTGGTACACTTAAAGGCATTGGTGGAGCATATTAGACAAGATAAAGATGAGATGGTTTCTGAAATGCAGATTTTACAAAAAGAACATTATGAAAAAGAAAGTGATCTCCAAAATGCAGAACAGAAAATGGTTAAAATGTGTCAAGAAAGAGACAAGAGAAACAAAGAATTTAATGAATGCCAAATGCAAATGTGCGACATGCAGGAGGTAATTAATAAAATGAGTGATGAAAACAACTATTTGCAAAACGAAGCAGACAGGCTCCTTAAAAAAGTGTAAGGACTTGGAACAGCAAATGTGCATTCCCAGGTCCCAGGAGATGCGGCAAGGTATCACATTCAATGGAGTTGAGGTGAATTCTATTTCTACCCAAAGAGCTAGTGCCCCAGTAACTGGGCCGGAGACTGAACTTGGTTGCAGCGCTCTTGGGGGATTTGACACTTCCATTGGGGGCCGCCACCGATCCCATACACCTGGAACCAGGGTTGAGTCACCAAGTAGTGCAATTCCATGCATTGCAACGAGTAGCCCCATAAAGATAATGAAATCCATTAAAGCCCTGATCAAACCATTTAAAAAGGGAGGGGAATTCTGCATAGAGGATCACTTAGAAGCGGTTCATCACATTTTTAAAGCCCTCCAGATACCTAAGGAACAGTACAGGCAGTATTTTCATTTAACTTTAGATGCTCCGACGGCCAGTATCATAAGAGGATTGAATGAGCAGCAGAATATGACATGGGCACAGTTTGAAAAAGAGATTAGGCGTCATTTTTCTCCTTTTCAGTCATTGCAGGAGGCAAAGAAAGTCGCTTACACAATCACTGCTGGGCCTAATACATCCCCTCGCCAGTTTTTACAAGACTTAAAAAGAACATTTTCTCGCTTTGATGTATCTTTTGACCCAAATTCTAATGAGTTTAAAACTGCATACTTCTATGGGTTACAGAAAGACATTATATCACAACTGGTTCGGCAATTTGATCGTGACAAGTCGCTTGAATGGGTTGTACACCAAAGCACAAAACTATATGAGGTACTCTGTTGTCAGGGTAGAGAAAGTGATAAAATGAAAGATACTAGACCTAAATCTAAAGAACCCTCAGCAACAGTGATGGAAATCAGGTCAGCCAAAATGTCCCTTGAGTCTGCTCAAAGTCCAAGTAAAAATAATTTGGCACCTGAACAAAGGGGTAATCAACAAAGATCATCAGTTCCTGTACCAATGTTTCAATCACATGATCCTAGTAATAGGGAGAGCTACATCAGCCCCAGGTACTTAGGAGATAGGCCCCGGGCAGGCTATCAGCCTGATATGTCAGGTATGAACAATAACCAGAGACAAAATCAGGATCAAAGAAATGATGGTCCCCATCAGACATTGGGGACACGGATCAGATTTTACCCCAATACCATGATATATGATAATCAGGATAGACCCCGATATGTGGATCGATTTGCTGATAATGGGAATCAACATAGAGGCCAGTACCGACAACCTGAGAGACAGGACATGAGGCAGAACATGAACTACACTCCACGTCAGTACAATGATTCCCCACCAGGGGACTACAACCAAAGGATGGGTGCACCCCGCTCCCCTCCACAAATGAATCAAGAATTCAGGAACCATCCCAATAGAAATCATTCTCCTGAGAGGTACCAGAATAGATCCAATCAGGGGGAAAATAACCAATATCGATCTAGGCCACAGAGAGAGGATTCTAGAGAGATGGAAAGGTTCCAGTTTCTCGAGGCCCAAGTGAAAATGTTAGCTGAACAAATAGGAAAGCTCTGTACAGCGCAAAAACAGTCATCCAAGGAGGGGGCAGAAGGCCCTAGCAATGACCGGGGGGTTTCTGAAAAGTGACTAAGTACTTATGATACCTGCAGTGTCAAGAAAACAGATTGTTCTGATGTGATTTTCCATAATGACTCTGAGATGTATAAAGATTCAAAAATAAAGATACCAGTAAATGAACATGTGACAGAAAGTGCAAAGACCCTTATGAAAGAAGTTCGGTTTAACCTAGAGCTAAATCAAACATTGGAGATTTGTACAAATGAAAAAGAAACACCTGAAATTCCAAAGGAACAGAGAGACAGATTTAAGAAAAGTGACTCAATCATGGGGAATACCAATGAACAGGGAGTAAGTGGCGATGATATAACTCCTTCCCTGGGCAATCAGAAACAATGACCAAACACAGGAAGTAAAAAGAAATACTCAAAAGGAGGGTACATGTCAATCACCTGAAGAATTCTTCGAGCCACATATTTTTGAAGAGGGTAAAAAGGCTGGTACTACACTAAAGGATCACAAATGCACAGAATTAGACAATGACAAATTGCCAAGTGATGTTGTTACACATGTTCAGTTGGAGGGTTGTAATGTGGTCTCTGATGTTACCCAGATGGATGGGCGAACGGTGGCCACTGGGGAAATGAATAAAGTCTCTCACACAGAAATGGGCAAAAAGGAGGGAAAATGTCTTTCCATTTACCAATGTGCTTATCCAAAAGTGAAAAAAGGCCTGAGGAAGGTGAGCCCTGAAATCAGTAAGAATTTGCACTTCTTATGTGTGTTAGAGGAAGTTGAAGACAGGTATTATGCTCCCATCACTGTAGAAGAAAAATGCAATACATTTGCAATGATTGACACTGGCGCACAGGCCACAATTATGTCTAAAGAATTGGTAAAGAGTATCAACGAAGTGAGATCCCCACAGAATCAGATCACAGTGAGGGAAAATCAAGGTCCAGTGCATAATTTTAACGGGGAGGAGGTGCCTGTTATAGGCGTCACCGCGGTTGACAAGCTAGGTAAACACAGAATGAAACAGGAGGTATTGGTCACATCCATTTGTGATATTCCATTTCTGATGGGAACAGATTGCCTGAAAAGATTGTCTCCTCTCATAGATGGGGTGAATGGAGTACTGTGGTTCTTAACCAAAAAAAACATTGAGACCTAAGAAATTAAAATCACAAAACAGCAACATAAATGAATGTCACACCGTTGCCAAAACAAATGATGCAGTGGAGGTATATCTCCAGAATAGCTGCATCCCTAGCGTCACTGTTATATTATTGTGTCAAGATAAAATGCAGAGTGAAGATGAGAAACAATCTGTACAGATATACTTGGACCCAAGGAAAAGATGGCAAACTGCCATAGATGAGCACACATTACGCTTTTATTTAAAAGAGAAAACATGCAAACAGAATATTGCTACTAAAGCAGATTCAGAAAAACACATCACCACTCTTGCTGAAATACACATAGAAGATGAGCAACCATGGGTTCACATTGGTATAAATGACTATTCTAAAACAAAAAAAGCCACTTTAGCACTTGAGCAGGAAAGGAGTTTCATTAATGAGAAATTGTTGCAAAAAATAATGGAGAGGGAGGAGATCCCGAAATTTAGAATGAAAAACCAATATGTCTCTGGTTTGGACAGTCCAGACTTTGAAAACCGAATTGCAGGAAGATGCATGCTAAGAATTAGCATTGGGCAGAAAACAATTTACCATAATGTATGGATAGTGAGTGGAACACAAAATGACTTTTACATGGGCAATGATATCATGCACAGAATGTGTATGGTGTTAGATTTCCTTAATCAAAAAATATGGTCACGCCTAGGTGGGCTTGCACCTGAATTTGAAGACAGAAGAAGGGCTTATCATTGCGCACAGCTGGTCCCATATGCAATTGAATTACAACTGAGGAAGGATACTATTATCCCTGCATTCACCAAACAGGTTGCAATAACACTGAAGTGCAAACATGGACAGCAGAGTAAATATTCTGATGCATTTGTGTGCTTGAATGAATCCATAAAACAGCAAGGCCTGGATTATGAATACATTCCATTGGTAGATATTGGTGAAGGGTCTGTAAAAATCATGGTGAATAATAAAAGTTGTCAAGATATTCATTTAGAGGAAAACTCCTCATTAGGAATGGCCATACAAAAATCACATTATACTGCAGATCTGAATAACATGGTGATTGGAAATATACCTGAAAAGTATGCAGATGCCAAGGGTGAGTTGCCAGAACACCTGAATTCTCAGTCCAAAGGAATATTTAAAATTAATTCTGTGTACCCTTATGATTCAAGTGAGACAGTGTGCTGTCATTAAGAGGATTGCATAACATTTAACTTAAATGTAAATGAAATAGAAAATCAGCCCATTGAAGTGGAAGCTGATATGCCAAAACATTTAAAAGTGGCAGCTTTACAGAGAGACACAGACACACAGTTAGAGGAAAGCGCAGAGAGTCCCCTTCCAGCACATTTTGCAGAATTCTCCAAAATGGTAGAGGAGCAGATTTTATGAGCGAATGCATGTGACAGCGAAGAGGATAGAAATGAACTGAGGAAGATATTTATGAAGTTTAAAGATGTATTTGCAAAAGATGCTTATGATTGCGGTCTAACTGATTTACATGTGGCCACGCTACCGGAAGGGTGTAGCAGAAGCCCAGTATTTGTGCGCCAGTATAGATTACCACTGGCATATTTAGAGTCACTGGCAGAGATTATTAAAAATTTGGAGTCTCGGGGAATCATCAGGTCTATTCATAGCACATCCAACACACCTATTTTAGGTGTGTTGAAGCCAAATGGTCAGTGGCGGCTATGTGCAAATGTGAGGGAGTTAAATAAAAGAGTGCCAGTATCCAGATGGCCACTGCCATTCATTGATCAGGGCCTAGCTCAGGTACATGGTTCAAAAGTGTTTACCACGTTAGATCTCACCTCTGGATATTGGTGCGTGCCATTGGCAGAGGAGATTCAGAATTTATTTTCATTTTCATTTGATAAGACGCAATACGCGTGGGTTAGAGTTCCATTTGGGTATGTCAATAGTGGGAGTGAATTTGAAATATTTTTGAGAAAGGCCATGCCTGATGCAGCGGAAAGAGGTACCATAGTTTATGTGGATGATGTACTGATAAAAATGAAAGCTTGAAAAACCATTTTGATGAAATAAGACATGTTCTTGGCCAATTGCAGAAAGCAGGCGCCAAAGTATCTTTACAAAAGGCACAATGGTGCAAGAAAAAGATGAATATTCTAGGCCATGAAGTGACTGAACATGGATTAAACCCACAAAAGAAGAAAGTGGAGGCTATACAAAAACTAAAAGACCCTAAAAATGTGAAAGGGGTAAAAAGTTTATTAGGAATGACGGGCTATAACAGGAAGTTCATTGAAAATTATACTGAAATTACTCAACCATTAACTAAGCTGTTAAAGCTGAATACACCCTGGAAATGGGAAAAAGAGCAGTCTGAGGCAGTGGCTAAATTAAAGGAATGTCTTGTAAAGGCGCCATGTTTAGCATACCCCATAAAGGATAGGGATTTCTTTATATAAATAGGTTTCTCTGAACAGTGTATGTCATCAGTGCTATCATAAAAACATGATTTGAATCACAAAACCATTGCCTATGCAAGTAAGGCGTTTTCCCAAGTTGAAATTAAATTCAGTGAATGTGAAAAGGCCCTTTTGACCACTGTGTGGGTGCTACAGCATTTCCACCCCATTGTTCAGGGAGAAAAAGTAATTATTGAGACCAATCATCAACCATTGCAGTTTTTAGAGAGTAAAGGAATCAGGTCAGGTAACCTAGCACAGTCCAGAATCACTTCATGGACACTAGCATTACAAGGTTTTCCTGTAGAAGTGAGATATGGCCAAAATAAAAAAAAGCCCAGTTGCTCAAGGTTTAGCAGATCTACAAGACTGTGCAGCTGAACATGTATCAAACGAAGTAGCAGTGGAATTTAGTTTACAGGATTTTGGGCAATCACCACACAAATTGATGAAAAGACATGCAAGGATTTGCCAACTGTATATGTTGATGGTTGTGCTTTTCACATTGAAAATGACAGTAATAAACAATTAGTGTCAGGAATAGGAAATGTCTGGTTGAAATGTGAAGGCGTCCCCAGTATAGGGATGAGAATTGGAGCTAGGAGCAGTCAAGTAGTGGAATTGGCAGCCATTTATAAAGCAATTGCTACTGCAGTTGATAATACATTTAGTGAAATTGTCCTGGTGACTGATTCTGACTATGCACGAAATAGCTTTGTGGAGTATTTACCTGGCTGGAAAGCGAGAGGCATGATTGCATACAACAAAAAGCCACTTAAACATGGAAAAATGATACAAGCCATAGTAAAATTGGTGTCAGAGAATGATTTAACAATATACTGGAGGAAAATTCGTGGGCATTTAAAAACTCCAGGTGAGGATAAGGAGGGGAATGATAAGGCAGATCAGCTGGCTAAAATTGGGGCTGTGAAGGGAGAATTGCTACCTATTGAGCATTTACTTGGTGAAATACAAATCGATGCAGTAACACGTTCTAAAGCACCAAAGGAGATAGATCAGCCAGTGGTACAGTGGAGTTATGATACACCAGATCAAGATCTAATTGAGGCACAAAAGGATGATCAAATTTTGGGAATCTATTATAATCATTTGATAGATCCTGAACAAAACCCTTTAACAGAAAATGATTGTATGGGAAAAGAAGAGTTGAGGGTGCTATTAAAGAATAAAAAATGAATTAGACTACAGGATGGACTCATGATTAGAGAGTCCATAACAGGACAGATACAGTGGGTGGCACCCCTTTCATTCAGAAGGCTAATGCTACACCATGCACATGATGCAATAACTGCAGGCCACAGAGATTCACAAAAACATTGAAAATACTAAAAGATTATGCTTACTGGCCACATATGTCCCAAGATGTGGAATTATATACTAGAGGATGTCTAGTATGTGCCCAATTTAAACCTGCTTCACCAATGCATAGAGCTCCATTAGAGGAACCGTTATATTTTGAGTGTGGTGTGTTTGATTTCGAAATGGATTGAGTGTATTCCTGCACCAGATTGTAGTGCGCAAACAGCAGCTGCATTACTGGTGAATCATGTGATTTCAAGGTTTGGGTAACCACAAAGAATAGAATCAGACAGAGGAAGTCATTTCACAAGTGCTCTAATGAGTAAGGTATGGCAAATACTGGGTGTGAAAAGGAAATTACATATTGCATACCGAGCTGCTTCTACTGGGGGAGTTGAACGCTGTAATAGGTCTGTTGTGGACATATTAAAGATATTTGTAGCAGAAGCAGGTTCCAGCTGGGATTCACGTTTACCTTTGGTTTTGATGGCAATCAGGTCAACTCCTGCCAATGCAACAGGTGTTAGCCCCCATGAAATTTTGACAGGTAGGAAAATGGTGTTACCACAACACCTGCTATACAGAACACATGAGCAGACACTTGTGAGCGCATCCACAGTTCATGAATACATTGATGAACTGAGGAAGCATTTACAAGATGCATTTGCTTTTGTACAGCGAAATCTAGAAAGAGCTGCTGATAGTGCAAAGTCATATTATGATAAAAAGACATCAGTGAAAGAGTATTGTGTAGGTGATCGGGTGTATAAGTTTCATTTTGGAAAAGGTAAACAGAAAAATTCCAAATTTCTAGCAGCCTGGCAGGGGCAATTCCGAATTATAGATAATGTATCTCCTGTAGTATACAAAACTTTGAAAACTGAAGGTGGAACAGCAACAGAACAGTTTGTTCATGTAAACCATATTAAACCCTGGCACCCCAGACACAAAATGAAAAGGCTTGAGCGTGTAGAAACAGATAGAGCACCTTAAATACATCAAACGAGATACATGAGTCTATTCATGGAGTTGGTTTGCAAAATGAAAATGTATTACATGTTGAATGCTATTTTATGTATGCTTGTTTTCTCTTTAACATGTGCTTAATTTCAGAAAGCGAGAGGAAGAGGGCAAAATGATTTATGGAGTGCATGGATATATATTTTTGGCAAAAGGGTGAAGTTAGTATTGTGCTATGTACTTAATTTCTTTCTTTTCTATTTGATTTAGAATATTAACATACATTTAGTCGGAGGTTCCAGGACTGGAGGACACGGGAGATGATGGAGTCCTGGAATCCCCTGGATGAAGATCAAATGATGCCTGCCTCCGGGTGGAGGTGAAGACAAAGTAACCAGAATGCCAAAAAGAGACGACTCCTATGGAAAAAGGATCCAAGAGTGCCAGGATGAAAGAGTATCCGAATGAACCAAATGATGTGACATCGCTGGTCTGGACATATCAGAGGCAGACAAGTGTCCTGGAGCATGGAATTCCACGTATTTATTATTTTAATTAATTATTTTAATCTGTTATGTTAATTGTTCATTTTAACTATTTGTATGTATGTATGTATGTATGTATGTATTTATTTTTGTATAGCGCCGGTAGCTCGAGGGCATCAGGGCGCTTGAACATTACAACATAGAATAAAGAGAATAAAGAGGACAGACATAATATGACACAAGCTGTTGGTTCAGAAGACCCAACAGCCACTAGCACCCCCAATCTTATCTGAAGAGGTGTGCCTTTGTCCGTTTCCTAAATACAAGGTGGTTTGCTTCTGACCTCAGAGAATCAGGGAGGGTATTCCACAATTTGGGTGCCAGCACCAAAAAAGATCTACCCAACCAAGATTTCAGCTTGAACTTGGGTACAACCAGCAGACACTTTCCTTCAGAGCGTAGTCTTCTCCTGGGTGTGCAGAGGACTAGGCTGTTTTTCAAATACTCTGGTGCTTTACCATAAAGGCACTTGTGGACCAAGGAGAGGGCCTTGAACTGTATACGTTCCTCTACTCTAAGCCAATGAAGGGAAATCCTATCTGAGGTGACATGGTCTTTCTTCTTCAGATTTTTGACTAGCCTAACCGCATTATTCTGAATCACCTGACATCTAGATAAGTCATTAGACAAGGCCCCTAACAACAGTGCATTGCCATAGTCGAGCCGTAACAGGATAATGGCTCTGGCTATGGTGGCCAGGTTGCATTCATTAAGGAAAGGCTTGATATATCTCATTAGCCTAAGATAATAAGCCGTATTTTTTTGGAGATAGCTTGTCTGGGCATGAGAATCAACCGCAGAGTTAACCATCATGCCCAAGGTTTTCACATTAGGGGCCACCGAAATGATGGTTTTCTTAATTTGGAAAGATTTATACTCTGCCCCTAGATTAGCCAACTGACGACTGGAACCAAACAGCATCAGTTCGGTTTTTGAATCATTCAGGCACATCCAATTAGCTTGCATCCAGTTGTCTATTGTCTTATAAACCCTTGCTATCACTTCGCTGTCAGCGGCGTGTTGGCTACCCTCCAGTTCTAAAATAAGCTGGGTGTTGTCTGCGTAATTCGTAAAAGACACACCAGCTTTCACCAAAATGCTGCACAGAGTGCGCATGTATATGTTAAACAGCATTGGTGACAGACTGGCCCCTTGGGGCACTCCGAAGAGGATGTTGCAGGGATCAGAGAAGTTGCTGCCCCAATGGACTCTGGCTTGGCGGTTCGATAGAAATGACAATGACCAGTCAATGGCTCCTTCGGCACAGCCCACATTCTCTCTGAGTGCCTTAATGAGGAGTTGATGATCTACCAGATCGAAAGCGGCGCTTAGATCAAGAAGCATAAGCATCCCTAACTTATTTTTATCTAACAGGCTCAGCATCTGATTCTGTAGGTCCAGCATGGCTGTTTCAGTACTATGGGACGCTCAGAAGCCTGATTGTTGCTGGTGCAAGGCCTCCTGATTCTCTACAAAATACTGTAGTTGCTGCGTTGCTACCTTGTCCAATAATTTAAGACCAAAATTTGAGTTTGTTATTGGGCGCAGGTTAGCTGGGTCCTTTGGATCCAGGCCAGCTTTTTTTGCAAGAGGGGTGATGGTGACCTTCTTAAATTCCTTAGGCACTACGCCCTCCTGAAACTAAGCATTCACTATTCTCAGGAGAATGGGGGCAACAATGTCTTTATGTTGGAGAATAATGCTAGGTGGTAAAATGTTTTCTGCACAGGTGGTGGGTTTCATATTGTTCAGCACCTCTAATAATTCTGCTTCTGTGATGGAGTCAAATTTGGATAGCTGTTCTGTAATGGTTGCCTCCACTTCTATAGATTGTCTATCCTGATTAACAGAGGTTCTATCCTTGATAATATTTTGTCGTGCTTTCTCTGTTTTAGCTTGAAAAGCATTAGAGACAGTATTACAATCCTCCTCTGTGGGCGTAAACGGGGGTGTGAGACTAGCAGGTTTTTCAATACTCTTCATTATGTTGAAGAGTTTACTAGTCTTGTTGTCAGCATGTTCAATCTCTGAATTAAAGAAGTTGGCCTTGGCTGACTTGATTTTGTCTCTATATTCCTTGTCCTTTATTTTCCAATTGTTTTACTATCCACTGATTTATCTAGGATCCATTTCTTCTCCAAAGTTTGTTTTTCCTTTTTTAATGTGTGGAGCTCTGTAGTTAACCATTTTTGGCAGTTGTTGTTTTTTCTAGCTAATTTAGATTTGAGAGGAGCCTCTGCCTCCACCAGCTTAAGAACATGCTTATTGTATTTGTCTAAGAGAGTTGCGCACGAATCGTGATCCTGAAAGGAGCACAGTATTTCATCAGCGCATGACTTAGACTGTGCCCTGTTTAGATTTTTAAAGTTTCTATTAACTACTTGGATATGGGGATTCTGTTGAAGTACGTGTATTGGCAGTTTTAGATTAGCAGATACCAGATAATGGTCGCTCCAGATGCAGGGCGTGGTTCTGAAATCTTGCAGGGATACATTATATCTACACAGCCAGTCTAACTGGTTTCCCTGAGGGATAGTGGGATCCTCATTGTAAACTTTAAAGTCAAGGTTGTTCAGCACTTTTTCCAAAGCAATGGCTCCTTTATCCTTCTTATTCCCTCGCCATAGGTTAAAGTCTCTCATAACAACTGTGGACACATTAACGGATCTTAGGGTGTTTAAGTGTAAGCAAAGTTCCATTGAGAAATCTGAAACCAGCACGGGTAGTCTGTAAATGACTACTAGATTTAGGGAGTTGTTGGGGGAGAACACCAGTTTCAGGTTCAATGCTTCGCACACGCTACAGCTTAGAGTCACCTTGAAAAGTTTAAGTTTTGTTTTATTTTATTGTTTTGTGATTGACTTCAAGTATAAAAGTAAGACACTGAACTATGGACACTTCCATTGGGAAGAAATATGTAAAATATTTTATAAGAACTGATGGACTCAGAGATTAATTTTGATATTATGATGATTGAACAGTGATTTTTCAATTTTCATTTTTCACATTGGATATTCATTTTGTTGGATTGCTACATTTTAAAAGAAGAAAGGGAGCAAGTTGGGTTTCATCCAATTGTGGCTTGGACCATGGCCAAATTCTCAGAAAAAGGAGGGGATATGTAGTATATTTTAGCGTGTTTTGGAGTGCAGCACCACTGCATGGGCTATCTATTTTAAAAGCACACCATTTTTTTCTCACTTGAAATGCCTCACTTACAGGAGACACATTAGATACTTGATTAATTAACTTAACTAACAAATACTAAAACGATTCTAACTCCTTAACATTATAATGTGTTCTCCATGTGCAAAATGAGGCAGGCTGAGATTCATTGTTTAAACGTGCAATTTTTCTTTGCCCTGTTCACTGTTTTTGCAGGAAGCAAAATTCGAATGCCAGGAAATCAGTTAGATACAGTTGCTTTCTGTAAAAGTGAGCTATTGTTGAGGAAGGAGGAGGCGATACTATGAATTTTGATTGGTGCTATGTAAACTTAGGGGAGCTAACAGAGGTTTTTTGGAATAGCTCTGACAGATTTACAGGGAGAAGAGATTTTGTGGAGCTACACTGAGGTCACTTGGCTGGAGCTGCTGTGAGATCGCCTGGCTGGGCTGCTGGGAGGGGTCGTCCCAGTTGCATCGCTGACCTTCAGAGACTGGGGTTTCCTTGGCGCAGGCTTGAGAATTCTGTGTTCTCACTGTGCACTTCAAACTTCAAACACAAAGAAAACCCTGGGCTCATTCATCGAAGGCGACTGGCCAAGGGAGATTGCGTGTTGGAGAGCTACAAATAGCTGGTAAATATACAAATGGAGTGAGATTATTGTGACTGCCGGACGAATTATTAACTATCAGGCAGGGTTGCGATAGGGAATTCTCCTGTGTTTAACTGCCACGTTATTATGTTGCAAGGCAAATGATGTAATCTTTCTTTTTCTTGTTGCAAACATGAAATGAAATTCGTGGTGTTATAGCATTCGTTTCTCTTATGTTTATTTCAGAGAGGATTGTCTCACAAGAATGGTAATGTATAATTTTGAAATGAAATTGTGATAACACACAGTCTGCCTAAGAGTGTTCTTGCCTCTGTTTTTCATTTGATGCCTCTAGAAAAAATACTCTGCAGGAGAGGGAAGGATGTTCAATGTGCCAAGTTTTCTATACAGATGAAGCAATGTCATGAGCCATTATAAATAGTTGTGCGCGTGATTCCACTCGGGGTATGTGTGTGTGGCTTCTGAGTGGAATATGATGCAAAAGTCTGCTGAGCGTATATTAATCAGCAGAGAGAGGCCTATGGAAACATAGTCTCACTATAAATTAGTGATAATACCACATGTTATTGTGAATAATATATGGAAACATAGCTCACTGGTGTAGATAAATCAGTGATAACAGCCCTAGGTGGCAATCTATATGAAAATGTGGTGTTTCTGAATAATGTAGGCCCAAGGCCTCTCTAGTGATCACACGAACAGACCAAGCAAGAAGAAGGGGGGCCACAAATAAAAAAGAAAGCTATGCTCATCACTATACCACAACAAAATGCATACCAACAAAATGTATTTGTGTACTGAAATAATGCATCATCCCTATACCACCATAAAGCCAAACCCAATCTAAATGCAAGGAGTATTTATTGCTAAATTACCTTTGTTTTTGGCAGTAAGAAAATACCGCTATGCCCCAAATTTACACAAAATACCCTACAACCCCAGTTCTGTTAGTACATTAGAGATTGCTAGAGTGTGATGATCATTAGGATCGTTAAATCCTAAATTGAAATCTCCTAGGAGGAGAATTTGAGAGTTCAGTTTGGTGTTCTCGGAGCAAATTACATAGAGGTCTTCTTCGAATGACCCAATCGGTCCTGGTGGTCTGTATATTAAGTATATTGTTATAGTGCCAGAATCGGAGATTGGTCATTTAGCTGTGAGTAGTTCACAAGAGCTAATGGCAGGAGAGGGGGCTATTCTCATAGCTACGTCAGACTTGGCAATGAGAGCAATGCCTCTGCCTCTAGAGTCAGATCTGTCTACTCTTATGATTTCATAGTTATCAGGTATTGCTAGAAGGAGGGCGGGGCCAGTGGCAGCGTGAAGCCATGATTCCGTTATAGCAAGGAAGTCGAGGTTCTCAGCTGTGATCAGATCTGCTATTTCTGTCGGATGTGCCACTAGGGATCTAGCGTTGATTAAGGCGCCCTTGATATGCGGGGGGTCAATGTCATTAGTTGCTACCTACAGTTGTCCTTGCATGTTTTGGTATGAGGGTGGATGGTGTCGTTGATTGCAACAGGTGATTTAACCTGTCATGTTTTGAGGATTGAGTCTGGAGAGGAGGGTAGGTCAGATTTTTTATTTCTGTCGTAGGTTTTAGTTATGTTGTTGTTACCTAGGTTTATTTTAATAAGGGAATTGGTTGGTAGTTCATGGAGTTAAGTTAGTCTAGCCTAAAATGGTAAGGCACAGAGATATTGGATGGTTAGAGGGAGATGGTCGCCTTTAAACTGAAGGCACAGTCTGGGAGGTATAGTTACTGTAAAGAGTTTGATATCCTTACTAGTCAAAGCAGCCCTGTGGTATTCACAGTTGTTTGGGGCTGGTAACAACAGATGTTGAGAGCGTACATAGTGCTAGTAGTGGGCAGTGGTGTTGTAATCAAAGCATGGTGGGCACGATTGCTAGGAGAAATGGAAGAGAGTAACTGAACAATTCAAATACAGCAGGGTCGGAATCTTACAATTGGTGGAGAACACCAGGAATTCATGGAGTCAATGGAACAAGTCTGTATCACAGTAGGTTCAGTATAGCATTGCATAACAGAATAGAGCGCAAAGGTGGCTAGCTGGATTGAGAGTATGATACAGGGCAATAGCCAATTAGCGAGAGATGACCACAATAGGCTAGGTGTATCAGCTGTGCATACAATATCATGAAATATACTATGTTTAGAGCAGATTCGAGCCGATGAATATAGCACTGTTGAGGTAAAAGAGAGAAGCAATGTAATCCAAATCAGTGTGAAGCTCAAATATCAGTACAGAAATGTTGGCAAGGACATATATATAAGAAGTTAAACCAATGAGTGAAAAGGCAGCAGTGCATGCATATGATACAATATACAATACATGTATACAATACAGTGAATACAGTAACTTATATATATCAGAATCCTGTCAGCCTCATGTGTTAGAGGTGTTCGACCTGTACTAGAGGTTTGGTGGCTGTCACGCAACAGGCCATGGATTAAATGTTCGTATTGAGCGGGCTGGCTTGCGTGGTTGAGAAATGTACTAAGCGGTGTCGTGGCCAGTGGAGTCGCTTCTCTTTGGAGAAACCTTGCACGAAGACTGGTGTAAGAGTAGTGGGCGAGGCGGGGTGGAGTCGTGCGGATGCGCGATGACCACGTATGTAGCCTCGCTGCAGATAGCCTCTGGAGGAGGGGTTTGTGATTAGAGGGGCTGCAGGAAGTAGTTGATGGGGGATAGCAAGGTGCAGCTGGTAATCTGAAGGTGTGCGCAATGAACAAGGCAAAAGAAGGCAGAGAGGACAGGCTCTTACCTGGACTAGCCCTGGAACCCTGTGGCGAACAGGGGCAAACAGGGCCTTTTTCTGGCCTTATTCACTGCCGGTGCTTCCGCCTGCCGCCGGATCTTACTGGTTGATGTACGGCCTACTTGCTAGGCAACGAGGCATTAAACAGCCTCACATTGGCGCTGCGTCGTGCCTGACATTTTAAAATCAAGCAACAAAGGAAAAATGGATTGGTTGAACGTATCAAGTCGGGAAACGCATTATATGCAGGTTAGAAGCTAACAGGCTACAATGGGCAGTAGAATGGGGCATATTAGAGCAGCTTTGCCTCACCATTCAATTCAAACGAATAAGTCAGCGTAGATGCAAGGCAGACAGCAGGATTCATCGGGTCCGCAGCGTGTGATGAAGGTGGCGCTCCTGGTGGTTCCTGAAGGGTGGGGGGCTCATGTCCTCTCCACCTCGCAGTGAAGGTGTTACTGTAGGTCCCAGGGGCAAACAGGGCATTTTTCTGCCTTATTCGCTTGCTGGCGCTTCTGCCTTCTGGCAGATTTTACTGCTAGGCAACGAGGCATAAACAGCCTCACTTTGGCGCAGCGTTGCGCCCAACATTTTAAAATCAGGCAACAAAGGTAAAATGGATCGGTGAACGTATCAAGTCGGGAAACACAGTATATGCATGTTAGAAGCTAACAGGCTTCAATGGGCAGTAGAATGGGGCATCTAAGAGCAGCGTTCAAAATTAGGTTTTGCCTATTTCCATTACAACGACTTGGCTCCCCTCGTTACCAATCTTCGTTATGTTTTATTTGGTTTATTTTCTCCCCTGTGGTCCCTCGGCCCATTACTCTTGTTCGCGCAGGGTTTCCTGTGACCTCCCGGACATTCAACACCCGTCCCTCCACACCCGTGTACCTGTTTCTCTGGTGTCTGGTGCGCGGGGAGAGGTGCTTCCTCCTGTTTGATAGGTGGCGTTTGCGTGCCTTCTGCAGTCAGCGGCTTCTCTGCCGCTTGCTTCTCGTTCGGTTCTCCACCTGCATCTGTGTTTTCGGCTGCGGCTGTCTCTGCGGCTTGTTTCTCGTTCGGCTATGCACCCATGTCCAGGTGCTCAGATGCAGCTGTCTTTGCTGCTTGTTTCTTGATCGGCTCCCCCCCTGTGTCTGGGTGCTTCGAGGCGGCCTTCTCGGCTGCTTGTGTCTCGCTCAGGATATCATTCCCCTGCCACAGACTAACCAGAGCTTTACCAGAAGGTTGCTTTGGGAGGTCCTCCTCCTCAGATCTCGCGCTTGCCTTTATTCCCTCTCAGAGTTCCCGGTTTCACAGGACTCCTCCAAGCAGCGTCTCTCCCAGTCATGCTGGATGCAGCTTTTAAATGTCCCGGCACCTATCAATTGTTCATACCAACTAGACCATGTCTTGTGCTTTTCACATTCATGGATCTTCATTGCTCTTTTCAGCTTTCTCATCGCAGTACTTTCACATGGATGGAAATTGTAGTCAGTTCTTGGTAACCTATGCACAGAACTTTGAAAGGTATCCTCAGCACCTTCCATGGGTTGATGAAGGGAGTCATGACAATATGCCATTAAGGCATGGGGAACGGAAGGGGTATCCCTAAAAGGGAAAGGGGGATACCATGTCTCATCTGATGATGTATCTCCCCTCGGAGGTCACCTATCCCTCATATAGCCGCCCACAGGGCCAGCATCAGGTAACGGATGCCTTTCTCCTGGCCAAATGGGGAGAGGTGACCGTTGGGAAAGGAGTGATGACATCATAAAATTCCTCAAACAAGGCCTTGGCTGACCTGATCCAAAAACTGTTTTCTTAACCTGACCAGCTGGACCAAAAATGATGAAAATGCTGTCAGACCAAGAAAGACCTTTCCAAATAATTCAGGACCACCCTCCAGATGTCTTGACAATGCCAACTATATTTCTCAGGAGATGAGGTCCCAGGAAAGAAAGTTGGTAATACAATTTCCTGAGCACGATGAAAAATGGAACAGAACATTAGGCTGTAAGAAGGACCAATATCGGGGCTTGATGATACATCTTCAGAAATGTTTCCTTGTACAACAGAGCCTACATCTCCCACAACCCGCTGGCCGAAGTTCTGGCTACTAGAAATATAATTTTGAAAATAAGCAGCCTCATCTGAACAGAAGTTATTGGTTCAAATGGACACCCCTAAAGAGCCATAAGAACCTTAGGACGATCCTAGGTGGATCCCCTGAAGACACAATAGACCTTGACAGTAATGAACCTATCAAAAGCCTTCTCACTGGCCTGGTCACATTCAGAGGACCTACCCCAGGTTTCCCTGAATGCCCAAACAGACTCCCACTGAGTCTTTAAAGTAAAAACAGGAAGCCCTGAAGAGATCCCTTCCTGAAGAAACTGAAGAATTGCTTGGAGATCATTTAGGAGAGCATCACACCCTCTCTGAGCACACCACTTAAAGAGGGAAGATGAGTGTCTATTGTAGACCTTTAAAGTGGCCATCCTTCTAAGGAAACCTGAGTGGAAAGCCCTAGCGGCTGCAACCCTTGGCTTTCAGTCTGCAGGCCAACAATTTCCAATGTACCCTTTGTCAATCCCATTGATAAGCACTAAGAGGATGCAGGCAATGCCGTAGTCATCACAATTTCCAATAGAAGAAGAACAAGCACCTCTGTGGCAAGAAGGGAACCACCAGCGGGAACTGTTCCTCAGAGCCCCTGACCTTTACAACAACCCTGAGGAGTAAGGGACTGGGGCATAAAGAAGAGAGTTGGACTATTCAATCGCCATTGGGTCCACCTCACATGCACGTGCAGTCAGAAACCGGTAGCAGATGTCTTGGAGCATCCTGTTTTCAGAGGAAGAAAAGAGGTCCCAAGTCGGAGTTTCCAACCAGGCGCACAACTCCTGAAAGACCTGATGAGACAAAGACCACTGAAGTTGTCCACACCCCAAATATGATCGCCATCAAACATGCCAGGTGAGTTTCTGCCGATGTTCCTATCTTATGAGCTAGGGACCTCACTGGGTTGAACATATTGCTGAACTAGCAATTCACATAGGATGTATCAGTGGTGTTATCGGTCCTAATCAAGATTGAGCCCCACTGGATACGTGGGAGAAAGACCTGAAGAGCCTGGAAATGTTTTGAAACTCCCTCCAGTTTGATGTGCAACCTGCCACCACATCAGACCACCTCTGCTTGACTGAAAAAATTCTTCAGAGTTGCCACCCAACTTGTGCCACTGACATCAGTAATATTGATGGTCTGCGAGGAACAAAGAAACCCTTCATCAGATTCCGCTTTTCAAGACACCACTGCAATGAATGGTATAGAGAACTTGCCCCCAGTATCAATATTCTTGGAAGTGTGTGGGCCAATGTCCATGCAGATGGAAAATAAGAAAGAACTTGTAGAAACATTTCAGCCAATGCTACCATCCACTGTAAGAGGATCTGGATCAGCTTGTCCTCTCTATCTTCCAGGAGAAGAATGAATACTCCCTGTAGCTGTCATAAATGGAGCCCTTATGAAACTTAGGTACACTGAACTTTCACTGCAGGATGTCTTCCAGTTTATCAGGAGTCCCGATGACTGGGGAACCTGCCAGAACCTCTGGAAATTAATTTACAGAGCTTCAATTGATGGAATGCTCAGGAGCCAATCATCCAGGGATGGAGAGACATCGATGCCCTCTAGATGTATCCAAGCTACCACTGGTGCCAGGCTCTTTGTAAAAACCCTGGGGGCTGACTTCAACCAGAAATGAAGGGTCCCAAAATTAAAATGCTGGTTGTGAAATGCAAGACCCAAATTTCCTGTGAGGCCTCCTGAGTGGAACATGAAATAAGCATCCTGGAGGTCCACTAATGCCAGAATATCCACCCAAAACCAAAGGAGAGATCTTCTGTAAAGTTTCCATTTTGAAATCGAAAGTAGGCACATAATGGTTGAAGGCCTTCTAGGACCAAAACATAAAAGAAATTGCCTTGGGAACAAGAAACACAATGGAGTAACACCCCTTTCTCCACCTTGAGACATGGGAAGAAGCCTTCTTATCCAAGAGCACTGCTATCTCGTAGGCAAAGGATCTTCTCCTGACCAAGTCACTGGGAAAAAGGGACTAGATTGTACCTGCGGGGAAAATCTCCAGCTTGTAATTATGCCTGATTATTGTTCTGACCAATGTGAAAGTGGTCATCGTGCACAAAGCATCCAGAAAGAGCAAGAGTTGTGGCTAATCGGAAGAAGGACACAGACTCACTGAGGACATGGTTCTGTGTGTTTTATTAAAATAAAAAGGATACAGCCTATCTTTCCCTAACACTATAGGTGTTCCCTACCTATGTTATTAACTAAGGTGCTCATCAGTCAGTCGTGAATCTCCAAATGATAAATCTGCTGTCCAAAACTGTCCTTACTGACCCAACCACTATGAAAAACGAACTCAAGTCAGGAGAATGGCTCCCTTCTACTGAGGGTACTTCTAGTACCAGTTTTTCGTACCAAAAGTCTCTGACGACTGCTTGGACCACAACTCCTCAGTTCCTTAGTTAGGTTATTGGACTTTCTAAAGTACATAATCTGCAAATAGTTTCTTGTGACTTCTTGGATCAAACTCTTTAGTTCCTTAATTGGGTTATTGGGGTTTCTCTCCTCTTTGGGGATCCTCCTTGGGGATCTCTCATTAATTCATCTTTCTTGGTGGCAGCTCTCTGAGCTGTGTTGTGCTTTACTTGGTATGTGATTCAATTGTTTACTTTCACTAAGCTCTCTGCCATCTCTGGTTTTCTCTTCAACACTATATTAGCTTTGTACAGCATGTCGAATTACTTCCACCCTTTCCGAGGATATTTTGATCCTTTCTTCTCTTCTTTCATTATTCATTTGTTCAACAGTTATTTCTCTAGAATTACAATATTAGTATCTCCTTTGTTTCATGTCTAACTCTGTTTCATATTTTCGACTGGGGCGTGTTAACTGGGCGGTATAATGATTTCTTTGGTCCTCCCAGGCTTCCCGTTTTCCCCACTACCTTTGTTTTGATTGGAAAACGCCTTCAGGAGCCTTCTTCCTCTGAGTAATTTTCTCGGTTCACTGACTGCCGTAGCCTTCTCTTCCCTGGTGTCGCTCTTGTTGTGTTTTTTTGTGTCGTCGGCGTCCTGTTTTTACAGTCCTCTGTTGCCTGACCGAACACCCTGCTGGCTTTTCTGGCTGGTGTTATCGGCAACGTTGTTTGGACCCGAAGTACACCACAGACTCTCTCTCTTGGTCTCACCGCCACCTCGTATTGGACTCCTGCACTTGCATTCTCTTGTGCATTGGGATCGGCCGTAGCTCCGGCGTACCGTTGTGTGATGCTGAAACTCGCAGGCTTCCTGATTTCCTTCTCCGTCAGGATGGATGCAGCTTGGGACCTCCCCTGGCTTGCGTACCTGGTTCTCTCTCCCCTCTCCATCTCCTTCTCCCACGACTCTCTGTGAGTGCACCTTTATCCACATACTCATCTCAGTGGATGGGGCATTCTGATTTAAAGAGATATGATCTTTTTTCATAAGATTGCAGTATCTATTAGGAGTCTCTTCATCCCAGGATTGATACTCTGTTATTGTGGTTTCTTTGTCCGAGTCTTCATAACATACAGGACTTGGTATATCAAAACCTCTCATGTAGGACACAGTATGTGTTGCATGAGGGAGTTCCTCACGGCAACAGAAGTCCTTGTCACCAAACGGGCAGTCTCTCCCGGTGAGATCCCACGTGCCTCTCCCACTGGGAAGGTTATTGCAGAGTGGGCTCACCTCCCTAGCCTCACAGAAGTTGACAAATTCCCTTGAATCGTTACAGAGTCTATTTCCCACTTGGCCCAATGGCCTTTCCAAGACAGTCAGGATTTCTGGTTCTGCCTCTGGGAAGACTGGGTCTTCTGATGGTACCGGACAAGCCTCTCTCTGCCTCCTTTAGTGTGAAAGCTCTTGGTTGACAAATGCACTTCAACATTGCTTTTCCCCCAAAGGGTCTGAGTGAATTCCAGTGTCCCTGTTTTTTCTGCAGGGCTTGTCAGCATGCTTATCATTCTGAAAAACCCTATGTACTGTCTCCTGAACGCGATCTCTGAATAGCATGCCCCTGTCACTCCCAGAACCGCTGCACTGAGGCCTTAGCTGTGCTCGATTTAAAAAGGAATTGAAAACATTTCTGTACCTATTCTATCTACTATCTTTAATATATTGGACTCTTGGGGTGCAGCTTCACTTATCCTGGTATGACTGAGTGCTTTTATACCTTTGGGTTTTAGTTGTGCAGAATAATTATTAACATAACAAAGGGGGCCTTTGAGGCCACACTTTTCTCCGATCCCTTAGTTGTCCAATCATGCACATTAACGTGACTCTTGCATGTCACCGCATGATTCAAAATTGAGGGGCGCTGGGAGCTATTTAACTCTTGCTTGTAGCATAGAAGAGCTTGGTTAGCTTGACATCAACAGCCTCCAGGGGCTACTTTTGGCTTCCCAGGCCAACTGATGCTGAACAAACACACCTAAGGGAATTGTGACAAATCTGAGTATATCGTCCCTTCTCCTCTATGGGGAGATCTTTTCCATGGGGGTAGGGCTGTGCATCCACAGTACAATAGTCCACCTGGGGGTGGTGCACTGAGGGAGTACCAAATGGGGAAGGAATCCCTCTATGGGATTAGGGACGACTATTATCAGAGAACACGGTATGACACTGCTTTAATACACTCAACACCTTTTCCAACCCTAAATCCTCCTTCCCACTCTTTAGATAGAGCCAATGTCTTTTGTTGTCAAGTCAGTCAATCCAACATACCTGACAAGACTGAAAAACCAGAAAGTACAAAGTATCAAGAATTTGGTTTTGAACCTGGCACTGTGAAGAAGATGACTGAGCCCAAGAATCACTCCTGTGAACCAATTTGAGTGGTCTAGTTTCCCAAAGTCACTGATGAAGGTGTGTGCATGGCAAGGTAGTAAACAAAGCAGACGTTACAGTTCAGTGCGAGTCTGGCACCCGCACACATATGAGAAACTAAAGTTAAAAGTGACAAACATTGAGAAGGTCTGGGACCCTGCGAGAGAAAGGGACACAGTCAATGAGAGGACACTGGCTTGGCAGGAGACTGAACCAAGCTGTGTAAAGTATTGCAAGTCTGGGACCCACACCCACATGAGAGTGTGAGAGCAGGATGGCCAAGAACCCTGGAACTGCGAGTCCATGTTAAAAGGAATCCTATGCTTGGTTGCATAGTGTGCAAAGTTGGTGGGATAAAGAACAGCGAGTCCATGTTAAAAGGAATCCTATGCTTGGTTGCATAGTGTGCAAAGTTGGTGGGATAAAGAACAGCGAGTCCATGTTAAAAGGAATCCAATGCTTGGTAGCAGAGTGTGCCAAGTTGGTGGGATAAAGAACAGCGAGTCCATGTTAAAAGGAATCCTATGCTTGGTAGCAGAGTGTGCCAAGTTGGTGGGATAAAGAACAGCGAGTCCACGTTAAAAGGAATCCTATGCTTGGTAGCAGAGTGTGCCAAGTTGGTGGGATAAAGAACAGCGAGTCCACGTTAAAAGGAATCCTATGCTTGATAGCAGAGTGTGCCAAGTTGGTGGAATAAAGAACAGCGAGTCCATGTTAAAAGGAATCCTATGCTTGGTAGCAGAGTGTGCCGAGTTGGTGGGATAAAGAACAGCAAGTCCATGTTAAAAGGAATCGTATGCTTGGTAGCAGAGTGTGCCAAGTTGGTGGGATAAAGAACAGCAAGTCCATGTTAAAAGGAATCCTATGCTTGGTAGCAGAGTGTGCCAAGTTGGTGGTAGCAGAGTGTGCCAAGTTGGTGGGATAAAGAGCTGTGAATCCAAGAAGTAAATCCTTACGAGTGACGAAGAGACATTTTACTAAAAGGGCAAAAGGTGCCAAGGAGCCAAAATGAAGGAAAATAAGATACAAAGAAGTCTAGGGGAAAGGAGCAAAATTTTAGCATTGGAATAGCATATTTTTGTACATTCACATCACTTTTTATCAGCGGTACTGGGGACTTTTCTGTCGTTTGACACCACAAACTAACACTATTACTTTGAGAAGAGATCATCCTAGTACAGTTGTTTTAGATTATTAGTGTTAAGGATAGAGGTATGGTTTCAGACACAACAGTGACAGACTTTTTAGTTTCGGACTTAATAACAATTAAAATAGTTTCCTTTGAGGTATGGAAACCTCTCTTAGTTTTAGGGATAGATGAGCATTTTTCCAACACTTTCTTGATTAATAAAAGTCTATACCCAAATGTATGCCACCATTGTCTCTGAGCCTTACTTCTTCAGCCTTATATATGGTGTCAGTGGTGGGATCAGACCCAGTTGACACAAATTGGGGGACCCTTATGATTACCAAAGGTTTCAGCGAGGTAGACATAGCAGTAATTGGCCCTGAAGTGGAAAAGATTCCCCCCAGTGAGGTAGAAACTAAAATCATTCCTGATTTAGCCTTTGCACAGCGTGATGACCCAGTGCTAGCAAAAGCCCCTCTTCAAGATCATTCCAGAGGAAGAGGAAATAACCAGAGAGGGTTCATTTATTTCCTTAGGCATGATTATGATATGATAAGCAATTTATAACGCAGCTGTACACAAGTGTTTCTAGGCGCGATGTTGCTATATAGGGGCGATGTTGGACCTGATGGGGCTCCTCGCGCCTACATTGTTGTGCCACACAGTCCTAGGAGAATGGTTCTTGAAATTGCCTATGTCCACCTACAGCTGGACATTTAGGAGCTGCTAAATCACAGGCCCAAATGCAAGTCAATTCTACTGGCCAGGGGTGTATGCAGAAGTCAATAATTGTATTCTGTCTTGTCAACTTTGTCAGAAAACCAGTACTCATACTCTCCCACCAGTTTCTTTACAGGCAGTCCACATTAATGATGCCCCTTTTTCAAGAATAGGAATGGACAATGTTGGAACTCTGGAACCTTTCAAACTAGCGAACCAATTCATCTTAGCGATAGTAGATTAGGCCACCGGATACCTAAAGGCCTTCCCTATGAGGTCCAACACTACACAACAAATCCTCAAACACCCTTTTCCCTTCTTGTTCCGAGTAGGTTTCCCTAAAGAAATCCTGACTGACCAAGGATCCACTTTCATGGGCTGGCTTATAGCCAAAGTAAAGGAGGTTTTGCAAATTAAGACCCTCAGAACCTTTGTCTATCACCCACAAATTGATGGGTTAGTAGAATTATTTAATAAGACCTTGAAATGCATCCTTAAAAGTTGGTTGAAGCAGATGGGATTAATTCGGACACTATGGTACCGTGGGCCCTGTTTGCTATTCCAAAGAACCCCCCAAGCCTGCCTAGGCTTCTCCACATTCAAGCTTCTGCATGGACGAGACCCTAGGGATGTTCCCGATATGCTAAGCGAAATGTGGGAAGAAGCCACGCTACCCTTATCCCAGACCATTCAATATCTAAAAGAACACATGACCTTACTTAGATCAATAGTACACTCCCATCTTAGTAAATCCAAGAGCATCAAAGAGCCAACTGTTACAGGAACACAGTCACCCGTTCCTTTTCTATTGGGCAGAAAGTGTTGGTAGTGCTAGCCACCTCGGAACATAACATTCTTTCAGGTTACATGGTCCCTGTGAAATTCTGGAACAAACTAGACCCTGTAATTATCGGGTGTAACAACCAGATGGATGGGCCAAAAGACAGATTTATCACATCAATCTGTTAAAGGAGTGGAGGGAGGACCCAGTTGAGACTGAAAGGGGCCCTTACGTCTATGGAAAGAAGGCAATTCACCACACACGATAGATACGCCAGACACGAGGTTGTATTCCCAAATCTAGGGTTTATTGCAAAGTAAATAGTCTCAGTTGGCCAACTCGGTCTCACGCCCCGCGACGTGTATCTCTAGACCTCGAGGGACGAAAGAGAGTGAATTACGTACATCAGTTACATATATATAGAATGCATATCATACAATCAGCTATAACATGTTTAACACCCCCCTTTTTTGGGTTTCTTTGAACTCGGTGTGATGATGGACACTTTCGACAAATATGACACCTTCAAATATCTATTCTAGTAACAATATGCAATTTTGCAAGTGAGGAGGCATCTTTTAGTTGTTGAACAGAACACAGTGCTTCTGTTCTTGGAAGCGAGCTACATACGGGGGAAGAGTCACATTTCAGACCTTGCTATCTATGAGGTGCTATTCGTGTCCTGGGAGCCGACACGCTCTACAGGGCTCAGTAAAGGGGGGCCATAAGAAGAGCATAATTCAAGCCTTTAGCTGCTTTATTCTAACATATTCTACCATATAACGAGACTGGCTGGCAGCTATGAAATGATTAAATGCCCTGCGGCTCTGCTTCAAGGCTACATTCGGGAGGGAGCTGGGCATTCCTTCCTGGCGCTGCCTATGTTGTGTTTCAACGAACTCTTATTAGCCTCGCGGCCCTGCGGCCTTGTCCTTTCACGTTCAGACAACAATTTTAACAGTCGAGCAGTGTAAGCAGAAAATGTGCTGCGAAGCAATTTGAACAGAAAGCAATGAGCAATTGTTAGAAAGCAAAATGGCGATCCTTGTTACATCAAAATGGTCCTTCATTGGCAAACTCGGAAACCTGTATGTCTATCATATCGTGCATGAGACGGTTGGCCCACGGCCACCAAAACACTTTCGCCTCCAATCATGAGAGGTAACCATTTTTCTAGACTGACAAGACAACTTCCGTAATGATGGCCAATCTTTTGGTCGACGAAGAGACGGGATCAGTCTAGTTCCTACTGATCTGTCACCCAGTAAGAAACAGGATATACAAACCCTGTTAGACCAGTTCCCAGATGTCTTTGACAGCGAACCAGGAAGAGTAAATGTTTATTTCACTACATCCGTACTCCTCCTGATAAGGTTGTCAATCTAAAACCCCATCAAATTCGGGAGGCCCATAGAGAGATAGTCCGACAGGAAGTGTAAAAAAAGCTGTCTTCTGATATAATAGAACCATCACAAAGCCCCTGGTGCTCGCCAATAGTATAAATGAGGAAACCGGATCAATCGTGGAGATTTTGCATTGACTTTAGAAAGTTTAATGCATTATGCCAGTTCGACAACTATCCCATGCCTAGGATAGACAACCTTATTGATTGACTGGGATCTGCAAGTTGTATCTCCACAATTTATCTAACTAAAAGCTAATGGCAAGTACCAGTAAATCCATCAGACAGGGAAAAGACAGCTTTCTCCACTCCTGTGGGCCTATTCCAGTTTAAAGTTCTACCGTTTGGTCTCCATGGGACAACTGTGACCTTTCAGAGATTAATGGACCAGGTTCCTCGACCATTCTCTGGATTTTGCAGAGCCTACTTAGATGCCATAGTTATTCAAAGCAAAACTTGGGAAGAGCATTTGAGGCATCTCTATGAGCTGGTCTTAGTGCCAACCCCGAAAAATGCCATCTGGCACAATCTGCTGTTAAGTATTTGTTTTTTATGTGGGCAATTGACTTTTGGAACCCTAAACTGAGAAAGTTAGAGCAGCAAAGGTACCCAAAACTAAATGAGACCTAAGAGCCTTTCTCGGGGTGGTGGGCTATTATAGACAGTTTATACCAAATTACTCTTCTATCAGCGTCTGTCTCACCGACAAATTAAGAAATGCAGCACCACAAAACATTAAATGGGATAAAACAGACCAGGCCTGTTTCAATACTTTTAAATCTATCCTTTGTAGTGCCCCAGTATTGAAAGTTCCCAACTTCACCAAAGAATGTATTCTTCAAACAGATGACACCAAGGTTGGCCTAGGAGCCGTTTTGTCCCAGGAGTATGAGGGAATAGAGCATCCGATATTGTACATCAGCAGGAAACTCTTCCCTAGAGATAGAAATTATGTGACAATTGAACTAGAGGCTCTAGCCTTAAAGTGGGCTGTGGGGTATTTGAAGTATTAGCTTACTGGTAGGACGTTCTGGCTAGTAACTGGCCAATCACCCCTTACTTGGATGTGTCTCCATAAAGACACAAACCCCAGAATTGTTCACTGGTGTCTTGATCTCCAACTTTATTGCTTTTGTGTGGAAAGGTAAGGAGCAGGGCAATGTAGACTTTTTGCCCCGTTTTCTTCTTTGAGATGAGAAAACCAGCAGCATAAGAAGTATGTGACGAATCTGAGGATGTCAGCCCTTCTCCCCTAGGCGGAGACCTTTTTCATGGGGCCAGGGTGGTGCATCAACAGTACAATAGTCCCTTTGGGGGGGAGGGGCGCAAGGAGGGAGGATCACATGGGGAAGGAATCCCTTTATGGGATTAGGGACGACTGTTATTAGAGAACACGGTAAGACCCCACTTTAATACACTCAACCCCTTCTCCAACCCCAAATCCTCCTTCCCCTCTTTAGAGAAAGTCAATGGGCCTCATTCTAAGTCAGCCGGTGCTGTAAAAAAGTGCTTGTATTCATGGATGCTAGCATTTTACTGCACCGGCCGACTACGGGTATGCCGGGGGGGCACCTGGGTTACCTCCAGCTAAATGCTGGAGGTAAGCCACGCCTCCTAACATCAAAAAAGCTGTAATTACCGGCACCGGCACAGCAAATCCCCTCATGGAGTCCTAGGGGACTCCATGAATGGGGATTTACATCGTCACTCCGGCACAGTAACTACAATTGCCGGTATCCTGGTGGCTCTACCACAACAATCCATAAATGTTTGTTATACAAAAGATAGACCCCAAAACACATGGAAACTAAAAATATTTACATTTGCACATCCATAATCACAATAAAAGAATTGGAAAGAAAACATATAAAACTACTTCCAGTTGTATCCTAACTGGCCCTACATGTTTCTGTCCTCTTACACAACTAAATTGCACTGGACATTCATCAGGGGCTGAAAAATAAATGATGACATGAATTCAGAAACGTGTGTGGACATCAAAAGGTGAATCCAATCTACTTAAAATACGCATGGTATCTTCTGAGATCCTCTGGAGAGATGCTTCCCTTACGTGGCCAGGGAAAGGAAGAAGCTGTCTGACTCTAACCCTGGGGGTGGCTATCTGCAGGAGGACCATGTAACGGAGGACAAACTCCAAAGAGCCAGAACAAGAACACTGCATCATAATAATCCTTCAGTTCAGCTGTATTTTGTTATGGCACGTGTGTGCCTTTGCAACATTCTTGTATGGCGTATTGTAATGTAGACAAAGAATTTCCAGATTTCTATAATCAGCAACCTTATTTACACTCCTATCCCCGCCCCCACTCAATAGTACCAAGACGAGGAAGATGGATGGAGTAATGAGGATGACCAGAATCGACAAGCCAACACTGCGTTCTAGCTCTTGGAAAATGCTAACCAATGCCGGGACATTCAAAACTGACATAGCTGAACAGGACGTGAGAGAGAGATTGAAACTGCGGCTGAGTCTGACTTGTTCTGCCGCTGGTTGGAATACGAGAGGCGAGCAGACTGCAAGACACAGCATGGGCAGCTGGAGCTGCCAAATGAAGAGGAAGGCAAAGGGGGAATTAAGCGGCTGACGGAATGCACTTCAGTCAGCGGGTCAAGAGCAAAGAAGAGCAAAGAAGACTGTGAGACACAATGGTTGCTTAAGCCGCCAGTGAAGACTGGTAAGCCCAAGGGGAGTGAATGGGATAGCAGGGTGCTTATGGGGAAATATTGCGCAGAGAGCCCAATTAAAGGAACTGGAATAATTGATACGAATAAATACATTGTTAAGAAGGGGTTAGTAACCAATACATGAAAAGCATTATTTCCTGGATGCGAGAGAGAGCGAATGGAAAAGCCCTCGCAGGATAGTGAACCAGGCAAACAGCAAATCTGGGATTCACACCCATGAGAGGACATAAAAAGCCATGACAGGAGAATAAATCAGGCAGTCTGCGAGTCTAGGACCTGCACCCAAGTAAAAAAGTTACGATACTCTGGCAGGAGAGTAAACCAGGGTTAGGAAAAAGATTGAGAAAGCTCAGGGGTAAACCCTCCACCTACCCCGCCTTTAAATCGTGGAACAGTGACAATCAATGCCAAAGGGAAGAACCTTATCCTTTTTAAGGAAGTAACACAATGTCAATATCCTGGCAGTAGAGTAAACCAGGTGTAGGGAAAGCAGTGAGAAAGCTCAGGGGTAAAAAAACCTCCTTGAAATTGTGAAACAGTGACAATTAATGCAATGGGGAAGAACCATACCCCTTTGGAGGATAATTGGGATCCAGAGAGTGAAAGATTGAATATCCAAGGAACTGTGTGAGTGAAGTGTGTGATAAATCCTACGGAATTCCCCCAGAATCCTCCCAGGTGGCCAGAGGAAGGCAGCTGCTATGTGATCCGAACTCTGGATGGGGTATTAGCTGGGTGGATCACTTGGGGGAGAAAGCAACGAAGGGAATGGGATGAGGCAGTTAGGAGAGATGCAGTATTCATCTTCTTTGCAGGGTGACAATTCCATAATGCCGGAAAACCTAATGGCGTGTTGTCAAAGTAAGGCTTCCCTTCCCAAGATAACCCAAATTGTCAGTTGTGAAAACCCTTATGGTGAACGTGGGAATGATATATGCAAGGATCAGAGAATCAATACCACTAGTACTGATAGTTATAATTCCATCTTAGGTTTTAATTATAAAACCAAGAACCAACCATTAATTCCTTTGAAAGCCTCCCCTAAACTTACATTTTATAAATCATTAAAACAGAGTGAATTAGATAAGGTTAAAAGAGTAAGAACATTAGGGACTTCAAGTCTCATAATGCTCTTAGTACTGAGATGAGGAAGAGGGGCTCAGAGTTGCAGAACTGTAGTGTGCAGTCTAGTGGGTATAATGACTCACACCTGAGAGACACTTTTAAATATTTAAAGCCCCTTCAGGTGCAGGCCATTAGAAAGAATCAGTGGGAGCAGCAGAAGCAGAAGGAAGAGGATGCCGGAAATGCTGCTGTGTTGTCAGCAGGAGGCAGTGCAGAGAGAGTCACAGGTGTCAAGAATCCTGAATGCAGAGAACATGCAGCTGGAAGCAGTGCTGAGACTAGATGTCCCTTAGGAAAGAGAAGCTCTCTGGGTTCTTCATCCTACTCCAGTGAGTGGCCTTCACCAGAGTATGTGAGGAGCAAACAAATGCTCCCGTTGCAGGAGGTGAGAGCAACAGAGGTATTACCGGAGCAGTCAGATGCCCAAACAGTCCACACGAAAGCAGAAGTTAAATGCAGCACGGTGTCCAATGGAAACGCAAGGAAAGACTGGTGAGTTGGCCTTTGCTAGTTAACCCTGGGGCACTCTGCAACAGAATGCTGGCTTAAATCATCCCTTTTGAATACCGAATTGTTTAACTAAAACACTTTTGGCGTAACTCTAATGTTGGGAGAGACTGAGTGAAACAATATTGTAACCACCAATGCCAAATTAAAGAGGGGGTAACATTAGAACAAAGTGAATGTAATCTACAAAAAGGGAGATTACCTGAAAAGAAAGCTACTAACCAGCATTGCCTTAGCCAAAGAACAGCAATTATAGATAAAAGGATACAGCTTTCCTAATGCGGGATACTAGAAAAAGAAATATTACCAGCAGCTGATTGGGGGTGTAGAAGGAACCCAGAGGTGGCAGGAGAAAAGCCCGCTTTGTAGAAATCATCAAGGGGGAGTGGAATATAACCTGCATTGCATGTGGCAAACAAATCGGTGGGCAAAACAATGTCAATGTATATTGTACCCTTGTGGAAGAGGTTGCGAACCACCCCGTTGTTGTTGTTGAAAGTCAAAGGGCCTCATTACAAGGGTGGCGGACCCATAATGAAGGGTGCCGGTACGGGACCGGCACCCTTCATTACGGGAGCACCGATTACGAGGTTCCCTTTGCGGGACCCTGTAAGGATGCTTCGTAAAACCAGGCGTCCTTTCCGGGTCCCGCGAGGGGACGAGGGAGGTAACAACGGGCCAGTTGTAATGTGCCCATTATTACCTCCCTCCCCATTCCCATTGAGCCCTACAGGGGCTCAAATGGGAATGGGGATGGGATCCTGCAAGGAGGAATTACCGGGTCCTCCTATGTCGGAATGACCCGGTAAGTCTTCATTGCAGGAACCCGGTATTGGAGCCCGGTATGGAGGCAGCCATGGCGCTAATAGCACCATGGCTACCTCCATACTCGTAATGAGGCCCAAAGACTTTTTCAAGAAGCAGTTTTCTTTTGATAAACTTTCTACAACTAGGATCTAAGTGTGGAAAGTTTGAAGTGAACCTCACCACAGAGTACTTGTAGTAGCGGTAGGAGTTTTTTCCTGACAGGTGAGTATACCAGGAAAGGGACTATTAGTGGTTAGTCTTGACAGGTTAGTGGACCAGGAGTAGATAATTTAAATACTGCAGTGTGTAGAAGGTTGTGGTAGAAGGTTGTGCTGGAAAGAAAGTGTCAAGTCCACTAATGTGTAATAATGAACTGTGGTAAAACTGTCCTGACAAAACTTTATTTTTTATGAAGAAGAAATGTGAAAGTGGTTATCCTTCAAAGAAGAGAATGCATATTGAATACTGACTGGAAGTGTGAAGACAAAGTCTTTTTGGTGTATCAAGCAAGAGTTTCCGGGAAACTTTGACAATCATTTTGAAGACTAATAAATCCTGTTTATTAATAAGACCATACAAATGCCAAGAGAATGACTTATGGAATGAAAATAATGTTGTGTTGTATTCGGAGCAGAACTTGGCTATTGAAAGAACTTTATTGATTTGAACTTTGGTTTGAAAGATCCTGACTTAATCCTGGGCAAGGGGATCCAACCTTGATTGCAAGGATACATGGTTACAAAGTTTATGTTTAAATGTAACTGTTATTTTGTGGAGTTTAAATGGCCATATGATATCTGTATCATTTTGTTGTATGTAGATGTGTGAGGGACAGATACCTTTTGAAATGAGAGTGTTTTCCTTTAGTCTTAGTTTGACAAGTAGGGAAATCCTTGTTAGGTTAGGGAACACGAGGCAGTTATCTCATCCTTATTATTTAATAAAATGACTACTTGTGAGAAAGCTCTATCTACTTGTCCATCTCACATTCTGACCCCTCACAAGGGAAACCAGGGAAAGAGCTACCCCCCTATTTAGATTGTAGAAGCGTTAATGGTGAAAACTGAAGGAACAAAAGGGAAAGCGTTATTTTCCTTAAAACTGTGGAAGACTGGAACTACATACATGGAGAAACTCAAGGGTGAAGTTGTCCCCCTCTTGAAACTGTGAAGTAAAAATTATATGAAAGGAGAAAAGAGTCATCCCCCCTTGAGACAGTGGAACATTATTGACGTTTTCCGGAAATACCAAGTAGATAGTGCAGGACGAGAAGAAACGTAGGGGAAGGGTAGACCACTTTTCTAGTGGAACTTTATTTTCCTTTCTTTTCTGCACCGTAGAACTTTATTTTTGGAACTTTGAAAAAAAGCTACAGGTGTACAGCTTACAGAAATTCCCGATTTGCACATTATATTGAGTTTGGCGTGTAAAGGTCAGTTTAGGGTTTTGGACACAGGACAGAAGACGCTTTTTAGTTTAAACATCCTAACACAGATATTCCTTTGTTTTGTTGAGGCAGGGAAACCCCTCATAGACTTAGGGACAGGGAGGATTTCCCCAACCACTCTGTGTTAGTGTGTCCAGGTCTTACTCTTGAGGTATTCTTTCGACTTCCAGAATACTTCTTCTGTGCTTGATCATTACACAGAGAAGGAAACAGGGGATCCCCAGTATACATACCAAAGGACCTATTCTACCAAATATATTATTCCAGAAGCCCATACACTTCTGCAATATTTATTCATTTCTCAGGATGTATAGCCAATTTGTATACCTCGCCCCCTTAGTACTTTCATTAGTAAAAAGGTCTGAGACTTCATCTATTCCCCTTCATCGCTCCCCTCAGAATTATTTCCCCTTAATATATTATTATATTATCTTTTGTTTGGCTCACAGGCAGGTGTACATCATTTTAATGACTGGCTCAATCCTCCCTCTCTAGGGACAAGTAGGCATCAGTCAGCAAGATGGGGTCTGTCTGCTGTCTTTTCCACTTAAGAAGGCCTGTGACTTTAACAACAGGCAGGCCTCACTTGCAGTGTACAGCTAGTAATCCAAAATGTGTTCAAAAGGAAAGCATTCTCCTTTCTGCTGTTGCCAAGTCTCCTTTCTCTCCTTTTGGTCTGTCAGTCAATCCCAGTTAGTGAGTAAGCAAGTCAGTCTCTAGAATCTATGGGTTTGAAATTGTATAGAATAGAAACCACTCCCTTTAGAGGTGTGTAATCATTTCTCTAATCCAATTGGCAGAGTATATGATTTGACAATGTTCCAAAAATGACATCACACTAAACCACCCCCTATGTACTCATTGGGCATATTAATAAAAAATGGGCTCTCTAATGGGAGTGATCTCTAAGCCCTCTTTCCCTCCCATTAGATGTGATGTCATCTTGGTGACTTGTACATTAAATAATTGCAATTTTCTTAAATTTCATATTCCTCACATTTCATCATGTTACTAATCAGTTCCCCAGATTTCTCTCACTCAAGTAGATCAAATGATGCTAGTCTGATCTCAGCACTACGTGATGCATTTGTTAAAATGTGTGGCTTTTTACACACTGATACTTTTATACAAAAATAATGTTTCCATCTTATAACAACAGGCTCACTGGCGATGGATGCTACGGTCTATGAATCACTGGCGCATGCCATTTCTGCATGAAAATACCCACATTCACCTTATTTGTATGATTAACATAATGTAAAGAAATCGTTTTACACTCAGTTGATATAGAGATTTTCACCCTGACAAATAAAAAAAATAACTATCAACGACCTTCCCTTCCAAAGTCATGAACGAAAATGTGATTCCATGTGTCAAATTCAAAAGGCAGGTTTGTTTCTTACTTTATCAACTCTAGTTCCTCTGCCTGGTAACAGAATATCTGGTATCATATAATGTTAGTTCCTTTGCATCTTAGAGTTTGGACATTCATGATTCCTGAGCAGTCTGGTTGGCATGGTGCCCGTTCTTTGAAGTTAGGTTGCTGAGAAGGGCCATTTATGACCCAATACCGCCCTGATGAGTGATTCTACTATCTGCCTGTTCCTTGTATCAGACATCAAGTCTCCAAAGGTGCGAATTTCCTTCTGCTGGCTGATTAAAAGATTAGATTATTTGACAGAGGACCACTGCAAACCAGTTCCAAGAGCAAATTAATTGTATTTATGAGGAATTGTTGGTAGGCTCAATGACAAATGGATGGTTAATGTGTAGCATTAGTTTTGCTCTGGAATGCCTGTTCCCAGAGCAGAAGCTCCAGGCAGAGTCATAAAGTTTATGATTCATCTTCAAAGTCTTTGAGTTTCATTTCCTTGCAGCAAGCCATTGCCCCATGTCCTGTAGCTTGTTGAGGAAGGTTTGCTATTTTACTGTCAAAGCCCAAAGCTGCTGTTTGATTCAGAAATGCAGCCTTTCTTTTCTCCATTGCAGTGGCCCCCTTGAACTGCACCACATTATCACTTTTTCTTTGCAATCAAACACCTGCCAAAGGTTTATATTTGTAATATCTCTGTATCCTTCTTTATACAAAGCAAATTATCACTCCTGTAAGAAAAACAGACACAATGTAGAGCCCACTTCAGTTTTTCACTTTCCTAGAAAATGTTGTGCTTTTCGTCCCAGATTGGTTTGTTTCTGCATTCAACAGAAAGTTGCTTTATAGTTTCTGGAACCTGAAAACATTAATTGTTTTGGCATTGCCAGTTACCTTTGACAAATACTCTTGGTGGTGATGGGCTGTGTGAAGGCATCATGAAGTGTGACACAGACAATGGAATCAAGATTCAAAACAAATAAATGTATTACCTCAAATGTCAGAATGGTAGAAGGCCTAACTTGCCTTATGCTAAGGTGGGATTTCCCTACCTGTATGAAACTAAGGAAAGTCTAAGTCAAAGAGTACAACATAAAAGTCTGTCCATGTCCAAACCCTATGCTTGCCCTCACAACTAACACCAAACAACATGTAGGGATATTAATAATCAAATAAATTTTGATCAACATATAGTTCTGAACTACTTCCAGCTCTAGCTTCTTCTTCAGCTCCTTCCCTCCCCCAAGTTTAAAATAGTTCCACAAAAGCTTCAAGGTTATCTTTCTCCAGTTCTAGGACAATACAGTTCCACACAATTCTCGGGGCTCCCTTCACCAAGTTCCAAACCACACAGTACAAAATAAACAGGTCTTTAGGCTCCATCCTCAAGACAGCACTTACAGCTCCTCAAATCTCAGGGTTCTCTACCCCAAGACTTTAGCGTAACGTCCAATATTACTTCTCAGAGTACAACATCAGTCTTGATAAATCCGACCTTCCTTTTAAATGGGTGTTACCAGTTTGCTTGCAGTGCTTCTTCTTGATTATATTTTACAATGCCTTTGGATTTCACAATTCAGGGCTCACTGGTCTAGGCACAGTTGTCAGACCACATGGTCCACTATTACAGGTCATGCAACCAGGATTGCTGAGCGTTTCAGTATTTCCTCTTAGTTTATTACACAATATCTTTGGTTTGCAAAAGAAGGCTCACTGGTCTAGGCTCAGTTGTCACACCGCCCATTCCACCCATCACAGGTCGCTCAACCAGGATCCCTTAAACAAGCTCTTCAGCACTTGTCCCTGTGTTTAGATTCACTTCCTCTTGGCTTCTCTTTGTGGGTCTCTTGATTTTATAGATATATCAGTTTACTCTCTTTAAGTTTCTCTGTGTCAGCCTCTTGGCTCTGCCATGATGTGTTACACACCTCTTGCCCATATATAGTTCACTTTGTGGTGGTCTTGTTCATGTCCAACCTTTCTATGGCACTCTTTCCATATGCTGTTCTCAAATGGGCACTTTGGTTTTCTATGTCCTCTGCTGTTGGTTTTGCCCCTACGATTTTTACTTGATTCAATAAACATAATTGTTAGATCTCATTCAGTTAAGCATTCAAAGGTTTGCTTAATTTGAGAAAATTAATCGTAAGATTCAGTTCGGCAGTCACAAAATAGTTAATATACGTAGTTACAAGTTTTCTCCTAGTTCAATATTCAATATGCATTTGCAGCCCACTAGGAACGCCCCGGTTGTCACATAACTCTTTCCGGCACTCACTGGGTCTTAGCGTTGTTCCTCGTCGGCTCCCGCTGCTTTATTTCAGCTCTGTAAATTGGCGGGTCAGCTCCTGTGAAGCCCGTTCGCATACCAGGCCATCTTGCCCACGCTCGCAGACCCACTGCTCTTCGCACGAACGCAGACGGCGTCCTTCTGTCTCCCTCTCGTTCGCAGCACCTGCGGCTGCTTCCTGGCTGCAGAGGCACCCACACCTGTAACAGTCCCACATCCCAACTTGGCTGGGGCTGTGCAGGTTCTCTGGGCTGCTGGGCGGCGTCCTGGCATCTCCACCTGTCCCATCACAGCTGCCTGCTTCTGAAAAGGGTCTCTCCCCTACAGGCCTCCCTGTTGCTCTCTGCAATGATAGCTAGCCCTCTCTTTATAGACCTTAACAGGTTGCAGGTGTGTATCCTTAATTGGGCTAGCCTGACCATGCTTAAGGGGACATGCCTGACTTTCCCTATGCTCTGCAGGGATCTTCCTCGTCCCAGTACCAAAGTGGTGAAATGGAGGTGTAATGTTCAAGGGGAGATACCATGTCTCGCCGTGGGCACCCCATTCCCAAACCCCAAGGAAACTCCACCCATGTGATCCTCCCTCACTCCCCCCCCCCACGGTCTGATCCAATAGTAATGGCCGTCCCCTGGCCACCTGAGAAGAGGAACCATGGGGAGTAGGAGTGAGTGTACCCTCAGGTTTCTCACAGCTGTTAACATTGCAAATTTCCTTGTATATGTCTTTTTTCAGATGGTGTGCACAGGCTGCAGTTCACATTTGTGTTTTTAAATGTGCTGCTTTTCTCTATATCCTTCTCTTCGGGTGTATATTTCCCTACAATGTTCACTTCTTATACTTATGCCCTTTGCCTTTTTCCTGGAAGAAGTGGAACAGGAGGATTCTAAAGAAGAGTCTGTCATCCAGTTGGCCAGGACACATCCATTGCTTTGGGCTCCAGCTCCTGGGGGTGGACAAGGGCGGGAGGATCACCTGGATGAGGGATCTTCGGGGAGTGGAAGTGGGACAACGGAGGGTGAGACGGGGTATCCCCTTCCTTATAACACCATTTCCCCATCCTACCAGGTAGGATACCTAGTAACTCAACTCCCCCTCCCCTTTTCCGAAACAAACACTTTCTCACGGACAGTTCACCATGAACGACAATGGACTAACACCAGTGCCATATACCTGACATGTCCCACTACAATGGTCAGGTAGGGTCAGGCAATTACTGATCATTACACACACCGGACTTCCATCACACTTCCCCACATGGATAAATGGCGGAGCACGAAAGCACACTGAGCGGGACAAAGCACACAGGGAAACAGCAGTTCCAAGATGGCAGTTTAATACAAGGAGAAAGACGTAAGATCAGAAAGGGTTGCAAGGAGGGAAGTACCCTTGACCTTTAAGGATTGTTACTTTTGTGAGCCTCAGAATGTAAGAAACCTAAGACCAGGAACTAAGACTGACCAAACCTGCACAGTGTGTCGGAGGTACCCCGGCTCTCCCGCGTCGATAACCAAGAAGGCGAGGAGCGATTGCCATCGTGGTACTGTCTTGGCTCCTACAATAAAGTGGCGTCAGTAAAGACAGCAACACTGGTGAGCCAGAGAGAGTGATCCCAAATGAGCTTGTGTTTTAAACCAGGGTTGCAAGCAACAACATTGTATAAAGAGAACAATGTGTGAGGCGTTTGTAACGAGCAGCGCGAATAATTGGAAACCAAAGGAGTGGTTGAACTTTATAATTGAACTTTGGGAGGCCAAGAAAAGATACCGTAGATAGAGTGGTCCGGCGCCACGTGGGTGCTCATTCGAAAGTCTCTTTTAGGTATCCAACTTATGCTGAGTGTGTGAAAAAGGAATATTGAGATTGAAGTGGTCATGCAACGGTCAAGCTAAACCCTGTGCACATTTGAAAGTCTTCGATAGTTTAATGTCCATCACAATTGGTCCGAGCCCGGCTGTGGGAGACTAATTGAGTGAAAGAAAGGGATCTGAGCCCGGCTGAGGGGGATCCGGGGTGAACCATGAGTCATCCAAGAAATAATTCTTTGAACATTGTTTTGAAAGGGATCTGAGCCTAGCTGAGGGGGTTCCAGGAAAAACACCTGAATTGAATACTGTTAAAAGGAAAAGAACGTTGGCGTGTTGTTTTGTATACTAGGCTCTCTAAGTCAAGAGACTTTCAAGAAGTAAAGAGGCTTGGACAGAGAAGGTCCTGAACTGTGAAAATTGAACTGTATCCTCGTGCCGCAGAAGTCGGAGTGTGTGCTTTGCTCCAGTGATCCGTCTTGCCCCATGCTGAAAACGTGGGGAAGGAGGCCAACGGCCCAAGCATGCTGACATATTATTTTGTGAACACTTTTTTCTTTTTCATGAACATTACCCCATATTATTCGTAAATGAGTGGTAAGGATTGGCAAACTTTTTTTTTAGTATAGGCCCTTTTATTTTGACAAGACTCCACTAGGACTACATAATTATTATTATTTGTTGGTTGTAGCTTGCTCCCATCTGTAAATTTAGGTTTAGATAGGCATTCATCACACCCATGGGAAAGTTCAATAAACACCCTTGAACTGTGGTCACTTGAGTCTGTCTTACTGTTGATACCATGCCTTCCTTGCACTCCCCACCCCAAATAAGCATGGCTCCCCAATGACAGGCTTACAAGACGGTTTGGTGAGAGACAACCTTTCTGAGACATAAGCCCTACACATCCTCTGGACCTCCAGCAGCCGACTCACGTCAAGTGCAAGTGGGTAAGTAACGTCTATATCCACCCTAGTGCTTCAGAACGGCTCCTTCTGCTTCTCTTCTTTAATCCATGTGGGGTCCTCATTCTGTTTTCCCAGTACCCGTACACTCAAACCTGCCTCCATGACGCTCCTCATCAAAGTGGCGTGTGCAGACTGTTTCTTACCTCAACATGGGGTCCTCGCTCAGATGGTCGCCAGAAACACCTCTCCAGACCCTCTACATTGATCCTAGGCCAGCAGGATCAGAGGAAGGAGTGTAAGGGGGATGTATCAATCTTGTTTCTCCCCAAATCCCAGCAGTGGAAAAAATGCATAGCGTTCAGGGTCATGGTCCAAATGTCAGTACAGGCCACTGACATAAAGGTAGGACTGCAATTTCACAGTGGCTACCATGACTTTACTTCAGGAATGGGGAAAAAGGTGTACATGTGTGTGTGTGTGTGTGTGTGTGTGTGTCTCTGTGTGCGTTTCTGTGTCTTCATTGAAAATGTGGAGGTTGTAGCCTACTACATGATGTGACATGGTCATGTGACCACAGTTGATAGCATGACAGGCACCGTCATACTGTAGGGGTGCGAGAATTAATAAATATGGGTGAAAGCCTGCCAACAGGACAATGAGTCCCTGACACATACCGAGTGTGCATGTGTATTATTTCCGCGGAGCCTGGTAGCACCCAGGTCTCCTACAACACTGCATTGGTGACGAGGGCAGTTTTTCCAACCCTGCCACCTGCAGTGTTCACAGTATTCCATCAGCTGCTAATCAATGCCTGCAGAAGCGTGAGACGGGAAGCGTTCCCCTCACATAGCAGCACATATGCTGAAGCAGCAGCCACCGAGAGTTCCAGAGGACCACGGCCTGCCTCCCTGCAGCAGCTCCACCTCCGGCTGAATGATTGGAGGCCAGGCGGCACCAGGAGCCGTGATGCTTAGATAACCACTACGGCAACAGTGAGTAGGCGCAAGAGCACCATCCGCTACACCCCCACACTCTGGAGAGTACCTGGCAAGGCTCTGCTGTGACACTACAAACAAGCCCTAAGGATGCCATGCGAGTGAAGAGGGTAGAAGGTGCCTCTGTCACAGGAAAAGTATAAGAAGAAAACAAAATACACACATAGAACACTGCAAAGTGGAACAAAAGCAGGCCCAGCGCTCACCCAGTGGTATGTGGAAAGAAAGAAAAAAAACTAGGAAAGGTTTGAGCACACATTGGCTGTATCTAGGGCATAACAAAGCCCATGGTGTGAGCAAGGCTTAAACACACCCATGTGGTGGCCGAGATAAGGCACCCCTGGGCCAGCATCAGTTTGCAGCAAATAAGGAGATCAGACAGACAGGTGGTAAATCAAGCTTCATGTTTTTATATCGCAAATACACATCATACAGAGACATTATGGTGCCATGATCTCTGGTCTGGACTATGCAGGAGTTGTTCTGGGGGCTGCCCTCGACCACCACCACCAGCCGACTACATTAGGTCCTCATCATACTGAGGGTTCGCTTAAGAAGCACAGCAAACATGTTATCTCCAAAGATGCCAAAATCAGTGGTGTGATTGGGAAGTGGCCTCTGGAAAATCTCTGTCACAGAGCATGACCGTGAACCTGTTTGATTTTCCTCAGTCGGAGTGGTAAATATCAACCTTCTGCTTATGGCACTGTTTTTTTCCTGGCACTGCACATTAGTTTGACTAAAGTAGATTTGCAATGTCTTATATGCTATCTCCCTCTCTCCTTACACTCCCTGATGTTTGTGTTATTTTTATGTGATAGCCGCACGCCAGAGAGTTTCAGCTCTGCTGTGCGCATTCATTGTGTTTGTCTAAGGTCTGTCTGTTTTGGGCTGAAAGGTGCTAAATACTGGCTTTGGTGTAGAGATAAAATTGAATAACTAAGAATGAGTGCAGCAAGCTATCTTGCGCATAACGATTGTTTTTTTATTAGCCATCGACTGAGAGATAGTATTACAAGTTTGTAGCAGGCAAATAGAGAAACATATAGTGTCCCATAGTATAGCAGAGCAGTGCCGCTACATTCGTCCACGACCCCATCTTTCCTGTGTCAGTGCAGCACGATCCAAACGCGGAAAGTGCTGGCACAGCTCAACATCGAAGTCGAATGTTTAATGTTCGTGTTTAATGTTTTCGCCAATGTTCTCGACAAACATAAAACAATTATAAAGTCAAGCTCTGGGCTACAGAAGGCAGGAGAGGTGTCGTCTTTTTTTTAAAGGGCCTTTCTAGCAAAGAACTGATCAATCATGTAATGCCATTTCTGTCTATTTGTCATGTTCTGTGTAAGAAAAAATAAAGTCCTTTTGTTCCTACTATGAGTAAATTTGATATTGCTTGTTGCATTGGCTGTTTGGATTATACATTTGTCATGTTAGGTTTCACTGTTTATGTAGCAGTTTGTTTTGCTGCTCACACAGTTTGAAGATGATGTTTAGATACTCATTGCATTTTCTTGTGATTTAGGAAAGGGGCTGTGTGGTGTCACGGTCGATTTCTAGTTTTGGAGCTTGTGAGACATGATGCCGTCTGCTAGTTAAGAGGGTTCAGAGTCACTGAGCCTGTGGTGTATGTGTGCCACCACATAAACATGGTTCGTAACAAAGGGGACGCGGGGGTCCAGGTTCAGGTGTGTTATCACATGGCCCCCAGGTTGTGATGCATTTGCCACTGGGTGGCTATTAAGGGTACTTTCTCAGATTGATTGTTGTCCATTCCTGTGGGCTGCCGTTTCCATGATTGCAGCTGACAGGATGGTCTTGTGTTTTTTTTTTTTTCTTTCTCTCTACACCACCGTATTATGTTTTCCTTTCACTGGGACCACAGTCTATTGCTGATGGTTACTAAAACATGGGGACTTGTTGCTGCCCCCAGATTGAGTGAGTTGTGGTTTATTGTGGGCTTTGTGAAGTTTTGTGTTACTATTTACCAGCACACTGTCCGTGCTACAGAAATAACTACATGCTTTTCTTCCAGGCATGGTAGGCCGTGATTGACAAGAAAAAAGTTCCTGCTTAACTAAATTTGCATGATTGGCCTTCCACTTTCATTGCTTTATGTTTCACAACACTCAGAGTCCTGCAGTCTATATCCATGTTCTTATTTCAACTATAGAGGTGAAGTGCGCTCTATATCTATATTCCTATGTCTATGTTATCTATAATCCTGCCACATCACCCTGCATTAACTGCATCTAAAGCAAAACAAGGTCCACAGTGTGAGCAACTTGTGACCAGCACAGTCAAGGTCCACCAAGGCGTGGTCCAACAAGAAAAAACACATAAACTATCTATCTATCTATGAAATGTTTATATAGCGCCACTCGCCCAAAGGCCTCAGGGTACTCAGAGAGAACAGCTGGAAGTGCACACCTCCATCACAACAGCAGAGAGGGCCAAGCCACTCCACACCAGGCCACAGACAGTCGCGATTCCCACCTACAGCCTGCAAAGCAGCGACCACACCAGGCATCATGGCAGCAGACCCTTCAGCATTGCCTGCGAGGGTGGGTGCACAGGGACCGTTCCCTGACAACAGCACATGGTTAGGTACTGCACAGAGGACCGTCATGAAGCCTTTTGAGCCATATGGGCCCAGTGCTGCACTTAGATGGGAACTGTCTAAAAAGTTTAAACTAAACACAAAGTCACGACGGTTTTGGACCCTGAAGAGAAGCGAACACTCCTCATACTTAACCTTGGGACCCTTGCACTGGGGCTATTCAACGCCCTACACAAAAGAGGCACAGAGGAGGACTATGACCCGGCTAAGCTAGTGCTCGAATTAAAAAAATCATTGACTTCCACGGCCACCTGCTTGATATGGCGATAGGGTGCGACTTCTCGGACTAATAGTTTGCAGTTTGCCAGCAGATAATTCACAGACTATTGTCAGAAAAATTATGCAGAATGATACTATCAGAAATAAACTTGGCCCTAGAATGGGTGCTCACCATGCGATGTCAACGAGAACAAACGGATGCACATGTGGCTGAAATAGAGTCCATGAACAGCCGACTACCTCTAGTCCAGGAAAATCTGGAGAATAGCATAGCAGGAATCAACACCCTTTGAAAGGAAAAAGACATCTGGCCAGAAACCGAGATGATCTGAACCATACAAATGGTGTGAAAGACCCTGGAATAAAGATTAACCATGCCCAGCGCTAATGGTTACCTGCCACAAGTGCAGAAGCATAACCATTTTGCAGCAGAATGTTTGAGTTCCAATTCCCACGGCCAAGCTGAGCAAAGAGCTGCTGGCCCACCAAAACCCTGGCGCAATGATCCTCACCGAGGGAACAAGCACGGAAACACCCCCAGCAACCAAATACTCTGCAATACTGCACCAACGGAGAAACTGAGGTCCAGCATGTGCAGTGGATGCATATGACGAGGACAGTGAGGTGGAAGAGCACTCAGATGAGGAATCATCCCCCGACAGGCCGTCACGCCATCAGAAGCTGAGGAGAGGAAGAGTGCACATGATTTCAGCTGTGAAACCTTGCTACAGCAAAAATAAATGAGGGACAAACAACACATGCATGATCCTAGTGGACCACAATCCGACAACAATGCTGATTGACACAGGGGCCACTGTCAATGTGATGATGGCAGTCCGGTATGAAAAACTCTGCCCACGCCCGACGCTGCAACACAAGTCAGTGCAACTGTTTGCGTATGGGTGTAAGAAGCCTCTACCAGTGAGGGGCTCATACAAGACAGAACTAGCGTATAAAGGGGAGAGATGCAAGTCACGCATCTGTGTAGTCGATGCAGGCATTGAGACACTTCTCAGCTGTAGGACAGCAGAAACTGATAAATTTTGCTTTCATGGTACGCACCAGAGGAATCAAACGCCTCCTAGAAAAACATGCTAAGTTATTCCAGGGCATCGGGTGATTGAGAAACCGCAAAGTCAAGCTACATATAGAGCCCACAGTCGAACCCAGAGCTGTCCAACATCAACAAGTCCCATTGCACATGAGAGCCGCAGTGGAGGCAGAACTCAAGAAACTCAAAGACCTCAACGCCATAGAGAAAACAACTGGCCAAACGCTGTGGGTATCACCTATGGTAGTAATCGCAAAACCCAATCATGCCCAAGCGTACGAATCTGCATAGACATGCGACTGCCGAACGTAGCCATTGGAAAAGAAAGGCATATCACCCCAAACATAGATGAACTTAGCTTATACCTTACGACGGCAACCACCTTCAGCAAACTGGATTTGCGCTCCGGGTATCATCAAATCAAACTAGCTAAATAATCAAGATATATTACGACCTTCTCATCACACCTTGGACTGCAGAGGTATCTGTGTCTCAACTATGGGATTTCCCCCGCAGCTGAGAAATCACAAAATCAGGAAAGTCCTGCAAGAGCTCCCTGGGTTGACCAATGTCAGCAACAACATTATTGTGTCCGGAAGAACAGACAAGGAACACGACTCCCTCTCGCGGCGACGCTCCAGCACCTAGAAGACTCCGGACTGACATTACATGCATAAAAGTGTAAGTTTGGTAAGAAAACGCTCGGTTTCTGGGGTATGTGTTTACAAAAAAGGCGTGTCTCCACACCCGAGCAAGGTGGCAGACATTAAAACCGCCAAAGCACCTACTAAGGGCACTGACGTTCTGAGCTTTCTCTGGAAATAGCCACCTATTGTGGGAGTTTCATTTCTGACCTGGCCACCACCGCAACGCCACTGAGAGAACTCAAAACAAATGTTTCCTGGGAGTGGGGAGAAACACAAAAAGCCACTTTGCAACATATAAAGGACTCCTTGCTAGGAGATGCGACCATGGCCTTATTCGTCACCGCTCGAGAAACAGAACTACTGGTTTATGCCAGCCCAGTGGGACTGGGTGCTGTCCTGACACAGAAGAATCAAGAGGGGCCTATATACCCCATATTGTTCGCAAGCAGAGCCTTGACCTCCACCGAGAAGAACTAAGCGCATATCGAAAAGGAAGCACTAGCCATCCTATAGGGGTTCAGGCACTTCCACGTGTATATCAATTGGCAACCCAGTCATGGGCAACAAGCCGCTGGTACCGACAGATCTGACCCACATCCTCTGCCACGTTGTCGCCTGCGCCCAACCAAAAAACGATGCGGCTACAAGACATTGTCAAGGAAACAGCCAATGTCACCTTCTCCAGATCACCAAAGAAGCAATCCTGATGGGCCAGTGGAAGAACTACTTGACAGCCATCACCCACCGCACAGTCCAAGCTCAAGATATGCTACAGAGCCTATTTGTCATTCACCATGAACTGTCTGTCTCCCCTGAGGGGCTGGTGGTGAAGGGGCACCGGATTGTCATCCCAACAAGCCTGGAAGAGAGGTCGCTATTTCTGGCCCACGAAGGACAAGAAGGTGCGGTCAAAACACAAGCCTTCCTGAAATCAAGTCTTTGGAAGCCACATATCCAACAAAAGGTAATGGCACTAGAGGAAGCGTGTGTTTGTGTCATGTCAAGCCTCCTGGCACCTGGGACGCTGGAACCGATTGCCAGCCCTCCCCGCAGCCAACACAGGTGGGACGTGGCCAGTATTGACGTCTGCATCATTACCAATGAGACCTATCTTCTAGTGGCGGTGGACAAATTCACCTGATAACCTGATGTATAGCCAGTAAGCTCCACCAATGCGACATCAGTGACCACGGCCCTGGAGAAGATGTTCGCCATCCATGGCATTCCATGAACAATCAAGAGTGACAACGGACCTCCCTTTAAGAGTTGTGAGCTACAACTTTTTTTTTACAACCTTGAAATCCATCACCATTGGATAACACCATACTGACCCCAAGCCAATGGTGATGCCAAAAGGTTCATGGCCTCAATAAACAACGTAGTGTGAATTGCCAAAGACAAGAACAGACCGTGGGTCCCAGAGCTATATCCATTCCTTCGCTCATACCGCCAGACCCCACACTCCTCGACACAGGTGAGCCCAGCGGCACTCATGTTCGGAGTCCCGATCCAAGTGGGGCTCCCTTTACACCACACCTGGAAAGTGCCACCTGTAGATGCTGAGAGGGTTGAACAACACTGCCGAGCATACAACAGGAACGAGAGTCAGGCCCGGCAAGCCACCCCAAGCACCCTCCAGATAGGAGACATGGAGCAAGTGAAGAACCAGGTGACACCAAGGAAACTAGACCTCACGTACAAATCACAACCATGGACAGCCGTGGAGGAGAACCACAGCATGGTAACAGCATCACAAGTAAGCCGAAAGGTGACCAGAAACTCCTCCCATTTCTGGAAAGTCCCGACAACCATGTGGCAAGAGGGGGCAGGAACGACCACGGAGCATCGTACACAGACTCTGGCTGAGACAGCACAGCCATGAGAAACCGAAGGCCATTCCCAGAACACTGACCATGAGCCGCTGCCAATAAAGGAAGGAGAATCAATCCTCCCAAGCACCGACATCACTCCATGAGTATTGAGCCACCATTGCTACTCCCTTGGCAGTAACCAGCGCCGTCTAGCCGGATCAGAGCGTTCGAGCTGCACAGGATATATTGGCGAGCTTGTACACCAGACAATCGTAAGACTGTGAAAAGTTGATTAAAGTTGTTGATTTAAGTTCATGTTAGTATACAATTTGGGGAGGGATGTGAGATGGTAATGTGACCACAGATGACGGCATGACAAACAGCATCATGCCGTAGGTGTGCGAGAATGAATAAATACGGGCGCAAGCCTGCCAACGGGACATTGCATCCCTGACACATAGCGAGTGTGCAGGTGTATTATTTCCGTGGGGCATGGTAGCACCCAGGCCCCCTTTTTAATAACATCACACATGATTGCTGAGATCTGGCTCTAGTATAAATGTAAAATTAACAAACTATAATAATGTTTTTTTTGTTTTGTTTATACCTCTTGTGTTGACTTGTTGGTAGAGTAGCCTTGAGATGTGAGGATTATGTAGTGAGCCCCTTTAAGTGACTGTGCTATGCACACGGTCACATGGTGTTCATCCAATAAAGGTGGGCGCCTGTGGCGTAAGCGCCAGTTGGAGCTGGGGACCCAGTGAGACACAAGCTGGTGTCCGTGTCTTCATTATTGCTCCGGGCCTGACCTGGACCAGGCCCACCACATTGGCAATGAGGCGGGTGATCTTGCATGTGCGCTGGCAGTTCATTCTTGCCTGCTGGATGCTCCTGGCTTGCCTTCCCGCTCCAGCAGCCTTGCGCCTCCTGCTTCACCTCGCCTGCCTCACGGCCCGGGCTGCCAGCAGCGCCAGATGCCAGGAGGTAACTGGGGCAGGGGCACATCAACCTGCTCCAGTCCTGGAGCTGGGATTTCAAAAGAAAAAGAAGAAAAGGGAAAGTGGCGGTACTCCAGCAGATGCCGGATTGCAGTAATCACACATTCGAACGTGTGCAGGGCCCCAGGCTCTCCCCAGTACATGCTCTGGGGTGCGCGCATCACACAGCACTCAGCTTTTCTTCTGAGGGATGTGCGATACATCTATCAGCCCAGCAGAACTCCTACCTCGCCAAACTACATCTCAGCAGCCACCAGCAGAATGGCTACGCTAGCTCTGTTGAGCACTCTTCCCTTGCTTCAAAACTGCTTTTTGCAGCTACAAAATGATGGCTGCACAGTTTCACCAGACACATATGAGGCAAGAGGAAACACAGTACACCTTGAGAATTGCTGCCAGTAATTTCTTCATTTGCACCAGAGAAAAGAAGTCAAGGGCAGTGCTGCTAGGCTACCATCTCAGAATTTCCCATAGAAAAAGAAAGTGTTCTGCAGTTAAAAATGACTGCGCACTGATGCTCTGTCCATCCTTTCAACTGTACACAATTTGGTTCCAGTAAGACCCAGCTATGTTTATCCACCATCAGGTTGTGCTCCAGCAAAAAGGGGCATTTCTCAGTGAATGACAGGCTGTATCAGGCAAGATCTGTGAAATAGCAAAGAATTTCACTCCAAGCCATACGCAAAATGATTTACTTTTTGCAACAAAATATCACTGACAAGCCCTTCACAAGAAGCCCTCTCTCTTTGTACTTATGTCAGATTAATTGGACCCTTGCCTTGGACAGACTCCTGTGTGGTAGAAATGACTAGGGCCATGGAAATGCTCAGAACACAGATGTGAGAGAAAACCGCATTTGAAAGTGACATTTAAGGAAAATTAACCACATGTAAAATTGTGTTTTTAACAAACAAGACAATGTTGGTTTGAAAGTGAAAATGTTGAATTAAGGCCCTGTCCTTGCATAGAAATGTGATGGGGGTTTGTTTTGAAACATATATAGGATATTTAATTCCAGACATTTATATGCTCAGATATTTGTTCTAGACTTGCTTTCTGGTTTAGAAATAAATAAATACATACATTTGCTGAAGCCACAGAACAGGTTTTTTCCTGGCCTGGCTTCAAAGTACTTTGCTTCCTGGGAACTGGATCTGACTCCCTTCAAGTGGACAGCCCCCGGGGCATATGACTAGGCAAGGGTGGTGGATCTCGCACCCTCATCAGACTATGTGGCAGTGCTCCAGCCTGGGACAAAGGAGTTCCAGGACACATAGGTGTGACTTTCTTGTAGCACCTCCCCTCAACTCAAACTGAGGAGCTTCAAAGAAATCGTCATGACAACCTCTGTGCCAGTGGGCCAGAGAAAGACATTTGGCTTGGAGGGTTGGAAGACTGCCCCTCTTTGGGGGTAAAGCTGGCCCACTGGGTTCTAAAGACAATTCTTCTTAAAACTTCTATTTCTGTAACCTGAAAACTTAGTAATGTACATTTTTGACAGTATGAATGTAAAATGTACGCTTGTAAAACAAGACGATCTAGAGCTTTCTGGCAGGTTGTGGACTCAAATGCCGGAAAAATGACATTTCTGGGAAAAGTACAAAGGACCCGTTAATGAAAGTTGGATGTAAATATGACCCACATTAATATGCTTCATTGCACCGAATTGTAGAATTTTAGGTGAAATGGTTCCCACCAAAAATTGCAAAAGATTATGAGAAGATCTAAACCACCTCGTACAAACTTGTGAGTTGGAGTGCCATGATCGTTGTAAAATATGGAATGTGCCTATGTGATTTGCAAAAGTGCCACAACTGTACAAATTTGCAATTTATGTCATAACTGATTTTTGGCAAAATCAACTGTGGGAGGGCTATGGGCGTTGTAAGCACACTCCATAAAAACTGATGTCATGTCCCTGAAGTCCAATCGGCTGACAGGAAGGCGGTGACTGCCACCCCTGGCCAATCCAGTTGTTAGAGGCATGTCCAGGCAAAGCCTGACCCCATAGTATAATCCTGTGATGTCATCTTCCTTATATAAGGTGGAATCTCAGAGAGACAAAGACACCTTCTTCTGAATTTTCCAGCTCCTGCGCATCCAGCTATTCCATATTCACTCTGCAAGATTCCAGATTCCACTGCCAGGCCGGAGCATAGCTAACCATATCCAGGCAGGACCATTGATCCAGAAAAACCCCACTAAAAATCCCAATAACTCAGGGAGAAAGGGGAAAGGTGACTGAATCCTCATTAGGATTATCCAGTGCTACCTGCTTGCCCTGCTACCCGCTTTATCCTGCTGATATACCGCTGTGCCGTGACCAGACCCTTGCCCAGCTGTTTTCTTCTAGGAGAGCCCGCCGCTGTGACCAGTGACAGATATTGCCTAGCTGTCCAGAAACTCGGTCCACTGTCCAAAATACCCCGTTCAAGTGTTTGTTGTGAATATTTCCCTTCCCCAACAACCAGAAACTGCATCCCTTGCTCTGTTACCTTGTATTAGGTCCCATCGCATAGAAATCCCATAACTGCCTTAGCAGAAATCCTTAAAACTGTCAGAATCCTCTGTGTACCGTGTTGTAGGAAAATCTGTAGTGATCTCCATGTGTTAGCGCCATTCTTTCCTATCCTTTTAGTCCATTGTATAAGTGCTTAGTAATATTGGAATAAACAAATTAATTCCCACATAAAGCGTCACACGGCGCAAAGGGGTTACACTTGCAAAGTAACCTGTGTTGCGGCAGCGTCTCTCTTTTCTAGCCACTAAAATATAGTTTCTGTAAAACTTCTCATTTCCTTTTTAAAAACGATTTTTCCCTATCCACTGCTTTCACTTTTCAAACCGAGTTTCCTTTCCTGTTAAGAATCTCATCCAGTCATTCATTTAGAGTTCCCTTCTCACTTTCATATTATCCCTGTGATGTGCATTTGTCCCTCAGCATAAAAACCGCATTCTGATTTGTCTGTTTCACCCGATTTTAAAGGTTTTATGACATTTAAACCTGTGAAAATTAGCAAATGTAATTTCTCCACGTGTGATTTGTTGCACTGTATGTTCCTTCCAAAGTTGATTTTCTGAATCGTATGCCCGTTGCTAGTACATTGCCTTGTAGTTTAGAAGTGTTCTAACTTCTTTGAGACAGTCATACTCACTTTAACCTTATTCATTCAACCGCGCATGTAAAACAAATAATTATTTATTTATTTGTATCTGTAAAGCGCACTACAGCCCACGGGCATCGAGGCATTGAGAACTTGGAGAATACAAGGGCTTACTTAAAGGGTTACAGTGAAGCCGCCCAACAAAGACATTCATTGCTACGGTACATGATTACACAGATAGATACTTGGCCACCCAAAGAGTGACTACAGGTACAGGCAAGTTACACAAACAGGCTGGTTTTGATGGCTTTGCGAAAGGAAGCATGGGAGTCGATTTACCTGATGTGGGGTGCGAAGGGAGTTCCAGGTGGTGGCAGGCACGGCAGGCAAGTTAGAATCACCAGCGCGCATTCTGCGTGTTCTGGATACAATTAACGTGTTGGAGTATCCGGATCTGGAAGGTCTGGAAGCAGCAGGTTTGGAGAACCTATTGACAAGGTAAGGGGGGGCTAAATTGTGAAGGCACTTGTGGGTCAGGGCAAGAGTTTTAAAGATAATTCTTTCTTTAACGGGTAGCCAGTGGACCCTTCTTCTGAGCCCAGATATGTGGTCCCTGCAAGATACACCCGTGGCGGCCCTGAGGGCGTTGTTTTGGACCAGCTGGAGTTTAGCAAACTTTTTGCTGGAGGTACCTATGAGAAGGGCATTGCAGTAGTCCAATCTTGAGCCTATTATTGCTCTGGCGATGGTGAGGCAATTTTGTTGGGACAAGAAAGGTCTTGCTGCGTTAAGGAGTTTGGAATGATAGGCTGTGGTTGATGCAATGGCATTGACCTGCCTGGTCATGGTAAGGTTGGGATCAAGGTAGACACCAAGGGTCTTGACTGTTGGAGAGACAGTGATGGGGATGTTGTCTATGATGAATGAGCTGTATTGCTTGTCCAGCTTGCCCAAGGTGGAGGGGGATCCGATCAGCAGAAGTTTGTTTTTCTCTCTGTTGAGACATAGCCAGTTTTCCGCCATCCAAGATTGGATCATTGAGTATATGGTGTCAAGGGTGTTCAGGTCAGACATGTAATCGCTGAGAGGGGGATAAGCACTTGGGTGTCATCAATATAATTCATGTATGAGATGCCCTTTGCGTCCAGTATTTTGAACAGGGGCCTCGTGAAGAGGTTGTAGAGGGTAGATGCGATGCACGACCATTGTGGGACCCCACATTGGATGATGCTTGGGTCGGCTGATTAAAGGTCGGAGAAGACCTTCATTGCTCTTCCTTGCAGGCAGGAGGTGATCCATTTACAAGCACTAGGGGAGAAATTAGCTGCAGTGGAAAGATGGTGGCAATGGGTCTTATGGTCCACCAAATCAAAGGCAGCAGAGAGGTCCAGAAGGAGAAGCAGTGCAGGTTTGCCAGCATCTCTTATGTCATGGGTACTGTGCCTCGGCCGGAACCCTGATTGCCAGAGACCCAGAAGGTGGTTGTCCTCCAAGAATTTTTGTACTTGAACGTAGGCTGACTTGTCAAGTATTTTTAGAAGAAATGGGACACTGGTGATGGGCCTGTAGTTGCCCGGGATCAGAGGGTCTAGGGAAGGTTTTTTTAGGATTGGGCAAAACCAGGCTTCCTTGAGTCCTGTGAGGACATGGCTGGATTGGAAAGAGGCATTAATAAAGGCAGTAAAGAGGGGACAAGGGAGGGGGCACAGTCCTTGACGACCTGAGCTGGGCAGGCGTCCCCTTGCAATTGGAGGGTTTAATGGAATTAAGGAGGGCGGTGACTTCTGCTATAATCATGTCTTTGAATTCAAAGATGGGTGAAGGCGCAGTGTTGGTGGCAGGAGATGAACAGTGATGGCTCTTTGCTATCAGGTTAGATATGGCCTGTTGGTGAGCAAGGATATTCCCCTTTAGTCACTCCAGCTTAGTCAGCATGGCAGATTGAATAGAGTTGCACCAGGCTATGTCTTTTAAGAGGGTGGGGGGGAGGAGAGGCAGGAGTCTCTAGTCCTCTGAAAATTGAGAGGATTTCTTTGGTGCCGGATTTGGCATGTTATTCTGGAGTTAAATGAGGAGGCTTTAGCCTTGATGATGGCGGTTTTATATTCAATGGACATGGACTTGAAGGCAGCTTTGGTGGTGTCATTGGGGTTGTTTTTCCAGGTATTTAGTGCCACCCTTTTTTGGATCTTAGCAGAGATAGATCTTGGGTATACCAGGCGTTGGCGTGTTTAACTTTTTTAGCTTTTTTGAGGGTGAGGGGAGCTACAGCGTCAATTGCCATCATGATGGTAGCTTTGAAGGTGTTGGCAAGTACCTCAGGATCATTGGAAAAGGGGGGCAGCAATGCATGAACCTGAAGGTTTTGGGTGAGGTTCTCCTTTTACTAATTCTGAGTGCTATTTTGTGCAATAGCAAAGGTTTTTAAATATTGCCTCCCAATTCGTGTGGGAAGGTCGGATTTTAATTCTGTTTGCTGCCTAGTATACCCAACTCCTTGCTATCAACCCAAAATTCAGTTAATCAGGGTTTGAGGGAGCGTTGCAGGGGGAAATTTTAACTTGGGTGCTATCTACCCAAAAAATAATATTGCTCCCATTCATTTGTGCTTTGTGTATGTTATATTAGAAGGTCAAACTAAGTGTATTCTATCATTTTACAGTGTAATTATCACCCCAAAGGTGATAGCTGCGCAATATAAAATTTGTGTGATTTTGATGGAAATTTAAAAAATAAATAAATATTGTACTACCACACACTGGCCTGGTTCATGGTCCATTGTGGCCCGGGGTATTTGTAAAAAGGGATGCGAGACGGGTTGGGTGCCATCTCAATCTGAATTCTTAGAAAATAAAGTAAAAGTGTTTTTTTTATTGTGCACTGCAGCCTAGGCCAATATCAAGAGTCCTGGTCTGGTGTGTGACGCCCCGTTGGATAGCCCCTCAACCCGCACCATGTGCTGATTGCATTTCTTGTGAGGGGCAGCCCCTCCATCAGCACGACGTGCTGCTAGCATTTCTGCTGGGGATAGTCTCTCCTCCAGCACCATGTGCTGCCACCACTGTTTGGGTTGCAGCTCCTAAAAGGAGTGCTTGTGCGCCCAAGCAAGCCACCACCACCCTGGAGGTTGGCGGTGGACAGGGTCTCACAGGGTTGCCGCTCCTGAGGGGAATGCTTGTGCGCCCCACGTTTGACTTTGCCAGTGTATCTCTCGGCCAGGCAACCTTTGGGCCTACTCCTGCCAGGGATCACCACTGCAGTGCCTCATGGGGGAGGAAGACGAGGCACCTGCAGATCCCAGAATACCTCGCTCATCGGAGCATCTCGACCCATTGCAAGAATTTGATGTTGATGGGTCCCAGATGGATCGCATGGGTGAAGTGACTGGACACGTTCTGCAAGGCCACAGGTGAGGACGACGATGAGACAATGACATCCATAATGCTTTACTCGGCTAGTCCACGACATCTTCAAGACTCTGTGGCCCACTGACTTCTAATTTACCACTGCCAAAGCAGGGATCTAAAAAAAAAGTCGGCATTTTCGGCCGTCGCATTTCCCAGGTCGACATTTTTGTACGAGAGGACCCTCATTAGGACTGCTGTACAAAAGGAGTGGGAGTCTCGAGTCCTTTCACAGCAGGCATAGGCGCATGTCGGTGGCATGCGCTTGGCCTGATGTGGAGCATGAGGTGTGCCAGCAAGTTATACAGGGCTGCCTTGCTGTCAAATTGAGGCGCCAGATACTGCGCGAGCCCGGAATCATGCTCGGTCCCACGAGCTGGCAGATGTCCGGGTGGACAAAATGCATTTGGCGATGAAGGTCCTCAAGGTGGAGGACGCCTGCACAGTTGGGCGGAGGCAATTTCAGTGAGGTGGCAGGACCCAGCAGTCGAGCAGAAAAGAAGAAAACGTGGGGGAGATGGCCCCATGCCTCAACTGCGGTTACAACCTGCCTCATCTCAAAGACTACCCAGCAAAGGGTCACGTGTGCGGACACAGTGGCATAGCAAACCACTTTGCGCGTGTCTGCAGGGCGCCGGCGACACACTCGAGGGGGCATGCGTCCATGAGGTCAGTGACTCAGAGATCGCAACGTAAGGTGACCCAAGTGGAACAACCGATGGCAGAGGAGAACGTACCCAAGGAACTAGAAGAAGATGAGGAGGATGTGTTCTTCGTCTCGTGCATGTCTGTGCTGCAATGGTCAGGACGGCGCCAGCCCAAGTGCGTTGTCTGTATTTGTTACTCCCCGGTCCCCGTACTGATTGACACTGGAGTCTCTGTTAGTGTTAGGCAAGATTGTATGCAGTACCCTGTGGGAGATTACACAAGCCTTGTCCTCTTGGCAATAGTTAACCCAACCTTTGGTATAAGCATATACCACACAAGTTGGTAAAGTGACTGAGCAGCGAGGCTTATCTCAAGAGGGGTCAATGTGAGCTGAAGGGTTGTGACACAGAGTTTCACAGTGACAGTTATCCAAATAAACACTTACACACAAGGTTTCTTGATTAAACAATTATTAATTGATTTAACAGTCAGTTGAATAAGCCTTCTTTAGAAGGGAGCACATATATGTAACACAAAAATATACTTCAAAATACACACTCTCAGTTTCAGTAAATCAGTAGATACCCTTGTGGGATGGCACACAGACACTTCCAAGAGGGAGGATGTCTGGGGACTCTTGTACTACAAATGGAAGGTCAACAGCAGCAATGGGCAAACTTCAGATCAGCAGAACTTCGCGGTTACAGCTTCTTGCGGCTCTCGCAAATAGCACCACTGCGGTTCTCGGATGCCTTAATGGACTTTCCTTGTATCTGGGGTCCAGCTCTCTGTTGAGGTGGCTCAGGCTTGGTCAGTCCTGCTTCATAGGAGTCCGGAGGATCTTCCTGGAGCTCGGGTCCAACTTCAAGACATTCACTCGATTCTGGTGTTCCTCTCCCTGGCCATCGGTTCCTGCAGCAGCAATGGAAGTGCAGCCAGCTCCATGAGGATTTCCAGATAAGCTTGTCTTGGGGTTGATTGGTCCCACCAACCCAAGTGGAGAAGTCATCCTTGCAGGGCTTCTCTAGTCGAGGCGAATTCGGAGCTTCAGCACTACTGCAGGGCTTCACCGGGTAATCCAACAGTCCAGAAGTTGCAGGAGGCGTCTCTTCCAAGTTCTTCTTCGGATTCCTTTGTCCAGTGGTCGACTCTACCTTCCAAGCAAAAGACCTTGCCTTTTTATGCAGGTTTCTCCCATTCATTCGCAGCCTATCTGTCAATCACACAGCAGGGTGGCTGTCCTCCAAGGACAGCCAGCCAGCCAACCACCTTTGGGTGTATTCCTGTAACCAGGGGTATTAAGCACAGGGAGTTTCGGGCACCTCCCTCACTTCCTGCCCCTGCCAGACACACTGGAGCAAGAGGTGGGCTTCACCATTGAATCCCACCAAAGATAAAATGAACAAAGGGACCAAACCTGGTTTGGCTCACAGAGTAAATCTCAAGAAGGACCTTTCCAACAAGAAATGGCAAAAAAATCAGACTGGGCCCATTTTGAAAAAATGGGCACCCATGGCTGTCTTACTGGGGCTGCATTTGCAGTCTGCGGTAAAACACACAATGGTAGGAAAAGGTAAACCACTGCCACCAGCCATTAATTGTGGAAAGTGTAACATAAAAATGTTACATGAGAAACTAGAAAAAGGGGATAATAAGTAACCCCTCTAGCACCTTATTGTAAGATAGTGTGTGCTGGGTCTAGAAAGGTACAAATGTAAGTAAAGTCAATTTCACTTCACTGCTCTTGGAAACAGTAGTTTATCCAAGAGAAGGTATTTAAACCTTTGGGATATCTGGAAGACTTCCCTGTGCCACTGCACTGAAGGTGCTGTGTGACACAATGTAAAAAGATGATGCCTATGGAGTTTGTCAGACTCCAAAACCAAAAGAAACACTGTTCAAATCACAGAAAAATACATGAGAGAGTAGGAAAAAGGTCTCACTCTCTCCAAGTTAAAAATTAAAAGTCCTAAAGTCCAGCAAAAAGTGCTGGGGGTCTCTAAGGTAGAAGGCTATTAGCACATTTCTGAGAATTCTCCCTAACAGTTAGCGTAATTTTGAAGGACCATTACCGGCAATTAAACAATGCCCTACTCCTAAGCAAGACAAAGGTGTGCATATTCACGTTCAGAGGGACACACCAACTGCCCCTGGAAGGCGGGTTTGTGGACTGTGTCCGTCATGAGGACGCGTCCATCAGAGCCTGTTTCTTTGTCACCAAGGTGAGCCAAGTGACCCTGCTGGGGTGCATCACCGCTGAGGTGTTGTGCATAGTGAATTTTGCATTTGAGGTGTACCTCAAGGACGTTCAGACCCTGCTCGCCACGTATGCGAGTGTCTTCAACGGAATTGGGAGGCTGGTGGGCGACCTGGTGCGATTGCACATTGACCATGGTCCAGCCCGTTGCGCTGAAGTATCGGAGGGTGCCATTTCATCTGAGAGAAAGTGTAGAACAGGAACTGGACAATCTGGTTAAGTTGGACATCATCGAGAAGGTGGATGGACCAACCCAATGGGCTTCACCCATTGTTGTTGCAAGAAATCCCAAACAACCCGAAGCCATACGCATCTGTGTGGACATGTGCCTCCCAAATAGAGCGGGAGACACATCACGCCCACCCTGGACAACACATTGGCAGACCTCCAGGGTATGTACTATTTTTCCAATGTGCACTTCCATGCCATCAGCTGTGCTGGATCCTGGATCACGCTACATAACCACGTTCTCTACACACAAAGGCCTGTGCAGGTATAAGCGCCTGAGCTTTGGAATATCGTCGGCCGCTGAGGTTTTCCAAAACAGCATCAGAATGGCGCTTGCTGGCTTGAAAGGGGTGATAAATATCAGTGACGACATCATGGTTTACGCTGAGTCTGAACAATGTTAAGGATTCCAGTCGGGTGTCACACACTGGACCATGACACTTGGCCTTAGACTGGGATGTGGTGCTCAATAGGAATGCTTTTTCTTTAATTTCAATTAATTCAAATTGAGCCAGTACCAGACCCGTCTCACACCCCCTTTTTACAAATACCCTGGTTCACAATGGACCATGAACCAGGCTGGTTGGTGAAAATACAATATTTATTTATTTTTAGGACTCACAAAAATCACACACATTTTAATATTGGGCAGCAATCACCAATGGGGTGATAATTACAATAGAAATGGAAGCAAAGCACTTGGTTAACCTTCTAGTAGAACATATCCAAAGCACTTTTTGAATTAGGATAGATAGCACCCAAGTTAAGGTTTCCCCTTGCAAATTCCCTCAACCCGCAAAAAATCCGACCTTCCCTCACAAAATAAGAGGCAAAAGATTCACAAAGTCAACCTTTTCACGCCGGGTTCTGAGCTATTTGGGAATTAATTTAAATGACTCCAAATATCACTAATGAGTAACAAGATAAGGTGAAGGAAAGAATGGCGCTAACACTAGGAAACAAGAACAGGGTGCACAGAAAATTAGAACAGTCTATACAAGTTGTCAGGGTATGGATAGGGTTGCTTAGAGAATGGAACAAAGGGAAAAGTCAAGATGGGGTAGACTATGTGTTATGGGATGTGGGATACTCACAGTCCGCTCTTAAATTTGGGATTAGGAACAGTCAACCAGGTTCTGGACTCCAGGGCTCGGGTCACCAGGTAGCAGCGGACTCTCCTAGCAGAACAACAACTGGGCCTGTCTGGTCACCGGGTAATCAAGGCAGCTGGATGGAAGGGTTGCAGCGGGCATGCAGTTAGTAGGCAAAAGCCAGTCTGGTTTCAGGATGCTTCTCAAAAGAACACCACAGCTTTTCCCTTTGGTTATTGGGATTTTGTGAGTGGGATCTCTGGATTGAGGCCTTGCTGGGATGGCCAGCAATGCTTTGGCCTTGCAGTGGAGCCTGGAATCAGCTATGCTTTGGCTTTGCATTGGGATCTGGAATCTGGCAAGATGAATGTAGAAGATCAGGAACGCAGGCCCAAGAAATTCAGGAAAGAGTCTGTCCAGAGTCCTGTCAGGGACCCTTTTTATAGAGTATGGTGACATCATAGAATTATACAGTAGGGCAGGCTTAGCTAAGCACGCCTCTAAACCACTGGATTGGTCAGGGGTGATACTTACTGCCTTCCTATCAGCTAATTGGGTTTCAAGAGTATGATGTCAGATTTATGATGCAAGTTTTACAATGTCCCGAACCTACCCCAGTTACTTTAGCTAAAATCCAGTTTTGCCATAAATGGCACATTTGTGCAGTTGGGGCCTTTTAACCAATTACATAAGCAGGTTACATATTTTATGCAGAACATGCCAGTCCAACTCTCGAGTTTGTGAGACATTGTTTTGCCCTTCTAATGATTTTTAGTGTGAAATATCGGCCTAAAATTCTATAACTTTACACGTGTGTATGGGATATCATCAGGCATGTCAGTATTGAATTTTACATAGGCATCATGTACACTTTCCTCAGAATACCCAATTCCCTGCCATTTCTGTTCCAAAGGTGGCAGTGAAGGCTACAATGTCTTAAATTAAAACCCACAAAATTACATTAAAACTGTTAACTTATTACATTCCTGCAAAGTCTGGTTGCAAAGATAGAAATCTGAAAAATTTCTTAATAAAATAGCTGTTTAAACCAAATGGTCAGCATTGTCCTCCAAATATGGTCATGCCTTTCCAGGCTACCCCCCTTAGCCCAGGGTTGTCATGGAGTTTTTCTTTGAAGCTTCTTGTAGAAGTCACGGGCCGGTGTGATTTTCTTTTTCACATACTCATGTCCCAGAATTTCTATGGCATGAGGCCTCAGCCCAGACAAAAGTCTGAGGAGTATGTGAACTGTCTTTGTCTTGGTCAGTCAAAGTTTTCCAACCTAGTAATTATCAGCCAAGTGTCCTGGAAGTTTATGGCGGTTCCCTTTTGGGGGTAAGCCTTATCTTAGCCAGCAGGAAAACCCAGTTTTGGAGCTTGCAAAATCAAGCCAATCCTTTATTTTATTTTGTCCTGATTCAAAAACAAGCCTGTTGAATGAAACATCCCATATATGTTTCCCAGCAACAAACCCCTTTAGATTGCTAGGTATGAACAAGTTTTTATTCAACATTGTACTTTTGAAACAGGCCGTTTCTTTTCTGGTTTGCAAAAGCCCATTTTGACATGTGGTGAATGTTTGCAGGATTTCTCTTCCATCTACTTCCCAATATTGTTCTGTAGCTCTAGCCAGCTTCTTTTACACAACAGTCTGTACAAGGCAAAAGTCTCTTGAAATTGACATGTGCACAGAGAGCTAGAATTTCTTTTCAAGCAGTGATTTTTGACATCTTGTAGCAAAAGTCAAGCGATTTTTCCGTGCAGCTGAAGTAACGCTTTTGTTGATTTTCCCAGATTTGAACAACAGCCTGTCCTCCAGGGATACTGCTCTTGTCTGCTCGAGCAAAATGTGAATGTGAATGGGCATGGCAGGGTCTCATTAATAAAAGTATTGTGATGAGGAATCAGAGGAAAAGCGCATCAGAGTGGCATCATTTTTAAATGTAAATATTTACCTTTTTCAATGGGAACTTTGGGCATGCAGCAAAGCAGCACTGCTTTTTCACTCTCCTTTTTGCTTTAGCTGTACGAACATACTGGCAAGCTTTTCTAGTGTGCCCCTTGTTCCATCCTGCCCAATATGTGCTTGGCAAGATGGTGCACCCACCTTTTTGTTGCTGCAAAACGCAGTTTTGTGCAATGGTGCTCACAGGAGCCAGCACAGCCATTGTGTTGGTTCTGCTGAAGTGCAGCTTGGTGATGTGGGAAAGTACTGCTGAGTGGGTAAATATATCCCACAAATCCCCCCCACCCCCGACTCCGAGATTCCTTGTCGAGGGAGAGTAGGGCAAAGTGGAATTCATCAATGGGGCAAAGTGGAGTTCATTGGTAGGGCAAAGCAAGGTTCATCAGGTAGGAGTCCTTCTTCCATCAGTGAGCGGTATGACACAATCCTCCTGTTGTCTCTCGTTGGAGCATGGGGTGACACCCACAGCTGTCCCTGAGGTCTTCCCTTATGGTGTTGAGCGACACCCCCAGCTTTTTCTTTGATTTCTCCTTTCCCGGTCCCCAGGGTGGTCCTCCTTTGTCTATGAAGGGCGCAACCACTATGAATCTATGAAATAAACACAAATCGGTTACTACATTTTACCACTGACTGTCCTCTGGGAAGGTTGATAGCAGTGGGACCCACATGCATTGTAATAATGACAGTTTCAGACAACAAGACCAATGCTCACTCACAAAACACAGATAACTATGGATTTGGATAGAGGTTTTGGGAATCCCTTTCGTCCCGACAATGAAGAGAAAAAAATACTCCGTTAAATAATTATACCTATAACCCTATCTGTTCCCTTCTAGGTCTTCTTTTTCTTATTCTCATGTCTCCTCAATTTTGTTTTCTCTGGGCTCCTCAATTTGCTGTAAAGTATGCCTAGGGTGACAACTCTTTAGCTGATTAATATGGACCCATTTCTCTTCTGTCAGTTCTCCTTTGGGGATATGGATTATTTAGGCAACAGGTGAAAATGTATCTACAATTTCAAAAGGTCCACGCCAGCTGGGAAGAAATTTCAGCTCCTTGGTCTGGTTCCTTTGGAAATTGTACAAGTAGACCCGGTCTCCTACTTGGTATTCTTTTTTGGTTGTTTTGAAGTCAAATTGAGTCTTCCTCCCCTCTGCAGATTTTTCCAGATTCCGCTGAGCGTATGCAAAAGCATGTTGAAGGTGTTTTCTTAGATTCTCAAAATACTCATGTGTTGTGGAGGCGTTTATCAGTGTCTGCTCTTGTGTTCTATAGAGCAGATGCTGAAATAGCACCATCCTTTGCCCAGTCATCAGCTCAAATGGAGACATCTTGGTCACAGAAGAAGGTGTAGATCTGATGGTCATCAGGAGAAGCAGTAACTGGATGTCCCAACTTGGCCCATAATCTGCCACAAACTGTTTTAGAATGCTCACAATTGTTTTGTTGTACCTCTCAACTCCCCCACTAAAGGACAGCGGTATGCAATGTGAAGTTTCCTTTTTACCCCAAGTATCTCCCACATCACTTCGCTGGTGAAGTGACTACCTCGGTCTGGCTCAATCCTTTGGGGTAGGCCAAAACGCGAGAAGATGTGGTTGATCAACAGGGCAGTTGCTGTTTCTGCCTTGCAATTTGGGGCCAGTAGACATTCCACCGATTTGGTGAACAAGCATGTTACAGTTAACATGTACTTGTTCCCCTTAGAGGAGCGAATCACGGGCCCGATGAAATCTACTTGTAAATCTGACCAAGGCATTGTCATCCCCCTCTTCTGGAGGGGAGCTCGGTGTGTGAGTGAAGTTAGCTGAAATTGTGCACACACAAGACACCCCTTCAAGTATTGGTCGAGGTCCTGCCCCATGTGTGACCAGTATGCAACCTCCCGCAAGATTTATAAAGTAGTGTGAAACCCCCAATGACCAGCGGTGGCCACGTCATGGACTTGCCAAAGCATCAGGATTCAGAATGAGGTAGGGACCCCCCACTGGTCACACCCAGATATGGATCTCCTTACCAACAAACTGTCTTGGATTCGGAACATTTGTGGACATTTCATCAACACCCTGAGGTCCTCTTTCCCAATGTAATCAGTGTCCATCAGAGGAAAGTTCTCAGGGTCCTCAATGTGTTGATAACATTTTCCAATAATCGGATCCACTTTTTGTGCTGTGTTTAAATCAGCATATGGGGTCTCCTTACTCCACTAGCATTTTTCCTCACCCAAGCCAGCTGAATCATCATCGCCAATGCCCTAATACTATCCAAACTTGACTATTGCAATGCTCTGTATTTGGGAGGCAACAAGTACATCATTGACAAAATTCAAACATTGCAAAACAACGCCCTTAGAACTGCCCTTAACTTACCCTATAAAGATCACATTTCTAACACTAGAAGGCAATGCAAAGGGCTCAAAATTTGCGACAGAATCTCACTTAAGACAGCATCACTTACCTTCAAATACCTCAATAATGCAGCCCCCACCTACCTGCCAGCAAGAATTGTGAGAAAACCTCCACTTGCCCTACCAGAACCGCCAATTCCTTCTGCCTTCAGATACCCAAATTCAGACTAAAAAAATCAGGTGGCAGCAGTTTCCCTGTTAAGGCAGCCCAATACTGGAATGCTCTCTCACTTGACATCAGAACAGACCAGTCCTACTATAGTTTTAGACAAATTATTCTCGCATGGCTACACTCCAATGACCCCCAAGACTAACCATGCACCAATCCATACCCACCCATCCATACCCACCAACCTGACTGTACATATGTATATTATTCAACCGATTCTTCATGTGATGTAATGTGTATGCTTATACTGTGCCTGCAAGTAAGCTTTTAAGCAACCTTGTTTTCATGTTCTCTGTAGCGCCATGTTACCTTTGGGTTTGGCGCGCCATGCAAAATCAATAAACAAACAAACCTAGCAATAGCAGTGACCTGGATTTCCCCCAACAGGGACTCGATCACAAGGAGATCCCCCTGGATGGCTCTGGTTTTGGCCGGCTGATCACCTAAGTTGTTTCCAGTTTGGTCTGGCCCCTCTATTCTGGAATGACCTTTGATCTTCTTCCAATAGATGGTCATCCCACTAGAGGTGACCAGATCATCAATATTTTGGATTAGCTTGCCATGTTTGAGAGGTTTGTTATTAGCACATAGCATGCCTCTGGTTTTCCAATTAACCAGGTGCTCCACGAACCTGTTCCAGACATAATCTGAATCAGTGATCATGACCAGTTTGTGGAGTTGGTGTTGGACGGCAGTGAAGATGGCCTGATGGACTGCCATCAACTCTGCCACTTGACTACTACGGGGACCAATTTTGTACCCGGCGGAGGGTTCCGGGGCATCTTTCACCCAGGCAATCCCAATGCCAGCCACCAGTTTCTTTTCCCTGTTGTTGTCAACATGGTAGGAGCACCCGTCCACATAAACTGTGGACATTCCCTCGCACTTGTCTTCTTCATAGACTTTGTGCAGGGAATTCAGGTACGCCTCCATGTTGTCCTGGGTTTTGTTGTCCTGGGTTTTAAGACTTTCGTCCTCGAGACAGTTTTCTCTGGCACAATCATGCAAGTCAGCCAGACTTTGCGCTAGGGGCTCTTGTTTTGGCCATATCTGACCTCCACAGGAAAGCCTTGCATTGACAGAATCCAGGAAGTAATCCTGGCATTTCTCACATTTCCAGTCCGGATTCTGTCACTTTGGAGGTATTGCAAAGGCTGGTGTGCTGTCTCCACTATGATGTCTTCCCCCTGGATAAACGGGTGGTAATTCTTCAATGCTCACATCGTTGCCAGGAGTGCCTCCTCACAATCGTTGAATTTTTCCTCCACAGAGGATAATGTCTTACTTGCATAGGAGATTACTTTATTGACCTTGTCATGCTTTTGATATAATACTGCTGTCAAGAATATATTTGAGAACCCTGTCTCCAAGAAGAACTCCTTGTTTTTGACAGGGTAAGCTAGACAAGGCGCTTGTGAGAGGCTTCTTTTGAGTTGCTTTACTGCCTCTGCTTGTTCTGGACCACATTCCCACTGGACTGCCCCCTTCAACAGATGGATCAGGGGTCTCGTGATTTCTGCACAATCCTCAATGAACTTCCTACTGTAATTAGTCAGTCCAAGGAGGCTTCTTAGCTCACAAAGAGTTGTGGGGTCTTTTAGCTTTAGGAGTGCTTCCACTTTCTTCTCCTGGTGACAGAGACCCTCAGGAGTTATCTCATGCCCCAAGAAGTTGACACGGGTTCTGCAGCATTGCGCCTTTTGAAAGGACAGTTTTGCTCCGGCAACCCTCAACTGGGTCAGAACATACCGGATTTCAGCTGTGTGTTCTTCCACAGTTGAGCTTTTTATCAGGACATCATCCACATAGGCCAGGTTACCCCTGTCACCCAAGTCGGGCATGGCCTTATGTAGGAAGATGTTGAATTTGTTGCCGGAGTTTATGTATCAGAAGGGCGTCCGGGTCCATGCATGTGTACTGCTGCCCCCCAGAGGTAAAGGCTAGCTTGTATTGGTCCTCGCTACTGATAGGCACGGTCCAGTACCCATTGGTCAAGTCAATGGCAGTGTATACCCTTCACCCCTGGATCTGGGCCAGCCCCTGGTCAATGGAGGGAAGAGGCCATCGGGACATGGGACCCGTTTGTTTAGCTCCCTAAGGTCTACACAGAGTCTCCATTGGCCATTTGGTTTTAAAACCGGATTATTAAAGGTGCTGTGGACTGGACGAATTATCCCACGGGACTCAAGGTTTTTCATGATTTCTGTCAGGGACTCCATGGATGCGAGAGGCAAGCGATATTGCTTCTCAAACACAGCAGTCATTCCAGGGTCTTTGGGAATTGTTGTTGTATGGATTTCAGTGCGACCACAGTTGTACGAGTCCACTGCAAAGAGATCTTGAAAATCTAAGAACACCCGTTTCAACTTTTGCTTTTTCTCCGAAGTCTCACAGGCATCAGCTAGGTTGACCCACTCTTCAACCATTTGCCTGATGCCTGGAAAGACTTCCGGTTTTGCTATCTCAGCGGCCTCCTCCAGCTGGGTGGAGAGGTCTCTGGTTAGAGTATTGACCTCGACAGACGGTTTCAGGTATGAGAGGCAGTCCTTGTGGACCTGGAAGATCACCTCATCCTGCCTGATGTCACAGGTCACCTTTTCCTCACCGTAAGGGCAGGAAAAATACACCAGGAAATTCCCACCTTGCCGGGTGAAGATCTTGTCTGGTGGTAAGTCATTGTCACTGTCATTGTCCAAACAGTCATTGGGGATTGGTCCTATCAGTTAATTTCCTAGACCCATGGAAAAATGTCGGTCATCAACTGCCATTTCAATAATGGTGCTGCGCCCAGAGTGATACTCCTGAGGTCACTGTTATCCATCAATATTGGAATGGTGTTGTGTTCTACAGTGACTAATGGTGTTGGGTTTAACCCCAACCCCTGCTGTTGGAGATGGGCATTTAGGTGTACATATGTGTCAGGATTTTGCAGTTTCTGTCCTCTTAATTTTGAATTCAAGTGGGAATAGTAGTGTCCATCCTGGGATGGATGACCTCATCTCCAATTTGAACTTCAAATGCATACGGCAGCAATTGGGCTGACCGAAATGCTTTTTCTGAATCATCAAACTTCATGGGATTTCCACGTAGTCGGGACCAGGCTTTGTAATTTATCAGGTCCAGATTAATGGCAAACCGATTGTGAATACAACTGCCTAAATAAAATGCAGCAGGGACATCTCGCACGACCCAACAATTATGTTCTATGCTTTTGTTACCTATAGAAATTTTGAGCATACACCTGCTAGGCAGGAGATGTTTGAAATTGGGAGTTACCAGGCCCTTTTCCCACTTATTGATCAATTTAAATGTGGGAGTGGCTGGATCTTTTGGGAACTGTCTGAACGTGGCTTCGCTGATGAAGCTCTTACCGTTGTTCATGCACACTCGGGCGAGAACAGACTCCTTCCCCTCATTGAATTGAATAGGGATAAAAACTTATTTTCTGAATATCAGCTAAACTTTGAGCTGTTTCTCATTACTTTGGACTATATAATTGGGATTTTCAGATTGTGAATCAGTATAAAATTTCAAAGTATTTCCTTCCAGTGTGGAAAGCCACTTAAAACTGGAAGGAAGGTTGATTTTCAGGAATGGAGAGGAGTTCCCATCACCAGTTTGTTGTCCTACAGCAATTGCTGTCATGTCAGGTATTTGATTGTTCTGGAAATGAAACTAAATATGATCTGATTTTTCTTCAACCATGTGGCATGTGCCATTCAAACTAAAATGGTTGACTCTCTGTTTTAATTTTATTGGCCTGTTCGTCTGAGTCCAGAGGACTTTGTTCACACAGTATATTAGGGGGGACAACCTGTGCAGGATGTCATTCCCTAGTAGACAGGGTGTGCCCTCTGGAGTCACGACTATGACCGGATGTTTAACTTTGTGTCACCCAATTTTTATTCCCAAATCCACTCTCCCCTTGACAGGAATTTCATTCCCGTCGAAGTTGTGGAGTTGTTCAGGAAGAGGGGTGAGAGGGACCTGGTATCTCTTCCCCCTTCCTGAATTTAGCTGATCAAAGGCCCTTTTTGACAGAAGAGTGGCTTGGGATCCAGCATCCACCAGTGCTGAAAATGTGCATTGCCCTTGCTCTTGGACCGGGGCATGAAATCTACCCTCCTTCTTCTCAGGTGGGTAAAGGTAATGTGCATTTTGGGCAAGCTGGGTGGTCATTTTCTTTATTTTGGACTCTGACACAGAGGCATTTTGGACAGTTTTCTATATCAAAGTCTGAAAATCTGTAATAAAAATTTGAAACCTTGAAATAGTGGCGATTTTGGAATCCCGTTTTCCTTAGCTCTGTGCTGCCCCCGCTTACCGGGTGGCAGTCACTACAAACAATTTGTGGGGAGAATCCCTCAATTACCATTTCCTTCTCAGGATGACAATTCTGGGGTTCAGGGATTGGTGACTCTGCATCAGTCCCCACACCCCCTCCAGTCTTCATTTCGATCTCTTGGGACCCATTTTTCTTTGGGAGGAGTTCTCCCCTCCCTGAAGGAGAAGATTGTTTTTCCCAGAATCCTCTAAGGATTCTTCCCCTTCAAATTGGGGGACACTAACTTCCTCCCCAAAATGGGCCTTTTTGGGGTCTATATTTCCCCTACCCACCCTGTTCCCTGGGTTGCAAATTTTCCGGGACAGGACATTTTTGTTCCAGTTCCGGAGTGTCCAGGGGGCTTTTCACAGGTGACAAAGGAAGCTTCCTCTAGGGCTTTAAATCCCCCGTACCCCCATTCCTCCTCCTCTGGAGCCGGTGAATTGTCAGGGGTCCCTCCCCGTCATAGTTCTGGCGTGCCAGACCCTTGGTTTGTGGGGTTCTGAGCTGCCATGTTCATCTGAGGGCTCTGTTGAGCCCTCAACATGTGACCGAGATCCTGGGTAAGGTTCTGGACCTGGTGCTCCACTTGGGACATCCGTTCCGGCTGGTGCGGGCTCATACCTCGGTTGTTCATGGGAAGGGTAACTATCCCTTCTCCCGTAGTAGCCTGAAGATGGTGGATTTTGGTAGCCCTCCCCCCTTGCCCTCCCCTCTCCCGGATTGGGTTCTCTGGGCTCCTGAAACCGGGGAAAGAAAGGAGGGTTGCCCTGCGGTTTGGGGTTTTGAGACTACAGGGGAAAGAAATTTAACCCGGGATTTGAGGGGGTTACTGCCCTCCTGAGGGAAGTTAGGATGGAAGTTTCCTGGGGGAGTACAGACCTGGCAGGACCCCACCCCCCCCTTGGGCTGGAGGAGTCCATACATACCCCAAGATAGGCGGTTGCCCTTGTACCTGGGATTTATATACTCAGGAGAATTAGGGGTCCCATTAGTGAGATTACCTCCCTGATAGCCACCTGTTTGTGGTTGGCCTAAAGGCCTTCTTGGCCTCTGGTTTTGCTGGTTCGGGATTGGTGCATTTTTAGGCTTCCCCATTTCTAGGTCTAAAATGGGGGCAACCTTCACCTCCGCTACCTTATCAGCAGCAGGGGTGTTGGCTGGTTTGGGGTTTTCTGGTCTGATTTTTATTTTCTGCAGGTTTTTGGACTTCATAAATGCGGGTCACCTGCTCTATGACCCAGTCCAGAGATCTTTTATCATGGAAATCTCTCACAAGCTGGGTCATAATATACTTTGGGAGAGCATGAAAGAAGGTAGTTATAAACTCCCTGCTATCCGTGCGCACCCTCATAATGGTTTGTGCAAAGACGCGTTTTAGCTCCTGCACAAATTCTCGTGGGGCCCGATCTTCCCCCGACTGCAAATTTTAGGCCGCTTTGCAGGCCTCTTGGGGATTTCTATGGGCGGAAAAGTGTTTCAAGCTGGCCGCCCAGTAGGTGGACCATCTTCAATGGTTCTGGTCCTCCAGTCCAGCAAAGAAGCTCGAGTACTCTGGAGAGGACGTCCACGTAGCATACTGCATGCAGTTCTGGTTGTATTTAAGTGTCCATCATCTGCTCATAGAGTTCCAAATGTCCCCAGACAGAATATTTTGCATTTTTGTGGTATGGGGTTATGAAGTTCCTAATGGCCTTAATCTGCCTAATGGGGTCTTTTTTCATAACTCTCCATAGTTTATTTGCCTTCTCTGGCCTTGCCACCCGAGTCCACTTGCCCTCAGAGGCGCTACTGTTGGAGGGCCCCTCCTGATCTTCTAGGGGCTCCCTGATTCTTTGAGCTTGGGAGGGGCTTGCAGAATGGTGGGGCCTAGTTTCTACTCCCCTGTGGCGCACGGGAGAGTAGTCTTCTGAGTCCTCCCTGCTTCCAGGGTTGGTGGAGGATCCCCCCCACTGCCCTAATTGGGTGGAGGTCTTCAAAATGCTCTTTTTGGGCCTCATTTTATTCGATTTTTCTACAAATTGAACCAACTGGTCCCTTGGAAGGTAATATTTCTGTAGATCTAATTCCCTGACTTTCCCCTCATAGGAGACTTCCCTGTCAGAGACACCAGCTTTAATGTTTTGGTATCTATACTGGGACACCCGTCCATCCATTTCTGGGGGGCACTGACCTGTCAGATCCATCATACTAAACCTATTTAATTCCGCCGGCCTCATGGTTTCTGGTCTATATGAACCAGTAGACAGGAAGTCAGCAGTGTTCAATGTATTAAATGGGTTCGAGTCCCTTAGTACCGAGGTCATCATACTATGATCATGGGTTGCCCTGTCCCTCTCCACCTGCTCCGGGGTCCCTCCAGTTGGTATTAGATCTAGAATACTCTTTCTCCAACCTTGCTAGTTTTTCCTTCTCAGCCCCTATCATTTGATAATAGACGAAGATCTGAGACTTTTGCTCGGCTATCAGGGTTTTACTGGCCTCCATGACCCGCTCTTGAGCCGTCACTTGTTTGTGGAGTCCATCATTCTCCTCATAGAGGGCCTCATTATCTCTTTGTGCTGCCTGTATAGTTTGGACACCCTGAGCCATTTTTTGTTGTAGGAGGCGAGCCTCCCTTTTCTGCCCATTTAGAGCCTCTATGGCCCACTCTAACTCGAGTTCCATTTGTCTCCTATGTCCCATTAATTTATCATATTCTTCTTTTAGGCCAGTCAGTCACTGAAGGTCTGACTTCCTTCTCTCCAGATTGGTTTTAAATTACACATTTCCTGGTGGAGGGCCTTCTTCTCCTGATACAGAGCGCCCCTTTGTTCTACCAGGTCATCCCTTTGTTGGGTTATGGCGCCTAATTTCTGGTGCTCTTCATCAAATTCTGCTAGGTAGTGGAGGTCTCTCATAATTAATTAATTATTTTCCTATTCCAATTTTTTTATCTGATCTTGTAGAGTAATTATCTGCTCTGCGCAGACTCTCTTGCAGAGAGTCAACCCTTTCCCTACACTCCTCTTTCAATGCATCTAATTGGGTCTCTTGGTCTACATTATTCTGCTGTTGGAGAACCAAGTCCTCTTTTAGCTTTTGAATATAATTTCCAGATTCTGCCTCAAAATCTTGGCTCTTTTGCAATTTAATTTTCCGCTAATTTCAGTTCAGCCTGTATCTGAGCTAAAAGTTAGCATTTATTTTGCGCCAGAGTTGTATTTTCCTCATGCTTTTCCCGCATCACTCCCATATGAAGATACATATAGGCCGCAATTCTGACAATGTTACTCTGCTCCTCTTTAATTTTCAGAGTCAAATATAACTCGCTCAAAGATTGGTGTAATAGGCCACCGTCCTGCCATGTATCCATGTTTAGGGCGGCAACCTGGTGCATTATTTCTTCTAGCCAGACTTTTTCATCTTGTTTTGGTCATTCCCCCCTGACAAACAATTTGTGCAGAAGGTGTTCCCTAGTTATGTTGATCTATACTGTGGCCATTTTCGGAAAGTGTTCTTTCTTTATATTTATTTATGTAAGGGTAATCTGTATTCTATTGCTTTTTGTCTATTTTTGGGGTTGATTTAACTTTAATTTTATACACAGGCCTGGTACTTAGGATTTTTGTTTTGGGGAGGCGCTTCCACAGCGTAACAGTGTTCCAGCCACACAAGGTATTCCTACTTTGAAGGTTAGTCTGCTGTGCTAGGCTGTCACGGTTAAATAAACAACCTCAATCCCCGACTCAAGGCTCTAATTTGTTAAGCATTCCAATCAGGCGTCACACACTGGACCAGGACACTTGACCTTAGCCTGGGATGTGGTGCTCAATAGGAATGCTTTTTCTTTCATTTCAATTAATTCAAATTGTGCCGGTACCCGACCTGTTTCACACCCCCTTTTACAAATACCCCGGGTCACAATGGACCATGTATCAGGCTGGTTAGTGAAAAAATAATTATTTATTTTTAGAATTCGCAAAAATCACAAATTTTTATATTGGGCAGCAATAACCAATGGGGTGATAACAATAGAAATGGAAGCAATGCACTTGGTTAACCTTCTAGTAGAACATATCCAAAGCACAAGTGAATAGGAGCACTTTTTGAATTAGGATAAATAGCACCTATGTTAAGGTTTCCCCTGCAATTTCCCTCAACCCACAAATAATCAAATTCTGAGTGGATAGAAAGAAGCATAAAAGGTAGACATGGATAAGAGGCAGGAAACAGAATCAAATCCGACCTTCCTTCACGAAGTCAACCTTTTCCCACCAGGTTCTGATCTATGTGGGAATTAATTTAATTTACTCCAAATATTACTAATGAGTTACAAGATAAGGTGAAGGAAAGAATGGCGCTAACACTAGGAAACAAGAACAGGGTGCACAGAAAATTAGAACAGTCTATACAAGTTGTCAGGGTATGGATAGGGTTGCTTACAGAATGGAAAAAATAGAAAACTCAAGATGGGGTAGACTATGTGTTATGGGATGTGGGATACTCACCGTCCGCTCTTAAATTTGGGATTAGGAACAGTCAACCGGGTGGGTCACCAGGTAGCGGCGGACTCTCCTAGCAGAACAACAGCTGGGCTAACTGGTCGGTTTCAGAAGTTTCCATAACGCCCAGGTGGAAATTTGGAGAGGCTTCGCGTTCTGTTACGCTCACCTGGTCTCCGCAGAGGGCGTTGGGGCACGGTTGGAGCCCTCCCTTGGCTTGACTCCTCGGAATCGCCTTCCCCTTCAGATAGTGGTTGGACCTGCTGCTCGGAAGATGGGTGTTGCCCCTGAGTGAAGAGGAAAGGCAATTAAAATGGAGTGGGGATATCGTGACTTCCCCCAACCGTTTCGTGCCAAAATACTGTGTGCAAGCACTTTCCCATATAAGCTCACCTGTACTTTTATAATGTTGAGCTATCCATCCTGCTTATGCTAGCAGGGGTGCGTAGAACAGACCGAGTTGCTTCACTGGTCCGTGGGAGTGTTAATCCAGGCCAGCTGCGACCAATCCACCTAGAAGGTAAGTCTTTTGTTATGACTATTGTTCGATTAGATTGTCTGTATTTTGTCTAATAATAATTCTTGCAATGGCTCATTCCATTTACATAGGTACGGAGAAGTAAATCAGGGCCAAAGAGAGTCCAGTCTCTAGAGGCTGATGGAGTTTCAACAGTGACAGGTAAATTGGTCTTTATAAGGAACTCTAGTCTCTTGTATGATGCGGCCGTGCGTTGGATATGCACATGAGTTCTAACCTGTTGTGTTCTTATTTCCCCGTAGATGCAGGCCGACGATGGAGAATGGCGTCCGGATTCTCGATGAAGATTCGCGGTTGCAGGATGAAGACTCCGACTCTGACCGTGATGGAATGCTGGTGAGAGGAAGACTTTGACTCCGACCGCGATGGGATGCAGGTAAGAAGCGCTCTCAGCGATGTAGCAGCTGGCAGCAGGTAAGGAGCGCGTCCAGCGATGTAGCAGCTGGCAGCAGGTAAGGAGCGCCCTCAGCGATGGAGTAGTTGGGTTCAGGTGAATGGCATACACGGCGATGTAGCGGTAGGCTGCAGGTAAGGAGCGCTCTCAGGGACGTCTTCAGGGTGGGGCTGCAGGAATCCAGTGATGCGCAGGTAAGCACAGCGGAGAGCAGTACGCTGCTGAAAGCAGAATAACGCGAAGAGAAGGCACGTGGATGGGCTGGCCTTATATAGGCTGGCTCAGTCCCCTCCCTCCTTTACCGCACCTACTGACTCCACCTTTCCCTTCTTTGGGACTTTGGCACGTGCCTTCCAGTTCTGTTCTATGGCCACGCCCGGCCCAGCTGCACACGCCCTTGACATAGAGTGTGCAAAGCACACTTTTACATGAGCCTGGTTACCAGAGGCCCCAGGACTGGGTCCAATGGGACCCTCGGGATGGGGAAGGACTGGCCCCTTGTCTAGTGGCCATGACAGCACTCCCCAGCAAGGCGCCTCTCACGGGCGATCTTCTCCCTGGTCCAGGCTTAGTGGGATTATTGTGATGAAACCGCGGTGGTTGTTTAATTCTCGTCTCAGGCTTCACAGGCTTTAAGAGGGAAACGTGAAATACAGGATGGATTTGCATATTGTCAGGTAGCTCTAGCTTTACTGCGGCTGGGTTGATGATGGCTTTGATGGGATAGGGCCCAAGATACCTGGGGCGGAAGACCCAAGGCCCTTTTAATGGTATATTTCTGGCAGCCAACCATACTTTATCTCCGATTTGGTAGTGTGGAGCTTCCCTTCTATGCCGGTCAGCAAACTTCTTTTGTTGTTCTTTGGCTTTAGTTAAGCTTATGGTTGCTTCCTTGAGGGTTTGAGTAATAGTCTTATGTAGGGAGGTAATTGCCGGCATTTCTAACTCATCAAGTAGGTCAAAGGAAGATGTCTGGGGGTGCCGACCATTCATGATATAGAATGGGGTTTGTCCCGTGCTAGTGCTGATAGAGTTATTGTAAGCACATTCCGTTAGCCAAAGAACATCCTTCCAGGATCCTTCGGTCTGTTGCAGCATGCATCTCAGGTACTGCTCCAGCGTCTGGTTAGTCCTTTCAGTTTGACCATCGGTCTGGGGTTGGTGACTGGTAGAAAGGCAGAGGTCAATTTGCACTATATTGCACCAACTCCTCCAGAAGGCTGAGACAAATTGTGTCCCCGATCAGAGATCAGTACTGAGGGGAAGCCATGTAATTTGACTACTTGTTCCAGGAACACGATGGCCTGGATTCCAGCATTAGGAAGTCCTTTTAGTGGAATAAGGTGTGCCATCTTAGAGAATAAATCCACCACTACTTAAATGGTGTTGAAGCCGTCACAAGGAGGTAAGTCTGTAATGAAGTCCATGGACAAAGTATGCCAAGGAACCGGTGGTATGCTTGGGGGACATAATAATCCTGCAGGGCTGGTCTTTTGGGATTTTTGCTGTGCGCAGACTCCACAGGTCACAATGAATTGGGCCACATCCTTTCTCCAAGTTAGCCACCAATAATTCTTCCTGATCTTGGCCCGTGTCTTAGTAATCCCGGGGTGTCCCTCCACTAGTGAGTCATGGTAGTTCGCGATGATCTTATTTTGGGTTTCTTTATCCATAATGTATAGTCCCCCCTGAAAATAGGGTAAGTTGTCCTTGATGGAGTACTGTTCTTCCTTGTTCAACCATTCTTGTTGGGCGGTTTGATCCATTTGAGATTGGAGGTCGGCCTTTAATTCTTCCCAACAGGTGGTTACTGCAATCTGGTTCTGAATTTGTTCCTCTGGAATAATGGGTACCAGTTCTGATGGTATAAATGCGTCCTGGTTATCGCCCATTCGTGACAGAGCATCAGCTTTTCTGTTCCGCACTCCCGGTCGGTACGTGATTATGAAATCATACTCCGTGAAGAAGAGAGCCCAGCGAAGCTGACGAGATGATTGGGCCTTGGCTGTCTTTAAATACTGCAAGTTGCGATGGTCCGTGATAACGGTGACAGTATGCCTAGCCCCCAGGAAGTAATGTCTCCAGTTTTTAAGTGCTCCTTTGAGTGCCAACAGTTCTTTGTCAGTTATAGCATAGTTCTTTTCAGGTGCTGTAAACTTGCGGGACCAAAATGCTATAGGATGTAACTGTCCGGTGTCTGGGTCTCTTTGTGATAACACCGCCCCCATGGCCTCATTGGAGGCGTCTGTCTCGACCACATAAGGTAGATCGGGTCGAGGATGCCGGAGAACAGGGGCTGAGGTGAAATCCAATTTCAATTCCTGGAACGCCTTTTCAGCGTCAATTCCTGGAATGTCTTTTCAGCGTCAGAGGTCCAAGAAAACCTTTTATTCTTTCTTAGCAAAGAGGTGATAGGGTGGACGATCTGCGAAAATCCCGTAATGAACCGCCGATAGAAATTGGCAAACCGGAGTACACTCTGCACTCCTTTGATTGATGTCGGAGATGGCCATTGAAGAATTGCTTCCACTTTACGAGTATCCATGTGTACCCCTCATGGGGTAAGCATAAAGCGCAAGAACTCGCCTTCTGTAACGTGGCAAAAATACATTTCTAGTTTGCCGAATAATTGGTTCTTACGGAGCTTTTCCAAAACGGCTATTACATGGCCCACGTGCTCCTCCTTGGATGCCGAATAAATGAGGCTATCATCGATATAAACAAGGATACAACGTCTAGTAGTTCGTGGACTACGTCGTTCATAAAGAACTGGAATGCGGCTGGTGCATTGCATGGCCCAAAAGGGCATAACCTGGTACTCGAAAAGCCCATATTTGGTTCGGAATGCTGACTTCCATTTATTGCCTTTTTTCACTCTGACCAGGTGGTAAGCTCCTGGTAGATCTAACTTTGTATAGATTTGAGCATTCTTTACCTAGTCGAGTAGTTCAGGAATGAGTGGCAGAGGATACCTATTTTTTTACAGTAATCTGGTTTAACGCCCTATAATCTATGCAGGTCCAGAGGTCCCCTTCCTTCTTTGGTATGACGAAGAGCACTGAGGAGGCTGGAGACTTGGATGGGCAGATTAACCCATTAGCTAGATACTGATCAAGATACGTTCGTAGATGAAGATTTTCCTGCTCAGTCAGAGCATAGATTCTGCTGCAGGGAACTTGTGCCCCAGGGACCAGATCGATATGGCAATCTATGTGGTGGTAGGGTGTTGGTTTGTTCCTTTTAGAACACATCCGCAAAGTCTTGATATTCAGAAGGCAATGAGCCCGACACTCCCAGGATGGGCTTCTCCTTGTGTTGTAATTTCCTCACATCCTTAAGGTAGCAGCTCTTGGTGCATTCTCTGGGAAAGGTCAGCTTTCTGGTGCGCTAGTCGATCCTTGGGTTATGGGTTTCCAGCCATGGCATTCCTAGAATCATTTGGAACTGGGGGGCCCTATGAGATCAACGAAATGCTTTCCCAGTGACCATCCTGACATGTCAGCATTACCTTGTCGGTGTGTTGAGCTATTGGCCCTGAAGACAGCTGAGAGCCATCTACGGCAGTGACATTTTCCCAGTGCGGTTTTGCTGAAGCAGAAGGCCTATCCGTGCAGCCAGCCCCTGATCGATGTAATTTCCCACTGCGCCACTATCGATGTAGGCTTCTAGACCATGTACTCTCGATGGTTGTTGGTGGTGGGCTATTAACACTGGAATGACCAGTTGTGAGGTCGTTATAACTTTCTTGATTCCGCTCGACAAGTGGACCTCTACACTTGCCGGGCATCTGAGTTTTCCGGCTCCAGTTCCTTGTCTTTGTTGTCGTTGTCTGTGGCACCTACCACGTTCTTGGGGGGTTTTGTAGGGCAATCCTGTAAGAAATGTCCAGCTTTTCCGCAATATAAACAAAGCCGCTGTTCTCTTCTTTTTTCTCTTTCAGCCTTAGAAATGGGAGCTCGTAATCCCCCTAATTGCATAGGTTCAGGAGTTTCATGACCCCTGGCCTGAGTGTCCCAAGGCCTTATGTAGACTGATCCCCCTTCAGCCCTTGTGCGGTCAATTTTTCGGTCTTGTAACCGGTGATCTAACTGCACAGTTAGGTTGATATAGTCTGCACAGCATTCGGGTGGATTAACAACTTTAGCTAGTACGTCCTTTAACTCACCACAAAGCCCCCGGTAAAACAATGGTCCTTTTCTCCTCTGGCCAGTTGGTTTGTGCTACAAGGCAGTTGAAGGTGGCAATATAAATCAATAAGTTGTGGTTTCCTTGCCTCAGAGACAGTAGTTTCTTATCTAATGCTTGTCCTTGAGTGTGTCTGGTGAACAGTTTTCCAATTCCCGTTGGAATCCTGCAAAGTTCTGAAATATTGGATCATCCTGAGCCACTAATGGTATGGACTAATCAGCTGCACAGCCTCCCAAATAAGAAAGCACAAAGGCCACTCTAGTACTGTCATTCGGGAAGGCTCCTGGTCGGCACAAAAAGTGGAGGTGGCACTGATTCATGAACACAGCGTATTTGTTTGGGTCGCCAAAGAAGCGTTCGGGTGGAGCAAGTGGAACTGCCCCTGGGAGTACCACCTGCACTGGTGGTGAGGGCTGCGGCAACAGAGTTGGTGTTATTCCGGGTAACGGGACTTGTCCTGCGTGTGCCTGAAGCATTTGTCTTGCCAGGTCATCTGTTCATTCTCAGGCTATAATCCGGTCTCTCCTCGGGGAGTCTCTTGTCTTGAGGCATGCACCTCAGCCCTTAGCTCTCCCAATAGTTGGGCTAACTGGTCAGTTTCAGACGTTTCCATAACGCCCAGGTGGAAATTTGGAGAGGCTTCGCGTTCTGTTACGCTCACCTGGTCTCCGCAGGGGGCGTTGGGGCACGGTTGGAGCCCTCCCTTGGCTTGACTCCTGGGAATAGCCTTCCCCTCCAGATAGTGGTTGGGCCTGCTGCTCGGAAGATGGGTGTTGCCCCTGAGTGAAAAGGAGAGGCAATGAAAATGGAGTGGGGATATCGTGACTTCCCCCAACCCTTTCGTGTCAAAATACTGTGTGCAAGTGCTTTCCCATATAAGCTCACCTGTAGTTTTGTAATGTTGAGCTATCCGTCCTGCTTATCCTCGCAGGGGAGCGTAGAACGGACCGAGTTGCTTCACTGGTCCGTGGGAGTGTTGATCCAGACCAGCTGCGACCAATCCACTTAGAAGGTAAGTCTTTTGTTACGACTATTGTTCGATTACATTGTCTGTATTTCGTCTAATAATAATTCTTGCAATGTCTCATTCCATTTACATAGGTATGGAGAAGTAAATCGGGACCAAAGAGAGTCCGGAGGTGTCTAGAGGCTGATGGAGTTTCAACAGTGACAGGTAAATTGGTCTTTATAAGGAACTCCAGTCTCTTGTACGACGCGCCGTGCGTTGGATATGCCCATGAATTCTAACCTGTTGTGTTCTTATTTCCTCGTAGATGCAGGCCGACGATGGAGAATGGTGTCCGGATTCTCAATGAAGATTTGCGATTGCAGGATGAAGACTCTGACTCTGACCGTGATGGAATGCCGGTGAGAGGAAGACTTCGACTCCGACCGCGATGGGATGCAGGTAAGAAGCGCTCTCAGCGATTTGCGGCTGGCAGCTGGTAAGATGTGCGCTCAGCGATGTAGCGGCTGGCAGCAGGTAAGGAGCAGGTTCAGCGATGTAGCGGCTGGCAGCAGGTAAGGAACGCGTTCAGCGATGTAGCGGCTGGCAGCAGGTAAGCTGCGCATTCAGCAATGCAACGGCTAGCAGCAGGTAAGGAGCGCCCTCAGCAATGGAGTAGTTGGGTTCAGGTGAATGGTGCGCATGGCGATGTAGCGGTAGGCTGCAGGTAAGGAGCGCTCTCAGGGAGGTCTTCAGGGTGGGGCTGCAGGAATCCAGTGATGCGCAGGAAAGCACTGCAGAGAGCGTTACGCTGCTGAAAGCAAAATAACGCATAGCGAAGGCACGTGGATGGGCTGGCCTTATATAGGCTGGCTCAGGCCCCTCCCTTTAGCCCCACCTACTGATTCCACCTTGCCCTTCTTTGGGACTTTGGCACGTGCCTTCCAGTTCTGTTCTACGGCCATGCACGGCCCAGCTGCACACGCCCTTGGCACAGAGTGTGCAAAGCACAATTTTACATGAGCCTGGCGCCAGAGGACTAGGTCCAATGGGACCCTGGGGATGAGGAAGGACTGGCCCCTTGTCTAGTGGCCATGACAGTCTGGTCACCGGATAATCAAGACAGCTGGATGGCAGGGTAGCAGCAGGCATGCAGTTAGTGTGCAAGAAGCCAGTCTGGTTTCAGGATGCTTCCCAAAAGGACACCACAGCTTTTCCCTTTGGTTATTGGGATCTTTTCTTTTTGTGGGATCTCTGGATTGAGGCCTTGCTGGGATGGTAAGCAATGCTTTGGCCTTGCAGTGGAGTCTGGAATCAGCTATGCTTTGGCTTTGCAGTGTGATCTGGAATCTGGCAAGATGAATGTAGAAGATTAGGAACGCAGGCGCAGGAAATTCAGGAAAGAGTCTGTCTAGAGTCCTGTCAGGGACCCTTTTTATAGAGCATGGTGACATCGTAGAATTATACAGTAGGGCAGGCTTAGCTACGCACGCCTCTAAACCACTGGATTGGTCAGGGGTGATAGTTACTGCCTTCCTATCAGCTAATGGGTTTCAAGAGCTTGATGTCAGATTTATGATGTGAGTTTTACAATGTCCAGAACCTCCCCCATTTACTTTAGCTAAAATCCAGTTTTGCCATAAATGGCACATTTGGACAGTTGGGGCCTTTTAACCAATTACATAAGCAGGTTACATTTGTTATGCAGAACATGCCAGTCCAACTCTATAGTTTGTGAGACATTGTTTTGCCCTTCTAATGATTTTTGGTCATTTTTTGTCTGAAATATTCGGCCTAAAATTCTGTAACTTTACACATGTGTATGGATTATCACCAGCCATGTCAGTATTGAATTTTACATTGGCATCATGTACACTTTCCTCAGAATACCCAATTCTCTGCCATTTCTGTTTCCAACGTGGCAGTGAAGGCTACAATGTCTTAAATTAAAATCCACAAAATTACATTAAAACTTAACTTTTTACATTCCTGCAAAGTCTGGTTGCAAAGATAAAAATCTGAAAAGCTTCTTAATAAAATAGCTGTTTAAAACCAAATGGTCAGCATTGTCCTCCAAATATGGTCATGCCTTTCCAGGCTACCCTCCTTAGGCCAGGGTTGTCATGGAGTTTTTCCTGGAAGCTTCATGTCGAAGTCATGGGGAGGTGTGATTTTCTTTTTCACATACTCGTGTCCCAGAATTTCTATGGGAAGAGGCCTCAGCCCAGACAAAAGTCTGATGAGTATGTGAACTTTCTTTGTCTTGGTCAGTCAAAGTTTTCCAACCTAGTAATTATCGGCCAAGTGCCCTGGAAGTTTATGGTGGTTCCCTTTTGGGGGAAGCCTTAGCTTAGCCAGCAGGAAAAACCTCTTTTGGAGCTTGCAAAATCCAGCCAATGCAGTTTAATTCCTTTATTTTCTTTTATTTTGTCCTGAATCAAAAACAAGCCTGTTGAATGAAACATCCCATATATGTTTCCTAGCAACAAACCCCTTTACATTGCTAGGTACAGACAAGTTTTTATTCAATATTGTACTTTTGAAACAGCCATTTTTTACTGGTTTGCAAAAGCCCATTTTGACACGTGGTGAATGCTGCTGGGATTTCTCTTCTATCTACTTCCCAATATTGTTCTGTAGCTGTAGCCAGCTTCTTTTACACAATAGTCTGCACAAGGAAAATTTCTCCTGAAATTGACATGTGCAGAGAGAGCTAGAATTTCTTTTCAAGCAGTGATTTTTGACATCTTGTAGCAAAAGTCAAAATATTTTTCCATGCAGCCGAAGTAAAGCTTTTATTGATTTTCCCAGATTTGAACAACAGCCTGTCCTCCGGGGATACTGCTCTTGTCTGCTGGAGCAAAATGTGAATGTGAATGGGCATGGCAGGGTCTCTTAATAAAAGTATTTTGATGAGGAATCAGAATAAAAGTGCATCAGAGCGGCATCATTTTTAAATGTAAATATTTCCCTTTTTCAATGGGAACTTTGGGCTTGCAGCAAAACAGCGCTGCTTTTTCACCCTCTTGCTTTATATGTAAGAACACACTGGCAGGCTTTTTCAGTTTGCCCCCTTGTTCCATCCTGCCCAATATGTGCTTGGCAAGATGGTACAGCCATCCTTTTTGTTGCTGCAATACACAGTTTTGGTGCAATTGTGCTCACAGGAGCCAGCATAGCCATTTTGCTGGTTCTGCTGCAGTGCAGCTTGGTGATGTGGGGAAGTACTGCTGAGTGGATAAATATATCCCACAACAAGAACATCTGGAGAGACTCAACAATGTCCTAAAGCATATCCAACAGTTGGGTCTCTACACTGGGACAAGTGTGCGCTGATGCATAGGAAGATCAAATTCTTTGGATTTGTGTTCCAGGAGGGTCGCATTTCCCCAGACCCAGCGAAGGTAAAGGACATATGCAAAGCCTGTGCCCTGGTGAAAGTGTTGGAGGTGTGTAGCTTGCTAGGGATGGCCACGTATTGTGGAAGGTTCATAAAGAAGTGTGTCCACCCTAGCTGAACCGCTTAGGAGCCTCACGAAGAAGGAATGTGCATGGAGGTGGACGGCACTTGAACATAGGGGCCCTTTTATATTATCAAATGCGCTAACAGCAGAGGACACAATGGCATTTTTCAACCCGGAGAAGAGATCGGAGATCACAGTTGATGTCAGCCTGTTTGGTTTGAGAGCTGTGCTTATGCAGTCGGATGAGAGTGGATCGGATCAACCATTAGCATTCGCCAGCAGGGCGCTGTCGGCGACCGAGCAAAGGTATTCACAAATTGAATGGGAGGCTTTGACGGTGGTATGAGGATGCAGACATTACCACCTATACATCTATGGCAAACCCATGAAAGTCGTTACCGACCACAAGCCCCAGATACCGATCATGACTGGTTCTTCCTCCAAACCGCCGACGAGAATTGAAAAGTGGCTACTCGCTCTGCAGGAGTACGACATCGAACTGCCATTACGCCTGGGATACACCAGCGCAGCAGACTTCCTGTCACACCACCCAGTAGTGGAAATGAGAGTACGGATGAGGCAGAAACAGAGGAATACCTGCACAGTTACGCAGAATCATTGACCCCCGTCTCCATGTCAATTGACGACATTGGAAAAGCTTTGGTCGAGGACGATTGTTTCAAGATATTCCAGGCCACTGGAACAAAGGGTGCATGGCGGAGAGTCCACGGAAGGGTTAACAAACGCACCATAGAAGCGAGAAAGGCGCTAGAGCAGATGTGGAGAGCGAGGGGAGAGCTCACTTTCATGGAAGATGGCCTCATGTTAAGAGGCTTGAAGATGGTGGTTCCTGCCAGCCTCGTGGGCAAATCATTGGTACTGGTGCATAAAAGTCACCAGGGCGTGGCCAAGACCAAGGCGCGTCTACGCATGAAGATGTGGTTTCCGGGCCTCGAGGAACAGGTGGAAGAATTCATGTGCAGCTGTGTGTGATGTCAGGTGGTGTAACCACACCTTTGAGAGCCCTGTATTGAGTCGATGGAGGAACTGTGTGCCCTGGGGCACGATACACATGGACTTCGGGTCGACCTGCAGAGACAATCATTTCGTGGTCCTTGTCGATCAGTGGCCCAGGTACCCTGAAATCGAGTTCATCACCTCCACGTCCTTGGAGGAGGTAATACCGGCATTGGAGAAGGCATTTGCCACACATGGACTCCCAGTGGAAATATGTTCCGACAATGGGCCCCCATGTCAAGGTAGAGGTTTTGCAGAATATTTGCGGGACCGCTGCATCACTTATCGATAGATTGATGCAGACCCTAAATAAAGTCTTCAGGATAGCCCATGGACAGGGGAAAGTGAGAAGTGCGCCCTGTATCAATTCTTGTCGGAGTGTTGTGCAACCCCCCACTGTTCCAGGAGGGTATCCCCAGCTGAGGCACTATTCCAAAGGTGCCCGCGAGGACTTCTCACGGATCACACACCACGAACACCTGTAGTCATTGATGATGACGTGGATTCCGAGGGAAGAAGAAGAGCCAACAAGAGGCAGAACGATCGGAGGAGACTAAGGAGTGAACGCCTGGAGATAGGTGACCGGGTGCTGGTGAGAACTAGAAATGAGAGAGGAGAGTTGTCCTTGCCCCACGAGCTGGTCCCACTCAGAGTGATGGTCATGAAGGGCTCGATGGTGACCACAACGGATGGCAACACAACGGTGACCAGGAACTCCTGCTGTCAGGAAGATGGGACAGTCGCCGGAGTAAAGCCCCGAATGACGTTGAAGGCCTGAGCCTCTACCAAGGTGACCGGGCCTGGACAGCAAGAGAGAAGGAACTAGCCAGGAAGAATCAGCATTCAGTAGCAGGAAGATGGCTCGATTGACCATGGAGGAGGTTTGGGCTCTGCAGAGAACGATCCTGGTGGGGAGAGGCACTATCCTCTACAAGAGTGCCGCAGGCAGCCCAGCTACCTGCGTGACTTTGAAGTAGATCTCCCCTGATGCCTGAGGGCACCCGTTGGTGCATGTAAAGACTGGGGGCGGGTCTGTACTTCTGCTCTCTATATGGTAGAGGAGTGGCACAGAGGACCCCTGCCAAGATTCTCTATTACGGTAGCAATGGATGAGCAATCAAGGCCTAGCTTCTCAGGAGGTGATGAAGGGTGATTAAGTACAGTGTAGTCCCCAAACCCCCACAAAGGAATGTCCACACACTGTATTGGCTAAAACACAGTCTTTATATAATTAATATTCAAGGTTATGTACACTATCACAATAACTCACTTTGTGCTCAGAAAATCAACAATGGCAAATATATACCGTTTTAAAGTGGTACCACAAATATTATCAGATCTCATTAAAGTGCATTAACTATACTGTCAAAATGTCACATAGATCAAATAAAGAGGAAACCAGCAGTAGAGAGAGGAAGGAAAGTAAGATGGTTGAACACTTGGCAGAATACTGGCCTCTACCAACCAGGCACAGTTCTGTGTTGAGATCCCACCCCCTGGGCAACCTGTAAAGCAAAGATGTATCACAAGCCCAGTCCATATATTGTTCTAGGAGTCTTAGTTCCCTCTACAACAGCCCCAATGTACCTGGAATTGTAGCGTTTGTGGATGGGAAATCGACGGCCCTTCTTGAGTGCCCTCCCTTTAAGGCAGGAGTCACAGGTCGTCGAACGTCCGACAGAGAACAGGGTGAACTACGGCGGTGAAGTGGCAGCTTCGTTCCTAGCAGTGCTTGTCGACGACGGAGCATTGGCGTCCTGCAAGGAAGAGGCGTGCGGGGCACCTCGGTGACGATAGTTCTGGACCGCAAAGAGATGATGAAGAACTGTGGCCCAGGAAGGGTTTCGAGTCGTCAGCGTCTCTGTGGTCTTTAGGTGGCGGGAAACCCTTAGTACCTGCCTGGGAACTTGCCTTGAGGACAAGGACCACGGGACTGGACCAGGGACTGGTTGAGGGTTCAATAACACCCAGATCCAACATCGTGGCGACATCAGCCTGGATGTGGTTCTTAACTGTATCTGACATACGGTAGCACCTGCTTTTGACAGGCACACTGTCACCATTGTCAATTTCATGCCTACACCACGGTGGAAGGCCTGGTGTCAGGGAAAGCAGAGAGGCATACTGCTGGAGCAAAGCCCGGCAGGCCCTCTGCTGCTCTGTCGTCAGATATGGAGAGAGATGTACTCCCTCCACTGAGCCATCCTGAGGGTTGCTATGCAGCATATCAGGAAGGGGCTCACTCTCATCCTCTTCTTGCTCTGAAGCTAGCAAGAGACATGAGACTTCTGCTTGCCTTTGGTGGAAAGGCTTGACCCTGGAATACCTGAGGGGCTACCCCTGGGATTCCCATGTCAACCAGATAATTGACTTCGCCCATCGTGGAGATAATCCTGAAGGGTCCAGTCCACTTGTCTGCCAAAGCTCTAGGCTTGGTAGGCTCCATCACAAGGATTTCCTGTCCCGGAGTCCAATCCACTTGCGAGGCTTTAAGGTCATGCCAGTACTTATTTAATTATTGGCTGGCCTTGAGATTTGCTGTTGCTTGACCCATCATCTGTGTCATCCTCCGTCTGAGGCCTAACACTTAGCCCCCCACTTGCTTGGTGGGACCTGGAGGGGTGGCTTCCAAACCTTCTCTGATCAAGGCAAGGGGCCCCCTCACGGGATGTCCAAAGAGTAACTCAAAGGGGCTGAAACCAACACCCTCTTGAGGTACCTCAGCAGGCATGGCAGGAGGACCATTTCCTCCTTAGGGGCTCTTCCAAAGCACATAGCATGCCCTTGAGAGTTTTATTAAATCTCTCAACCAGACCATTGGTCTGGGGATGGTAAGAGGTGGAGAACTTGTATGTTACCCCACACTCTTTCCACATGGTTTTCATGTAACTGGACATGAAGTTGGATCCTCTGTCAGAGACAACCTCCTTGGGGAATCCCACACAGGTAAACATGCCCTGGAGAGCTCTGGCAACCACCTTGGCAGTTACAGTCCGAAAGGGTATAGCCTCAGGGTACCTGGTGGCATGATCTACCAAGACCAGGATGAACCGATGTCCACCTGAAGTGGGAGGGTCAATGGGACCAACAATGTCGATGCCCACCCTGTCAAACGGTGTGCCAACCACTGGCAATGGCTGCAGTGGTGCAATGACACTGCCTCCAGTCTTACCAGACAACTGACAAGTTGGGCAGGTCCTGCAGTGGGAATCCACTTCTACTCCCATCCGTGGCCCAATGGGCAGAGAGCCTCTGCTTAGTCTTCTTGGTCCCAAGATGACCAGCTAAGGGCACCTCATGCGCCAACTGCAGCAGGAAGGGCCTGTAAACCTGGGGTACCACCACCCTCTTGAAGGCACCAGGTTCAGGCTTAGTGGGCTCACTAACAAGGAGCTCACCCTCCCAATAGATTTGGAATGTCCTAGGCACTTCTCCTTGTGCCTGGGACAGGGCCTGTTTCCTCAGACCCTCGAGAGTGAGTGGCATTCTCTCTGTCTCTTACAGAAGTCCGCCCGGGAGGGTCCCCCTTCAGTCAACAGGCATTGAAGGTCGGGGTGGTCCCCTGGGTTGAGAACCTCTCCCACAGGAGAGTCTTCTGTCTCTTCTCCCTCAGGAGTTGAGTTTGGGTTTTCCACTAGACCCAGCCCGTCCGGAGCATGGATCCCAATGGGTGCTGTAGGAACAGCAGGAAGAGAAGGAGCCCCCTGTTCAGAGGTGGCCTTCTTGTTCTTCCTTCTTCTTGCCTTAGGCCTCGCCTTTGGCTCGGGTACCTGACTCACAGCCAGACCATGCGTCACCTGTGACCTAGTGACTGCAGAGCAGTCATGGGGAGACCATCCGAGATCAACCCCAACTCTACTAGATCATTACCTAACAGAATGTTAGCAGGGACATTGTCCTTAACCAGGACAGGAAGCTTTGCTGTCTTGTCTCCAATCATGAGTGTGACTAAGGCTACAGGCGATAATTTGGGAGGCCCACCAGCTAACCTGGTGGTTCTCAGAGGAGCACCTACATAGTCCTCTGGCTTGAGCAGGGTCCTGTCCACCACTGTCATGCTTGCCCCAGTGTCTCTCAAACCAGTAGAAGGCTGGCCATTCAAGAGGACACTTCTCAAAAACCTACGGGTGTTCTGTGGGATAGTCGCCAGTACTTCTGCGTACTGGTTCCAGGCCCCAAGGGACACTAAGGAAATCTCTACAGGAGCACCAAATGTGATTCTTGTAGAGGAGGGGAGGACAGTGGCCTCCACCTCAGACATGGGGTAAGGGTAGCTCAGGCTGACAGCCTGTACTCCAAGTGCCTTACCTTTACACTGGAGTCACCCCTTCTGTGATCCAGAGCCCCACAATCCCAACAAGTGCCGGGAGTGCGGGGTACGGTACTGGAACCACTGGGAGCCTGCTTTGCAGCAGGTGGACCACTATTCTTATTCCCACCCACAGATGACTTATCCCCACTAGATTTTTGGGTTTTAGGAGAGGAAGGTTTTGGTTTACCCGACTGACTGCTTTTGGGACGCCTCAGCTTTCTGAGAGGTCCCCTTTTCTTTGTCCTTGTCCTTCCCACTGGACTCCTTAGGGGACACCCAATGGGAGACCCACTTGCCAGCCAACCTAGCCAGCTTAAAGGGGTCCAAAACTTTCTGGTCAGCAACATACTGGCATAGCTCTGGTGAACAGGCTTCCGAAAAATGCTCAAAAAACAAGAGGTGAGACAATTCAACAAACGTTTTCACTTTTTTGTAACCATCAATCCACCCAATCATGTTCATGTGCGCAGCACTCACCCAGTCAACCCAAGACACATTCTCTCTTTTCTTGAAATCCCTGAACCTTTTAAGGTATTGGGCAGGTGTCTTGCCAAACTTGGCAATCAAAGCAGACTTCATACACTCATACTGACCCCTGTCTTCCACACTCAGTTTCAGAATACAGTCATATCCAGTATGAGGCACTCTGCTTAACAAACTCTTAGCCCAATCTCTCTTATCAACATCATGAATTGCACAAGCCATTTCAAACGCTTCAATCAATTGGAGGATATCTGAACCCTCCACAAACACACCAACCAAATCTTTCATAAACTTGGTGGCTGGGGACCTAACACTCTCACTGGGTTTAGCTGAAGTCTCCACTCTAGCTTTCTCTAGCTGGATTCTCTGACATTCAGTGTCCTTGTCTTTGAGTTCAAGATCACTATTCTTGAGTTCCACTTGCTGTGCCAGCTCCTCTTTCTTAAGCTCAGCTTCTATTTCCAACTTGCGGTATTCAAAGGCCAATTTCATCCTTAATAACTCAAGCTCCAAGGAATTGCTGGGGTTTGGAACAAAGGCAGCAGGAATGGTGGAATTCCCAGAAACAGATTCAGCAAAAAACGCAGGGGCAGAGTCCTTATTGGTTGCATCCCCCCCTTCAAGAGTTTCACAATCAGTCTGGTAGTCCACCAGGGCAGCTATAAGCTCAGCCCTAGACTTATCCACAAAGTCTAACTCCCTGGCTTCACAAGCACTCTGGAGAGCCTCTAAGCTCATACTAGTCAATTTACCATTTGCAATAGAATCCATTGCTTGTAATGCAGTTATTTTGTACACAACTAAACCTTAATTTAATAAAGTGCAGATATTTTGTAAGTGGCACGGTTATACACCGATTCTTAAAACCATAAGAATCCCACCGCTGCCACCAGTGTAAAGACTGGAGGGGGGGTCTGTACTTCTGCTCTCTATATGGTAGAGGAGAGGCACAGAGGACCCCAGCCAAGATTCTCTATTACGGTACCAATGGACAAGCAATCAAGGCCTAGCTTCTTAGGAGGTGATGCAGGCTGGTTCTTAAGTACAGTGTAGTCCCCAAGCCCCCACAAAGGAATGTCCACACACTGTATTGGCTAAAACACAGTCTCCATATAATTAATATTCAAGGTTATGTACACTATCACAATAACTCACTTTGTGCTCAGAAAATCAGCAATGGTAAATATATACAGTTCTAAAGTGGTACCACAAATATTATCAGATCTCATTAAAGTGCATCAGCTATACTGTCGAAATGCCACACAGATCAAATAAAGAGGAAACCAGCAGTAGAGAGAGGAAGGAAAGTAAGATGGTTGAACAATTGGCAGAATACTGGCCTCTACCAACCAGGCACAGTTCTGTTGGAGATCCCCTCCACCTGGGCAACCTGTAAAGCAAAGATGTATCACAATCCCAGTCCTTATATTGTTCTAGGAGTCTTCATTTCGCTCTACAATAGTTCTACAGCCCCAATGTACCTGGAATTGTAGTGTTCGTCGACGGGAAATCGACGGCCCTTCTTGAATGCCCTCCCTTTAAGGCAGGAGTTACGGGTCGTCAAACGTCCCACGGAGAACAGGGTGAACTATGGCAGTGAAGTGGCAGCTTCGTTCCTAGCGGTGCTCGTCGACGACGGAGCGTTGGTGCCCTGCAAGGAAGAGGCGTACGGGGCACCTCGGTGAAGATAGTTCTGGAACGCAAAGAGATGAAGAACTGTGGCCCAGCAAGGGTGTCGAGTCGTTGGCGTCTCTGTGGTCTTTAGGTGGCGGGAAAGCCACCGGCGGATGCTCCTCTGCGCGTCGACGGTCGGGCCTTCTCCAGCGGGATAAAGCAGGCGGCGATGCAGACAAGAGCGTCCTTGGATCAAATGAAGTTCTTAGGCAAACGGGAGAACGGCAGATCCAGTCGGCAACGGCGGTCATCGACAGTGGCAGACAACAATCCGGGCACTTCTCTTTGGGATTCCGCGGCAGTCCCCGTCTCCGGTCGGCAACCTGTCGTAGGTCTGTCTACCAGGGAGCTTTGGCAAAGATCAGCTGGTGCACGATGGTCCTTCGTAGCTCGGGAACAGGGCGCCTTACCAGGTCCTCTCTGGGTCAGTTCTTGGAGACACAGCAGCTTTCAGATTGTGAAGGAGAGCAGCAGCAATTCTTCTCTTCCAGCAGGGCGTCAAGGTCAAGCTTCAGTTACTCCAGTTACTCGTCATAGTGGACTTCAGCTTCTGAACACGAATTCTAGCAGTGAGAGGCCCCCAGATATACTAGTTGATCTCCCATTCATTCTGCTGGGTAAAACTCAGGCAACCAATTGGTCAGAAAGGCATTCATGCAGGCAGGCAGCCAATCAGGTGCATAGTGCATTCAGGCCATTCACTTCTCTCCAGACACTCACAACAGGTTATGTGTATTGGGACAAGTACCCAGCCATTCACAAATCCACAATGCATTCATACCAGTTTTGGGCAGGGCTGTCTCAGTCATTGTGTCAAAAACCAGATACTAGACACCCACAACACAGAATGCATATTCGTCACACACTCCATTCACCCAGGTCCCAACCACAGGGTGTAGCCACAACATACAGTCACTGGGAAGGCTCCAGCCAGTCTGGTCTGGACTTCACAACAACACCATATATGGAACTTCCAACCAACAGCCGGTCAGGGGGAAGAGTCAGGGCTTCTCAGGACTTGGAAAACAAGGTAACAGGCAATAGAAAGCAAGAGGCCACAGGGGCCATCTTGTTTCCCATCAGGAATTAACTAATTCCAATGGTAGGGCCTGGGCATCCCCAAAATGGAGGATACTCGGAACACCTGTCAAATCCAGCATGGAGCTGCCACCAGCCCATACCCTGCTCTGTGGGCCACACAGAGGTGCCCAAAAACATACACTAGGGGCACAGGGTTGTATCCCACCCATGGGTGCCATAATGGTATCCCATGGGTCTGCACACCAAACCAAAAGAGAGAGCTGCACCGCCAGGAGTCCCACATGAAATCCTGCGTGGAGAACATGACAGAACACACGATAAAAAGCAGTAAAAGACAAGGATATGGAGGCCCCGTCCCTCCGATGCATTTCCAGCATCACAGTGCAGCTATCCAGATGGTATCTTTGACCTTGGTTACTTATGTTACATGGTTGTTCTGTGCATATTTGCATGCATTCCGTTTGTTGTTTGTCTGAAAATATGAAAGGGGAGGAGTGTAGTGTGCCGTTTTAAGTGACTGTGCTACGCACACGGTCACGTGGTGCTCATCCAATGAAGGTGGGCCCTTGAGGTGCATGCACCAGTTGGAGCCGGGGACCTGTTGGGACCAAGCTGGTGTCTGAGTCTTCATTATTACTCCGGGCGTGACCAGGACCAGGCCCACCACAGATTACACTCTCCTTGCAGTCGCAGCTGGGATTCTTCCAGTGGTCACCCTCTCTCTACCCAAAACAAGAACATGGTTCTTAAAGAAAAAACTACTCTTGGAGCAGAGGACCAATTCCGAAACAGTCGCTGCAAACCCTCTGCTCACCCCAGAAGGACTACAAAACAAGCATTGGCAATGCCAACAGTTGGGCTTTTGTGTAGTCACAGGAAATGCACGTGCCAGGCACTGTTGCGTCCTGGCTTGCGGTCAAGCAGGCCAGACAACCAATGCTGGGGGCACCCAGCAGACATCCAGGGACAGGGGGCACCCTGTCAGCCCCTGGACACACAGGCTCTTCAACACCACGGACGTCGTCGGAGTTGCCCAGCAGGGGCACCGACACCTCAATGCAGAGTTGCCCAGCAGGGTCTCTGCTGGCATGGGGGGCATCATAGACAGTATTGCCCAGAAGGGGCATTGTCAGGGGGGAGGGATCTTGCAGCAGCAGGCCCTCTACCTGTCACGCAGCGCCAGCATCACGCTGCAGCAAAACACCACCACACGCAGGAGTCAGTTTACATCGACTGACGAGCCGGAAATGGGCCGCCTCTTTTATTGTCCTTTTGTCACATGGTCACAACATATGACCTTGGCACGAGCCCTGGGAGGGACCATTCTCCCAGGAGAGGTGGCACACCACACTCCTCCTTTTCCATAACAAACAAACAAATGGGAAAACACCAATGGAAATTAAACAATTAACAGTCACAAAACAGTAATGCGTGGAATCCAGGTGCAAATAATATTCACGTACATAGGAACTCAGGTTCGGACAATCTCTAACTCCGAAAACATAACACATATACTGAGCATTAGTATACATGTGGTGTGACAGTCAGTGTTGGTGGATAGCTGGTAACACGTTAGAAATTCCACATTTAAATAAACCCTTTATTAAACTGGGTGAGTGAAGTTTAAATCACTGAATGACACCGTCGCTAGCACCTGGCACCATTTACAGCATGTCCACAATACTCAGGATCACAGCTTCACATAGCAACTTGACTTCATTGGGATGGCTACGAAGTCCATATTAAGCATTTGCGGGGCTGCAGGAGACCAGTCCAACTTCCGTTAAGAACATCTTAATGATAATTCATTTGGTTTTAAACTGACTGGTGAATGCAGTAATACTTCCATTAAGTTCCTCAACCTCACAATTCTCATTACAAAAAGGTACTATTGAGACGAAAACATTCCGTAAAGCAACGGAGCGGTCATCTGAAATCCACTATTTTGAACATACCAGCCGGTGAATATTTTAGAGCACGCTGTAACTGCAGTAATGACTATACGTATCATCAAGAAAGAGAACTTTTAGCCAAAAGATTCAAAGAAAGAGGATATCAAGGACTCTCCATCCCTAGAGCCTGTTCCATAATAGACAGGAAATCGAGAACAGACATGCACAAACTCAAGGTCACAAATGTGACAACCAAACCAGTAAGGAAGTGTGTTGATATTATCACACAATACTCACGTGATGCACACATTCTGTACAAGATCGTGCTGAAACATTGGCAAATTTTGAAACTGGATAGGGATATTTCTCCCTTTCTTAATGAAAGACCTTCTTTTATCTACACCAGAGCACCGACACTCAAAAACAATCTTTGCCCATCATTTCTAACAGATGGCAAACCGAAAGGCACAGATTGGTTGCAACCCGCAAAAGGGTTCTACAAATGCGAAATCTGCATGATGTGTGTAGGTTTGCACATACTGATTGTAGGGGGTTTTCCAACCAACAGGGCATAAGAATCAAGATCAATGACTTCATTAACTGTCAGACCAAATGTGTGGTCTATGCCATTGTGTGCGTCTGCCTGAGGGTGTTTGTAGGAAGCACCATCAGGCAGCTCCGCACTAGAATCAGAGAACACATTTCCAGTCTCAAAAAACAGGACCACAGGTTTCTCGTTAGCCCTCCACTGGCAAGAATTTCACCAAATGGATGATGTCAATGACATTACATTTATTGGTCTGAAGAAGGCCCAGTTAGGTAAGAGGTGTGGTGATCTACAGCTTAAGCTAAGGCAAATTGAGGCCAAGTGTATCTGCAATTTTCGGTGTGTTCAAAACGGTCTTAACTCTGAACACGAGATGAAAGTCTTCATGTAGCAAGTTTTTGTAGAACTGTAAATATCTCTCTTTTTAACTATTTTTCTGTCAGCCTCAACATGAATGGAATGCCAGCTTCAGTCTAATACAGCACTGTGGTGCTCATTCACTACCACTGACATTTAATATCATTATTAATCAGGTCCATACAATCTGATTATCTTTACTACTATAATGTTAACAAGATATAAAAGACATGAGTACCTACGTCAATGATAAATGTACGTGATAATTCCTGCAACCTTTTGTCACTCCTTCCTTCAGAACTGGTTGACGGCAAACGGCCTATGTCTAAATGGGGAAAAAACTGAACTACTACTCGTAGGCCCCAAAGAAACCTTAAAACGACTTGACAACACATATAGCTCCTTCATCATCAAAGACACAGTAATTACAACGTCAGCCTCAGTGAAAACCTTAGGCGTCTCCTTAGATTCCACATTATCTATGGACAGACAAGCCAGTGCCATCTCATCAGCAGCAGCTCTCATTTCAAAAATCATAAATGCTGTAAAACCCTACTTATCACAAAAGAACCGCCTCAACTTTGCCAGAGCCACTATAGGCGCAAAACTAGACTATTGCAATATCTTACTCCTGGGCACGTCCACACATAACATAAATCGACTGCAAATAGCACAAAACAATGCCCTCAGAGCGTCACTCAGAATTACCATGAGAGAGCACATCACCCAGGAAAGAAGGGACGCCCACTGGCTCCCAGTCAAAGAACAAATAACATTTAAAGCCCTCACAATCACACACAGGTGCCTCACCCAAACCGCAGCAGCGTACCTAGTAGAAAGAATACACCAGGCGCCAACACACAGGCCAAAACAAAACAAATACTCACACCAACTCTCTGTCCCAGCATTTAACAGAGTGAAAGCTGGTGGAACCAGCTTTGAGTTTCTAGCCCCCAAAGCATGGAACTGGCTACTGCCAAGTCTGAGAAGCGAACCATCCCTCTCTACCTTCAGAAAAACTCTGAAAACAAAGTTGTTCAACTAAACTCTCTAATACTCTGCATTTCCTCCAATACTGTTCCTCTGTAACCACAGAACACCTGCTCAACAATGTTTCTTTATACCTGCATATGACCAGTGTTGCTTCTGTACCAAGCTGAATATTCTGTAACGGCGCCACAATGCCTACAGGCCGCTTGATAAATCCAAATAAATAAACTGTATTGCATCTAATTTTCTACAATTTAATATATACAGTCTTTGACTGCACATGCCCAAGAATATTAATCAATTCCGATGTCACTTAGAATTACATTTCAGACCGCATTTGTGCAGGTGCGTAAAGTCACACGCTACGTGTGACATCACGCACATCATTTAAATCCTTATAGATCCGCAAAATGACACGGGATGCACGATGGAACCATCCCAGGATATCTCAGTATTTTTTCATTAGTTTAACATGTACCCCAGTGAAACATTATTATTATTATCATATTATGATACCTTTATTATTGGGGGTTCGAGATGCTTTTGCGACCACTACCGATTCCACAAAACCTCTGAGACTTCTATAATATGTCCATCTCTTCAAGGTAAGCCTCCTTTTGGGGACCTTACAGGACAACACTCAGTGTTGCAGTTTACTTGTTATTATGATAGATAAAACTCATCAGCCATTTCGGCCTTATACTTTTTAGTGACTGTTGATGGACTTGTGACCTTTTGAGTGACTTTGAATTATGGGATTTACCAGGTCGGACGACCTTCAAGCACTATATTGAAACTTGATTATTACAAGCAAGATTACGGTAAGGATTCTTTCCACACTCTCTCATGCATTATCGCAGCATGTGATGCCTTCAGTACACACACACAGATGTCAATGGGATTCATCCCGTTCCTTTTCTTTTTTCTTGGTTTGGCATCATGCCCATGACTTTTTCGGTGAGTTAATCCTTCCCATTTTGATTTCCGATGCACACTCACCTTTCCACACTAGGGGGCCAACCTTGCTAGTAGTTGGCACCTATAGGGGCACACATTATGACAATCCCGCCAGGGGGTTAAAAACTAACATACCCTATCTGAGGTTTTCACAAATACCATAGAGTTGAAACCAATGTACCCTCTAATTCTTTTTCTCTATGTGCGGAACCGGTTGCCTGTTGTGCGCACATTATTTTCCATGTGCGAACTGACTAATGAGGTAAGCCACTTTGTGAGCTACCATCGCAGAAGAGTTTGGAAAGGAAGTTCCTCTTCCCAGCCACTGCAATTCTTTAAAATTCAAACACAAAGGCTAAAGTAAGTCAAATGTGATTAGGCAGAAAACTCATCAACCAGTCCAAGACTTCAATATCTGCCACAGTACCTTGCAAACTTACTTCTGCGCATAGAAAAATGTCGGCATCATTACGAGTTTGGCGGTAAGTGGTAAAGTTTACTACTATGCCAAATTATGATTTTGGGCCTGGAGTGGAAGATTTGCCTCCAGGAAAATCCTAAAGTTAAATCCTCCAACTGAATGGCGAAATTGTCGGAATTTATGCTGCGGTAATTCCGCCAAAAAGCCACATTGAGTCCAATGGACCCAATATGGACTCAGTATGAATGGGGAATTACATCGCCACCACCAGTTGTAATCCTGTGGAAATTCCTACGGACCAAGTGGCGGAAACAGTAATTCGTTTGGGCGGTGTTCTGGTGGATTTATGCCAGGATACGGCCCCAAGTATTAACGAGGCCCTGTATGTTTTATACCACTGGATAATCACTAATTTGTATTACAAAACACAAATATCTCTTAGTTGTTATCCCAGATATCTTGTGCAAACAATATTTATTCTTAAAAAAAATGTTTCTTTGTATTCTGATTTTTCAAAAAAGGGGATTTTATTCTTGATGCGACAATCTCATGGTCAGCCGACACGTGTTTCGACCCAAGGGGTCTTTATCAAGGCTGGTGCGTTATTGTTCATTGACCGTTAGGTAGGTTGGCTCTTGGTGGTGGGTTGGGGTAGGTGGGTTCCACTCCATGAATAGGATGGCTTGTCAGCCTGTTACTTCGGCAAACAAGGTCCCTGGCGGTTATGGCCTTAAAATATCTCTTGTCATAACTGGTGTGGCTGTCAAGAAACTCAGAACCTCAGCCGGTCAGATAGCACAGCGAGTAGAGCGCTCGCTTTGACATCCGCGCAGAGCCTGCTGATGCAAGTTCGAATCCCGGCAGGGCCAAACTCAGCCTTTCATCCTTCCGAGGTCGATAAATGAGCACCACACACCGTGGGAAATAAGCAGTGCTCAGATACCTTAGGGTTCGTAGCGCTATATAAATGCCCAAACAAACAAATGCCCAAACAAACAGAATACATTTGCCGATGGATTAATGGCAATTAAAAGCAATGTGGCCAAAACATGCTGAAAGGAGTTCAAGTGCCACTTTAAGGAAGTAAATCAAGGGCCAGGAGAACATGCTTCTAATAATTTGTGTAAGGATGATAATTGCATCAGAATAACTGCACCTTAGATTATGATGATCCAAAATTCATGTGCCTCTGCTTACTATCCACATTACATTCTCCTGTGGGTAATGTAACACCAGCCTTAGATCTAAGAGACATATGCACCATGCATTTTTACACCCTAAAAAAGGAAAATGTGCCTAACAAAAACGAGAAACAATGAACATATCAATGCTTCAACCCACAAAGCTCCACTGATATTTTTTAGAATTAGTGACCAGTAGAGCAGTGGCATAGGAAGGAAGGAACTCTAATAATATTAATGCCTGATCTCAAAAGGAATTTTATGGGGAATGGACATCTTTTAATAAGCAGAAAGTATCCCTATTGGCAAAGCAATTACGTTTTAACTCCCTGAAAAATTATTTAACTCCAAATAGGGAGTAAAATCTGATTAGAACCCTGTTTGTAACCCTGACATAGGGAGTTAAATGACAGGGCACATAATAAAATGTATAGTTCTGCCCACCCTTGCGCACCAGGCTAGATAAAATTAAACAAGTGCCTTAGTGAGGTTTATTATGGAGCCCTGTTGAAGAAAATCACAGATATGCCTTTTAAGTTAATTGCATCAATTCATCAGAGATACAACTGATTTAGTGTCTTCTTCTATAACATGGATCCCTCATCTGTAAGATGTAGGGAGGGGCTAGAGACTGCACACACAGAACACATGTTTATATTGAAAAGTCCTCAGCAGTTGAGCATGGAAAGAAAAAGAAGGTGCTGTTGTCTAGATTGGTACTAACATTTCTGATCCTTTAGCAAACACGCTACACATTTCCTTCAGTTTACAGCCGAAACGTTTGACTTGGTCTTTGAAATTTGCTGCTTCGTTCATCACCCGCAGAGTAATGCTACCACACATATCCTTCCCCGGCCCCTGTACATGCCTCCCATACTAGATGATGGAGCACTGTAAAAAGTGAGGGATTGTGGCAGTAACAACTCACTGGGATATTTGCAGACCCACAATACTTTGCAAGAAAGGCATATTTAAATGTCTCAACATATGATGTGTATTTTAAGAATGTCATGACTCTGCACGTACACAATTCTTTTGCAGTGCATACAAGATTGTTTGCAATATACTCCACCCTTATATCATTGTGTAGGATTACACAAGTGCTCAGTGAAACTGTTTTGTATAGAAGCGAGTTACCATACAATGTGTGAGGGTCTGTGCCGAAAGGAACTCTGAACACTTGGAAACGATGCAGATTGTGTGAAAAGCATTCTCCCGTCTGAATATTCGGTGCCCTGATACTGTGGACGAGTAATCCCAGGCATAGTCCATACCCATTATCCCTTGTAGGTTAGGTAAATGATATTGCAATGTTGCTCTTCACTTATATGGTAATGTTAGTAATGCTAAAGTAGGAGACGCTGAGCATCACATTTGTCTTTTCAAAATCTTTGGAGGGCAAATTAATATTTGCGATTTATAATGCGTTAACTTACAAGGGGGCCCCTTCAAAGCACTTGCGTGACATATGTACAAAGAAGAGGAAGTGTGCGATTTGGTTACACATCCCAGTAGCCTGTTTACCTACAGTCAGTATCCGATTTTGAGCTTGTAGTTTATATAGTGTGGGTGACACTACTGGTAAGGCACAATGAGCAACAGAAATTCTGGCACATGAACGTTATTCAAGTTACAATAAACATAAAACAAGTGGAGTAGGTACATGTTTGCTAACCTTTCGCAGAGCCAAGAGAGGAAGAGAAGGTTGACCAGTAGCATCTTCATGGGCTCTTAAGGTAAATGTGTGGTAGAGTCAGGTTTAGGAGTCATGGGTTGGCAGGGAACATTTTTGATTAATGTGTGCAGGCATATCTTGGTTAGATTCTTCTATTCATGGAGGCAGTTTTTCATATTCGTTTTAATCTCTTGTGTTGCATTCTGCTGTTAGGGATTTTAGGTGCATAGTAGAGGAATGCAAATTAGCAGAATATCCCGACTAGGTGCTTATTTTAAGAGAAAGAAAATGTCTGGTAATTGCTGTGGCTTGTGCCTTATTAAATCATTTTGAATAGGTGAGTATTGTCTGTGTGCGCTGCTAAAAATCTTCTGAGCGGCACCCAGAAGGAAGCTGGGCAAGCGCACATGCGCACAGCTTAGAGGGAACATTGGTTGAAACTGACACTCACACATGAGGAATGGCTTTTTCTTATTATTCTGGCACGTTAAGAAATGTATTACTGCCAAGTGAATTCTATGTGGTTTCAACAACATATGTTATAGGACCCAAATACTATAACACCCTGAACACACGGTGTGGTGATTTGGGGTGACTTCCTGGATATGAACTCATTTTTTATTTTATATGTCACCATCTCATCCCTTTGCTCCTGTCCACCCTGCCTGGCACCGATACACGATTAGGTATGTAATTTTGAATATTTGTGTACAATACTTGATTTTGTATTCAATGTGGGTCATACCATAGATGCATATTGATGGAACTTCTTGTAAATGTAAATGTCCAAACAAACATACATCATTCCACAACTTTAACAGCCTTGAGGATGACCGATTGGTCAAAACACGCGTCGGCTGTGGCTGTAACACTAATAAATCATATGCAACTGCCCAGGTGCTACTTTGATTTTGAACAGATTGACAATTTGCATCAGCATTGAAAAACTGTTTTAATTTGGGATCTTTTGCGCTGTTTGGCCACAAACCAATTGTAGTTCTGACACTGTCATAAGGAGGCCTAGGGGGGACCTCTAATGTGGCTGCTGATGCACATGATCATTGTATAACCAACGGAGAACAAGCGCATCTCAGCTAGTTACTCCCCGCTCATTGTCTTTTACTCTGTAATTTAATGTAACTTGGGGTAGCTGCTGTGTCTAGAAGCGTCCCTTTGAACTAAAAACAATGGCAGACTATCTCATAAATAGAGAGGAGGAAAGAGCTGCCTTATTTGCCCCACGAGGAGCACACTGAACCCATTCAAGAGTACATACAATACCACTGAAACACTCAGTCAGAAATTCATTAAATTACAAAGACTGTCCAAAAAAGAGATTAATACATTCTGGGAGCAGGCATCATTAACTAACAAGTTAGAGAACAAGAAGATACCTAGAGGCCTTAGAATACTCATCTTTTCCAATTTTGATAAACAGGAAGATCAGGATTTAGCTAACGAATGGGAACTCAATCTAGATCAGAGCTCCACCAAATTGATCAAACTATTAATAGAACATGCTAGGAGGGAGTACGCACGAACACAAGAAGCTATTGATATACTTCAAGATGAAAAGACCATGCCCAATCCCGAGTTCACTAAAGACAGAAATTATGACAAAATATACCAGATTCTAGGGGTCTATCAAGATGATGTCAAACCCCGCACATTTCTGAAGTATTTTCAGAGATGACAAAGGTTATAGAGAAGATCGTATTTACACATTCCAGGCCAAATTTGACGACCACACAAGGAAATCCAGAGACAACAACCCCAATACTTCCACGGGCAGCTCTGACATTGATTCAGACGGGGATGGTATGAACACTGTAGAACAATCCACAGAACCCCCCCCCATAGTGAACCTGGGGAACGTTTTTTTTAGAACAAATCAAACGTTACCAAAAATGCACCCATCAAGGGGGCAAACAGGTCCGTTTTCAGACACCACTCGTCCCAAATACACCAACATGGAACAACACTGAGGGAGCAGGAGGGGGAGCGGGAGGAGGAATAGACACAAACAGGCCACTGACAGGAATACTCACGGGGGCCGGGTCGAGGAAGCAATAGGGGATCTGATGACTAAAAGCTTGGTGATTAACCTATCTGACAGAACCCTGACCAAATTGGAGAAACAGGTACTTAATAAAGGACTGTCATTTGCTCCCACAGTGGGTTTTGACTTCGTACATTTTCAAATTGACTTATTCAAATTCCCACGCAAACTGAAGTTGAAGAAATATTTTGCCACTCAGACTAAACAATATGTCCCTAAGGCCATTCCGGGTCTTCCGAGTGCACTCACCATCAGGGACATAGAAAATACACATCTTCTTATGTCCCTAGCCTCAGATACTGACACACAGTTAAGTGAGACTTACCAGGAATTGGGTGGTACGACTCTTAATCTACCAGTAGAGGAGCTCAAAATTAAATCCAAATGTACCCCCCAATTAGCTAATGAGAATATCATAGAGACTTTTCAGCAGGCGGTTACAAGGGACATCCATAACCACATAGACAGAATTGGTAAAGGACATTCCCCCAAGTTTAAAGATAACAGTAATTAAAGGTTATCTTTGGACAATCTGAGAAGAGACACCAATTTAGTTATTAGGGAAGCAGACAAAGGTGGAAATGTAGTACTGTTAAACACCAAGGACTATTTGATTATGGGTAAAACGTATCTATTGACTCCAGGATGCTATAACACATTACCGGGCAATCCAACCCCAGCTATCACACATGATTTATATTGATTAGTAGATGACTGGCACAGTAAGGGAACTCTTACAGATGAAGAAAGAATGTGCCCTCATTGGCCAATCTCTTTATGTCAAATTTTGAAGACATCTATGTTCTTAATAATGAAGAGTTTAAGGACACTGTGGTGTTATGGAAACGTTACATAGACAACGTCCTGCTTATTTGGAAGGGAACGGAGGGCAGGTTTCACACATTTGAAGAACATCTTAATGATAATTAATTTGGTATTAAACTCACTGGTGAATGCAGTAATAGTTCATTTTGTTTCTGGAGGGCCAACTCACTTCCCTCTAACTCTATTTTTAATTGCTTACTTCATGGCCTAGGGCATCTCTCTCCTGACTTAGGGTGCCTCTCTGTTCAGCCAGGTAATCCCTTTGTTTCCTGATGGTATGGAATTTCTGGTGCACTTCATCAAATTCTGTTTGAGAGTGGAGGTCTCTCAAATTAACTTATTATTTTCCTCTTTCAATTTCGCTATCTGATCTTGCAGGGTAACTATCTGCTCTGTGCAGACCCTGTTATAGTTTAATTGTGGAGTCAGCTTCTGTTGACTCTCTTCTAGAGAGTCAACCTTTTCCTGACACTCTAGTCTTACTGTGTCTAATTGGGCCTCTTGTCTACATTATTCTGTTGTTGGAGGACCAAGTCCCTTTTTAATTTTTTTATGTAATTGCCAGATTCTACCTCCAACTCTTGGCTCTTGTGTAATTTCTGTTCCGCTAATTATAGTTCAGCCTGGATTTGATTTAATAGCTCAAATTGATTCTCAGCTAGAGTTTCATTTCCCTCATGCTTTTCTCGCATCACTCCCATGTGGAGATACATGTAGGCCGTGATCCTGACCATTTTAATTTGCTCCTCTTTAATTTTTGGGGTCATATATAATTCACTCAATGCTTGGTGTAATAGTCCACTGTCCTGCCACATGTCCAGTTTCCTGGCGGTGACCTGTTGTGTTATTTCTTGTAGCCAGATTTTTTTATCTTGTTCTGGTCACTGCCTCTGATGAATAGCTTGTGCAGTGGGTGCTCCCTAGCCATATTGATTTCTAGTACAGCCATTTTGGACATGTTCTTTCTTTATTAATGTATTTATTTACGTAAGGGTAACCTGTATTCTATTGCTTTTCTCTCTATTTTGGGGTTGATTGCTGTTTTATTTTTAGACACAGAGTATTTGTTTTGGGGAGGCGCTTGTACAGTGTAACCCAGCATTCCCACCACACAAAGTATCACTACCTTGCAAGTTAGTCTGCTGTGTTAGACTGCCACGGGTGGAAACCAAACTCAAATCCCGGCTAACAAGTCCCCAAATTTGTTAAGGATTTCAATCAAGCGACACACACCTCGGTCTCGACCTAGTATGTAGTGCACAATTGAGATGCTTTTCTCCTTATTTTATGCAGATTCACTTTTGAGATGGTATACCACTCATATCACACCCCTTTTTCAAATACCCTGGGTCACAATGGACCATGAACCAGGCTGGTTGGTAAAATGCAATATTTATTTATTTATTTTGAAATTCAAAAGAAATCATACACTTTTTAATATGGGGCAGCAATCACCAATGGGGTGATAATTACAATGAGAATGTGAGCAATGCACTGGGTTTAACCTTCTAGTGCAACATATACACAGCACAGCGGAATAGGAGAACTTTTTGATTTGGGAAAGATAGCACCCAAGTTAGAATTTCCCCTGCAATGTTCCCTCAACCCACAAATAATCAATTCGGCGTGGATAAACAGAAGCAGCAGGTAATCAGGAATAAGAAACAGGAAACGGAATCCAAATGTGACCTTCCCTCCCCAAATAAGAGAGAAAAACGGATTTTAAACCCCTTGCAACGTTATGAAATTACACTCGGAAATGGACAAATAAATAATAAATGTGTGTTAAAAACCTTGAAGAAAATATAATTCCTCACTATGGTAACAATGCAAAGACACTAATAATCACAAAGAATGGATTACTAAGAGCATACCGTTTGAAAATGAGTGGAAAGCTTAAAACAGATTGCAGCGAAATGACACACGGGCAAAAGTTGCATTTTTTCAATTCCCGCCTTAAATTACCCAAACGGGTGAAATATGGGTTTTTGGGCTGGAGGAAAGAGGGAGATCACAGGGACAATATGGAAGTGAAAGTAAGTCTCTAGCTGGTAAATTGGAGGAGTTATACAAGACATAAAAAGGTGCGCTTTGAATAAAATGTAGCTGTGAAATAGGAAAGGAAATCAGTTGTGCCAAGAACAGTTTTACCTTAAACAGAGTATTCAGGCTAGACCACCAAAGATGGACACAGTAAGATCCAAGGTTGATTTGCAAGTTCCACCCTATAACCCCAGCGCCCAACCTTGGCGGAAACCAGTCTGATCACTCGAAATATGACTAATGGCATAGGATTACACAAGACAAAATTGAAAAGAGAGATGGCGCTAGCACTAGAAATCAAGGGCAGGGTTGCACGGATAATTCTGACAGTTTTATAAGTTATCAGGATAAGCATAGCATGACTTAGAGAGTGAGAGAAGGACCAAGGCAAGACAAGATATACAATGGATTTCTATGGGGTGGTGATTTATACCGACAGTGCACTTTTAGTTTTGGGATTTTTGGACCATCAACGGTTCTGGTTACTATACGGTAGCGCGCCTGGCCAATAGCTGGGCAGTTCTGGTCACCGGGTGGCAAGGACTGGAATGGCAATTCTGGTCACTGGATGCTAAAGGTCAGCTGGATTGCAGGATGGCAGCGGGCATGCAGTTAGTGGGCAGCAAGCCAGGCTGGTTCAGGATGCAAAAGGTACCACAGCTCTCCCCTTTTTCATTGGAGATTAGTGGGTTTTCAAAATTGAGGCCTTGCTGGGAATGGGATCAGCACTGCTTGGGTTTTGCAATGGGCCCTGGAGTAGGGTCAGCAATGCTTTGGCCTTGTAGTGGGGTCTGGAATCTGGATGATGAATGGAACAGGAACGTGGGGCAGAAACTTCAGGAAAAGTGTGTGTCCAGAGTCTTGTCAGGGACTCTTATTTATAATGCATAGTGATATCATCAAAGTATATGACTGGGCATGGTCTGCTATACACGCCTCTACCAACTGGATTGGGCAATCAATGTTGGCTGCCTCCCCTATGAGGTGTCTCAGTTTAGGGGTTGTGCTTTTATGAGGTGAAAAGACTTCCCACAGACCTTTTTGCCAAAAATCAGTCATAACAGAATGTACACATTTGTACAGTTGTGGCATATTACCCAATAACATGAGCAGGTTACATATTTTATGAAGACCATTCCACTCCAACTCCGAACTCTGTGAGACATTGTTTCGCCCCTCTGATACATTTTGGTAATTTTGAGTATGAAAGATTCGGCCTAAAATTCCATTACTTTATACACATGTGTGGTTTATCATAAGAGATGTAAGTATAAACATTTGCATTGGCATCATGGATACTTTCCGCATAATCCCCAATACCTTGCCATTTCTATTCCCAAGGTGTCAGTGACTTATACAATGTCTCAAATTATAAAACACAAAATCACTTTTAAACTGCCAGATTTTTAAATTTTTACAAAGTCCTGCTGCAGAAATAAAAATATTTTACATTTCTATTCATAAATAGTCTTTGGAAGCAAGTGGCAGTCCTTTGTCCTGCACTGGACCATTTTTTTTCTTTTTCAGCTACCAACACTGTCACTTCTCCCAAAGGGAGTATGGGTTTTTCCAACTTGATTGAAGGTTTATTGCCCCGTATCCACTTCTCACTTTGATGTCCCAGAATTTTTATTGAAAGAGGTCCCTGCCCAGACTGAAGTCTGATTAGTATGTGAAGTTTCTTTGTCCTGATCAGTCACAGTTTTCCAACCTCGCAATTATCACTTTCGTGTCCTGGAAGTTTATGGTGGCTCCCTTCCTTGGGGGGAAGCCTTAGCTCTGCCAACTAGAATAACTTTTGGAAGCTTGCAAAATCTAGCCAAGTCAGTTTAAAACCTTTATTTTCTTTTATTTGGTCCTGAATCAAAAAATGTAATTCAACATATTACTTTTCCTTTAAAACATGCATTTATTTTTCTTTGATTTGCAAAGCCCATTTTACACATGTGGTGAAAACTGCTAGCATTTTCTTTCAAATTCGATTTTGCCTCCGACTTCCCAATATTGTCTTGCAGCCAATGTTCCCTATAAGCTGTGCGCATGTGCGCTTGCCCAGCTTCTTTCTGGGTGCCGCTCAGAAGATTTTTAGCAGCGCACACAGACAATACTCACCTATTCAAAATGATTTTATAAGGCACAAGCCACAGCAATTACCGGACATTTTCTTTCTCTTAAAATAAGCACCTAGTCGTGATATTCTGCTAATTTGCATTCCTCTACTATGCACCTAAAATCCCTAACAGCAGAATGCAACACAAGAGGTTAAAACGAATATGAAAAACTGCCTCTATGAACAGAAGAATCTAACCAAGATATGCCTGCACACATTAATCAAAAATGTTCCCTGCCAACCCATGACTCCTAAACCTGACTCTACCACACTTTTACCTTAAGAGCACATGAAGATGCTACTGGTCAACCTTGACTCTTCCTCTCTTGGCTCTGCAAAAGGTTAGCAAACATGTACCTACTCCACTTGTTTTATGTTTGTTGTAACATGAATAACGTTCATGTGCCAGAATTTCTGTTGCTCATTGTGCCTTACCAGTAGTGCCACCCACACTATATAATCTAACTACAAGCTCAAAATCGGATACTGACTGTAGGTAAACAGGCTACTAGGATGTGTAACCAAATCGCACACTTCCTCTTTGTACATATGTCACGCAAGTGCTTTGAAGGGGCCCCCTTGTAAGTTAACGCATTATAAATCGCAAATATTAATTTGCCCTCCAAATATTTTGAAAAGACAAATGTGATGCTCAGCGTCTCCTACTTTAGCATTACTAACATTACCATATAAGTGGAGAGCATCATTGCAATATCATTTACTTAACCTACAAGGGATAATGGGTATGGACTATGCCTGGGATTACTCGTCCATAGTATCAGGGCACCGGATATTCAGACAGGAGAATGCTTTTCACACAATCTGCATCGTTTCCAAGTGTTCAGAGTTCCTTTGGGCATAGACCTTCACACATTGCATGGTAACTCGCTTCTATACAAAACAGTTTCACTGAGCACTTGTGTAATCCTACACAATGATATAAGGGGGGTATATTGCAAACAATCTTGTATGCACTGCAAAAGAATTGTGTACGTGCAGAGTCATGACATTCTTAAAATACACATCATATGTTGAGACATTTAAATATGCCTTTCTTGCAAAGTATTGTGGGTCTGCAAATATCCCAGTGAGTTGTTACTGCTACAATCCCTCACTTTTTACAGTGCTCCATCATCTAGTATGGGAGGCAAGTACAGGGGCTGGGGAAGGATATGTGTGGTAGCATTACTCTTTGCGGGTGATGAATGAAGCAGAAAATTTCAAAGACCAAGTCAGACGTTTCGGCTGTACACTGAAGGAAATGTGTCGCGTGTTTGCTAAAGGATCAGAAATGTTAGTACCAATCTAGACAACAGCACCTTCTTTTTCTTTCTATGCTCAACTGCTGAGGACTTTTCAATATAACCATGTGTTCTGTGTGTGCAGTCTCTAGCCCCTCCCTGCATCTTACAGATGAGGGATCCATAGTTATAGAAGAAGGTACTAAATCAGTTGTATCTCTGATGAATTGATGCAATTAACTTAAAAGGCATATCTGTGATTTTCTTCAACAGGGCTTCATAATAAACCTCACTAAGACTCTTGTTTAATTTTATCTAGCCTGTGGTGCGCAAGGGTGGGCAGAACTATACACTTTATTATGTGCCCTGTCATTTAACTCCCTATGTCAGGGTTACAAGCAGGGTTCTAATCAGATTTTGCTCCCTATTTGGAGTTAAATGATTTTTCAGGGAGTTAAAACGTAATTGCTTTGCCAATAGGTATACTTTCTGCTTATTAAAAGATGTCCTTTCCCCATAAAATTCCTTTTGAGATCAGGAATATTATTAGAGTTCCTTCCTTCCTATGCCACTGCTCTACTGGTCACTAATTCGAAATAATATCAGTGGAGCTTTGTGGGTTGAAGCAATGATATGTTCATTGTTTATCGTTTTTGTTAGGCACATTTTGCTTTTTTAGGGTGTAAAAATGCATGGTGCATATGTCTCTTAGATCTAAGGCTGGTGTTATCACTACCCACAGGAGAATGTAATGTGGCTAGTAAGCAGAGGCACATGAATTTTGGATCATCATATTCTAAGGTGCAGTTATTCTGATGCAATTATCATCCTTACACAAAGTATTAGAAGAATGTTCTCCTGGCCCTTGATTTACTTCATTAAAGTGGCACTTGAACTCCTTTCAGCATGTTTTTGCCACATTAATCCATCGGCAAATGTATTCTGTTTGTTTGGGCATTTGTTTATTTGGGAATTTATATAGCGCTACGAACCCTCAGGTATCTGAGTGCTGCTTATTTCCCACGGTGTGTGGTGCTCATTTATCGACCTCGGAAGGATGAAAGGCTGAGTTTGGCCCTGCCGGGATTCGAACTTGCATCAGCAGGCTCTGCGCGGATGTCAAAGCGAGCGCTCTACTCGCTGTGCTATCTGACCGGCTGAGTTTCTGAGTTTCTTGACAGCCACATCAGTTATGACAAGAGATATTTTAGGGCCATAACCGCCAGGGACATTGTTTGCCAAAGTAACAGGCTGACAAGCCATCCTATTCAAGGAGTGGAACCCACCTACACCAACCCACCACCAAGAGCCAACCTACCTAACGGTCAATGAACAATAACGCACCAGCCTTGATAAAGACCCCTTGGGTCGAAACACGTGTCGGCTGACCATGAGATTGTCGCATCAGGAATAAAATTCCCTTTTTTGAAAAATCAGAATACAAAGAAACATTTTTTTAAGAATAAATATTGTTTGCACAAGATATCTGGGATAACAACTAAGAGATATTTGTGTTTTGTAATACAAAATAGTGATTTTCCAGTGGCATAAAACATACAGGGCCTCGTTAATACTTCGGGCCGTATCCCGGCATAAATCCACCAGAACACCGCCCAAACGAATTACTGTTTCCGCCACTTGTTCCGTAGGAATTTCCGCAGGATTACAACTGGTGGTGGCGATGTAATTCCCCATTCATACTGAGTCCATATTGGGTCCATTGGACTCAATGTGGCTTTTTGGCGGAATTACCGCAGCATAAATTCCGACGATTTCGCCATTCAGTTGGAGGATTTAACTTTAGGATTTTCCTGGAGGCAAATCTTCCACTCCAGGCCCAAAATCATAATTTGGCATAGTAGTAAACTTTACCACTTACCGCCAAACTCGTAATGATGCCGACATTTTTCTCTGCGCAGAAGTAAGTTTGCAAGGTACTGTGGCAGATATTGAAGTCTTGGACTGGTTGATGAGTTTTCTGCATAATCACATATGACTTACTTTAGCCTATGTGTTTAATTTTTAAAGAATTGCAGTGGCTGGGAAGAGGAACTTTCTTTCCAAACTCTTCTGCGATGGTAGCTCACAAAGTGGCTTACCTCATTAGTCAGTTGCGCACATGGAAAATAATGTGCGCACAACAGGCAACCGGTTCCGCACATAGAGAAAAAGAATTAGAGGATACATTGCTTGCAGCCATAGTTTGTTTCTTGTACACAACAGTCTGTACAAGGCAAAGGTCTCCTGGAATTGACATGTGCACAGAGCTATTATTTATTTTGCAGGGTTCATTTCTTTGACACTTTGTAGCACAAATTAAAGTGTTTCCCTTGCACGGCAGAAAGTAAAGTTTCTTGGGCCTTTTTTTCAGATTTGACTTAACAGAGCCTGTCATTCAGGGGCCATTTTGGTTTTGCTGAAGCACAATGGGGATATAAAGGTGCATGGCAGGGTCTTATTAATTACAGTGATTTACGGAAGTACAGATGTAAATAACGTCAGAGCCGCATTTTTTTTAAAGGTGAAAAAATTCCTTTTTGATGGGGATGTTGGGGTTTGCAGCAAAGCAACGCTGCCTTTTAACTTTATTCTATTTTTTTTTTTATTTTATTTGTTTTATAACAAACCTTTACAAAAAGATACAAGAAAAAAAATTAACAGCGAATATACATGAATAAACGAAATGAAAAGCACAAACAATATGATAGCGAAAAAAAACCCATAATCTCAAGTGAATTTAAAACACAATTGAATCAGTTTCAGAATAAGATAAGTTTACAAAATAAAAATCAGATAGACAAACGGATTCATTGCTTTGCATAAAATACATATTCATAGTGGGCATAATAGGTAAAGAATCAATAAGATAGCTGAATAGACAAAAGTGTAACAACAAAGATCTTGGTACAGTTCAAACAAGAAAAAAAAAATCACAGTAACTTTTAGAACCTAACATAAAACCTCTTTCATTTACTTAGAAACAGCCCTAGAACAATTTCAAACCAATTTCGAAATAGAGGAGCGCTCTTTCGCCACACTAACATAAATCGCAAACATTTCTTAGAAATGAAGTGACACGGAGGTTCATTATTGTTGAATTCTCGTGTAACATTCTGTGCCATATAAATTCTCTGTTTACCTCATAGATGGAAGGAACAAATTGGGCAAAATAACGTATCCTATAAGGTAAAAGCCCAGGACACACCAACAGAATATGTTGTAGAGTTTCTACAACTCCTTCCTTTTTACAGCAACGACACCATTTCCAATCCCTTGTAGTGCAGTTTCTGATGGATTTAATTTGATTGGTTTGAATTACATTAAAACGAAAACGCATTTAATCGTTCCGCATTTGTTTGCTAGGGTATTTCTTAAGGTAGCTTTCCATAGCCGGAAGCCATTTCCAAACGGAGCTTGCGTGTTTGTATAATTTTGTTTCAGAAATTTTTCTTTTGGTTTCTTGCCAGTCAAAGCCAAGGAGACTGGTTTTGACTTTCTTGGGTTTATTGCAAAGTGAAACTACGGACATACCAATCCTAACTAGACTTTGCAATGTCTCTTCATGTAACAAGTTGAAAAAAGGGTTGACAAGGTCCCTCGCCGCACTTACATACAAAGAGTCCTCTGCCACCTTGTTGCATTTATGCCACAGGTACATACGTTTCCATGCAACAATAGTGGCAAGGGAAGTAAGTCCAAATTCATATTTAATTAGTTCAAATGGCAAACATTTAGGCAGAAAAAGAAAAAAAAAAAAAAAAAAAAAAGAGTACGGACCTCCAAATATTACCTTCTATATAAGTCAAGTATGTGTGTAGATCATCAGAAAACAGTTCCAGCTCATAGGTAAGATGGGGTATGGCTTTACTGATATAGAACTCCCTCATTAGAGTCGCTGAAAACTTCCCAAATTTTGTATCAATCGCACGCATTTGTCTAATCACAATCGCAGCTTTTAGTTTCAGTTGATTTTTAATTAGAGTATTAGACCCTGTCCCAGAGAAGTGGAAGCCCAAATACTTGAAAGCAGATTGGTTCTTGATGGTTTTATTGCCACAAAGCCAGGAGAAAGCGTTTTCCTTATTATTAGGTCTACCAAAGTGTACAATGACCGTCTTGGAAGGATTGATTTTTAATCGTAGGTCACAAATGAACTTCTCAAAGGCCTTGAGCAATCGCTGAAGGCCGACCTTAGTGTTGTCCATAAGGATGAAGTCATCTGCATACGCCATCCAAGATAAACAGATGCCATTCAGTTTGGGACTGATCAAACCCTTATTATTCAAAGCCTTATTGGCACCACTCACATAAAGATTAAAAATCGTATGGGCTAACATGCAACCTTGTCTAAGGCCATTGGGAATGACAAGTTCTTTGGAGAGAAGACCTTCTGAATTTAGTCGCACTCTTATCCTTTAACTTGATTCCATTTCCATTTGTATGTGTCAGAACACACTGGCACGCTCCTTCAGTGTGTCTCCTGGTTCCATCCTGCCTGATGTGTGCTTGGCAGGACGCTGCAGACATTTTTTTTTTGTTGCTGCAAAATGCAGTTTTGAAGCCATGGCGCTCACAGGAGCCAGCAAAGCCATTTTGCTGTATCTGCGCAAATGCAGTTTGGTGATGTGGAGAAATACTGCTGAGTGGGTCAATATATCCCACACTTTTTATTGTTCAATTCACCGCCACTTGGGCCCAGGATTCCACAGAGGGCAATTTTCATGCGACACAGAGCACTATGTTGCTTTCACTGCACTGCCCGCAGGGCCCAGGATCTGGAGGAGCCCTGTTCATTTGATCTTCGCAGCGCCATCATGCAGAGCTTCTTCATTTCACCACCGGGCGGCCCGGGAACATCCTGGAGCTCATTTACATTCTTTCTCTTTCTTGTGCTCTGACGTGGAGCTGCTGCTGAATTCCCCACAACTCACCGCCAATAGGCCCAGGATATAGGGGGGGGCATTCAATTTATGTTCCCAGCGCCATCAAGGAACATGAAGGGAGCGCCGGCCTGGAGCACTTACTTTTTTTTTTTTCTTTTTCTCTTGTAAATATCGAACTCCGAGCTTTTGAAAAAAAACTCACTGCTGAGGCCGGGAACATAATAGGATTTTAGACAGGCGTTTGACTCAGTTTCTTGAGATATTTTATTGACAAAACTACTAGAGGCTAGATGCCTACCACACTTATTTGATATAATTCGCCAATTTTATCTCAATACCTCTATCAAAATCAAACTTACCACGAATGGTGTCCGGTCCAGATCAATTCCAAATAATATAGGATTGAAAGAAGGATGCATATTTGCTTCCATCCTGTTCAACTTTGATATCAGAGACATAGCCTCCAGTATTGAGTTAGTGCGTGCCTTCCCTCTGAAAATAGGCACCAAGGAAATGTCATGGCTTCTTTATGCAGATGATTTAGTTATTTTAGACAAGACTCCTATAGGACTACAGCACAAATAATCCGCCTTAGGTCAGTATGCCCAGTCTAACAATCTTACAATATTTTGATATTTCACCACGCTCTGCCAAAACAAGGATACAAATACAACTGGACGTTATGCCAAACTCCATTGATACAAATGAAACAATATAAATACCTTGGAGTAAATCTGGAACTCGGAAATAGAAGAAAATGCCTTGCAACCCAATGCAAGGCCATTCAAAATAAATATGGACAATTTTCCCTAAAGCCGGCAGTAATTTATTAGAAACAAAAAGTTGTCCCCATAATAACCTATAGCACCTAGTCAAAATACCCATCTAGCAGTCCAAAAGGGGGGGTCCTTTTGGAAATCAGTTCTATCCTTACCCCTCATTGTCCCGATGTCCCAGTGATATTAGACCTATCAGCCACCGTATCCTGCCACACATTAACAACCTATAGGAAATGTCTCATATCTGATACATCAGAACATAACTTATTTCCAGCACTAAAAACAGCAATACTTTCTGATAACTTCTCGACCATTCACCTCTGGAAGGAACACTGCCAATCGACCCTCACAGATGCGGACTTCAGTCGTGAAATGCTAATACAATCACCTTATAAAACAAAGAAGAAGCTTTGGTATCACGACGGGAGCTCTACATGGGACTCCTGCAATGAGTATGTCAGCTTTAAGGCTGGAGCGTTCCTTATGAAATCTCTGCATCGAACTTCATCCTATTTACTAAAATGTCAAAGTCACACATATGTCCATGCTATTCTTCGCCTTCGTTTAGGAGCACCGCAATTTCACCACCTGCAGGGCCTGGGTCTGCTTGATCGCCCAGTGGGGCTACTCCCCACTTCCTTGCCACAGCTCTGATGTCGGAGATAATGCTGCTCACCGCCTTGCCAGCCCGGGGACCAGCGTGCTTATCTCCCAGCTCCGTACGCAGAGCCGACACACCACAGCCGGTATTCTCCTTCCACCATGCAGCGGTCTGGAGCGCACCCAACAGGGCCTTGCTTTCTTCCCGGCAGCTGATGTCGCTTGAGCTTACTTCGCTCCGGGGCATATTTACTGAAATTGTACAGCCCTGACTGGAGTGCGGATACTTCACCGCGGGGGTCCTTACATTTCTCGTCACCAATGTTGCGTCCTGGTTTGCGGTCACGCAGGCTAAGCAACCAATGCAGGGGGCACCCAGCCGACATCCAGGCACAGGGGGCACCCTGTCAGCCTGTGGATACACGGGCACTTCCATGGCCTGGGGACACTGAGGCCAACACCACCGACGGCACCGGAGTTGCCCAGCAGGGGCACCGACACCTCGATGTAGAGTTGCCCAGCAGGTGCTGTGCTGACATGGGGGGCATCATAGACAGCGTTGCCCAGCAGGGGTACTGTGAGGGTGGAGGGCCCTACAGCAGCAGGCCCTCTGCCTGGCATGCAGTGCCAGCATCGTGCTGCAGTAAAACACACACCACAGGCAGGAGTCAGTTTGCATCGACTGACGAGCCAGAAATGGGCCGTCTCTTTTATTGTGCTTTTGTCGCATGGTCACAGCATGTGACCTTGGCATGAGCCCTGGGAGGGACCAATCTCCCAGGAGGGGTGGCACACCACAGGCACTGCTGTAGTGGTATTAACAGCTCATAGATGGTAGCAGGTGCAAAATGTTGCGATTACCCGGGCATCTAATAGCAGTCCCTGGCAAATGCCTAATACTTAAACATAAGCTAAAACTATTGGCTTTGCAAATGCTTGTTTTTAACAGGACTTCTGTTAACGACACGCATTGTGTTTATAAATGGAGTTCCATTTCTCCCTATCTGTATTCTGATGCAATAGTTTCAGCTTTTAGGTAGCACAAGCAATACCTAATAGCCCAATCTAAAAATTAACTGATTGTGGTAAATTTGGGGTGGTTGAGCACGGTTCGGGGAAGGGTACTGGATTTAGGAAGGTGAAAGGTGTGCCTGTCGTGTAGGCCAATACCTAAGTAAGGACTGGGACGAAGAAGAGAGACGTGGAGGTAATGTATATGTTCAGGCAGTGTAGGGCGATTTATTTATATGGAAAGAGGCACTTTAAAATTCCAGTCGTATGTACAAACGGGTGCTCTAGAGGGGAGCAGTTATTCTAATTCTGTTTATACTACCGGGCTGTGGTAGGGATAAAATTTAGAGGATTTAGTAGTGGTTGTTGTATGTGCACACAAAGCAAGTCAGTGGTGTAAGCGTGGTATTTTCGCAGTTAGTTATGCAATCACCTACATGGCGAGCACGGTTTTATGTTTCATTATTGACCGTCGTTATAAAAATAATAACCAGCAGATTGTAACCCGCGCTGGGGTTTGGACGGGCGTGTCAACATGGTCCCTGAGAGCATCTATCCAATGGAGTGTTAGAAATACGACATTCGGGAACTTTCATCCAATGGGGTGCGAGACAGCCTGGCTGTGGGCGTGCACCTCCAGCCCACTGGGTTTGATGGGGGATTTTAGCGCCGGTCGGGCACGTGCTTGTGCAAAATCCTCACTGTGCTCGAAGTTGGCTTTGAAGTTCCGTGAGAGGCCGCGACCACCAGAGCGATGGAGTGCGGCGAGGACGTGCAGTGCGAGGTGAGCCGGGGGTCTAATGTGGGTGGGTGGGTCCTTGGTCTGGTCTTTCGCTCGGGGTATGTGTACGGTAATGATGCGAGTGGCAGAGCCACGCCGATCCGGTGCCCGGAGGGCAGTCTCCTCCCTCAAGGAAGCTGGTACTATTTGTGTACTCGCGCTGGCGCCTCGCCCGAACGGCCTTGCAGGTGGTCGAGACCGTCCCCAGCACCGCCTCCAGCGGTCCTCCTAGCCGGCAATTTCGTTTTTTTTTTTTTTTTTTTAATCAAAGGATTTTTCTCGGGTTGGGTCTTTAAAGAAGTAGGAAGCGGTATAAAACCGTGTAACGGTTTCTCCCCTGCAGGCCTTTTGCGTGAAGAAGTTTGGAAACCCTCTCTTAATGTATGCATGGGGTTGCAAAATAAACTGGGCAGTGTAGTGCACATATGAAGTTCAAGAACACTACGTATATTGTGCGATGTCTGAAATGTGTAGTGGTTTTCTTTGCGATTTTGGTGGGAATAAGTATTGCCATACAGAGTGAGCTACTTTGCCTGTAGAGTGCAGCGCGGCAAAAGTGACCACTTTCTTCCAAGTTGTTAGTGGGTTATTTACGTGTATCTAGAGTACAGAGGGATGCGTACAGCGTTATTCGGCCACATTTAATCCCTAAAACGGTCGTAAAAAATTCCTGTTATTGGGGCAGTAACATGCGGTGTAGCTACTGGAGGAACGTGGTGCTCGTGGCAACCCCTCAAAGGGTTTAGGACTGCGCTGGACAGGCCCGGCTAAAATAAAGCGATGTGTCGCCCGCGTCGTTAACCCGCAATGGGCCGGCACCGGGATCCGTCCTCGGATGTCTGGCCGGCCTTAGCCTGGACCAGGCTAAACCGAGCCCCGGCTTCACCGAAGGCAGCTCGGGGCTCGGGGATCGATTCTGCTCATTTCACCGTTTTCTATGCGTTTTGACTGAAGCGGACACCGCAGGAATCATTAGGCCATGAATATAAGTGGGAGGGGCATCACTTTTGAAAGCGGGCTTGCTACACTCTGGGCACGCTATTTTTTTTCCAAATGTGCATTTCACACTAACGCAGAAAAGCAAACCAGTAATTTCCAATCTTAAAAATGCTGCTGTTTACATTCATTACTTTATTTGAAATGTGTCGGACTACCACACATACTCTGTACTTTGTTTGCCCCTTTGTGTTTTATCACGGGTTAGTCAAAGTGGTTAATCGCAAAGTGCTTCTGTTGTGCTGACAGCAGTTTTTAGGAAATTTTAAAAGTGGGTTCATGGGTGCCATAGATTTTCACTACAGGAGCAGAAATGCCCGCACCTCAGTTCTGCATATAACCAAGCGACCCTAACCCTTGGCCGCACATTTTTTAAGGAATTCCTAAAAGTTATGATTAACAACCAGATTCAATATATAACGATCTCAGCAATGGTCTCTCAACCTGCTCAGCTACCCTGGTAGCCTTCTACAGTAGATCGTGTCTGTGGATCCCATAATGTATTAAAGCACTGCATTACCCACAATATTTTGGGTGCACGACTGCCATGGACGTTATTAAAAGTGGAATGATGTACAGTGGGTTCGGAAAGGAGGAGCAATTTCGGAAAGCGGCAGCATGAAAGAAATTGCCCCATTAATGTATATATTATTTTGAACATTTCCTTTTGAGTGAAGTCAAAATGCCTGCACGGAACCCTCGGCCGCAAACTCCACCTCACGCGGCCCTTGTGGAACCCACTCCCCAAATGTTTCCAATTCTGCCACTAGCAAGGGCATCCCTACTGGTTTGTGTAGGAGGTGGGTGACTACATCCTAGGTTAAACCCAACGTAATTCAGGAAAAAAAGAGATCGCGCTAAAACCTGCTAACGGGTGTTTTTTCAACCGGCTGCTTGCAGTGGGCGGCAGGAGAAGCGCCTGCGAGTAGTTTTTTCGTGTAGCCGACGCAGTGCGGTCCGACGTGTGCACCTCTCAGTGTTTTGCGTCGCCAGGGCGGATGGAAAATCAGCTCAGGTGTTTTCGTTTTGGGGCGAGTGAGCGGGGCCTGCTTTGAGTAAAAGGCAGGTGCGGTGGGACGTGCCGTGTCTGTTTCGCGCATGACGTTCCTACTTGTACTTTCCAATTGACGAATTCCTCTCACCTGCGCGCGCGTTCTTTTTCCTCCGTAAAATTGCAAACCTTAAAGGGAGGAGACTTCCCTAGCGCCCGCCGCGCACCCCCTCCCTCCGCGTAGCCGTGGGTGTTGCCATGACACTCGGGTTAGAACCCGGGGTGTAGTCCAACATTTACAACTTTTGCTTGTCCTTGATGTATCAGTTGCCGTTAAGTATATAAATAAATGGGAGAGATATCTTTCAAGGGTAGCATTAGCAAAGTGTGTGGGTCTGGTTGGTAGCCTTCGAGGCCGCGTTATTCTTGCTTGAACGTCTGCTCTGAGGGAACACCTGCATGCAGTCAAACTGGCGTCAAATAATTTTGCTGGAACTCCACGCCCAATTTACTTGCACCAGCCTGCATTTTTATTTTAAATGTGTTTTCCTAATCGCCGTCCAATGAGGACTGGACTTGAACATTAAAAAATGTGTTTCGGTACCCCCAAGGTTGATTTGCAACTTTTTGCGTACAGTTGGGAATATTTTATTCCGTATCATACATGTCCACGCGTTTAACTTCCAGTCTTCTTGCTTAATCCAAACTGAGATCTTCCATTCCATGTGCTTGTCATATACTTTATGTAGAATGTTTTGAGATTTTGGGGAAACAAAAAACAAGCAGCTTGGACTTTATTGTAGAACAATAGTTTGACATTAATCTTGCACAATAAATAAAAACATATGGATTCTTGCTCGCAGGTTACACTCCAGAAATATTATATTGCCCCACCAATACCATGAATAATGTAATCCTGGATGAAGGCGCTAAAATAACAACTCAGCCTAGAGGATATCTCCCTCGAACTGTTGGCTCGGCGTCCCCGGCATGAATTACAGCAGAAAGACTGGCAGAAAACTACAGAACACAAAGCCAAATATGTGATCAGCATTCATTGCGATGCTGACATAGGAACAATTAACGGACTCCCAAAATACATGCAGCTATTTCCGGACCCTTCTGTCCGTGAAATATTTTTGGGAACTTGTTTGAACATTTTGCCAACCAGAGAGAGACTCGCGGAAAGAAAAGCAGATACATTTATTGCAGATTCTGCAAAGATGTAGAAGTAACAGAAACTTTGTCATTTTAATTATGTCTGTCCTTCCTTGGCACAAAAAGTCCATGTAAGATTCGACAATACAACTGTCTGCTGAAACACGATGGTGATATGCGGGCAAGATAAAACATCAATGTATATACGCTGATTCCATTTCTAGGAAACATTCTTGATCTTAGAATGTACACAAGTTATAAATCGACTCCTCCTTTTTGTTTTTTTACTGCCAAGAGATCTTTTTAATATTCAATAGGATTGAATTTGAATGTAACTGATCGCAAATATAAATATGGAAACTAAATCATTTTATCTAAAGCGTTGTCAATTGCTCTCTGCAGAGTCGCAACTATTTTACAAGCGCCGAATTTAAACTGGTGGCTGCTTTTGTGACATGGCAACCTAAGCGGATTAACTGATTACAGACCCATTGTGATATCATTTGCTTTATTATGGGTCCGTTGTGATGTCACAACTTGTCTTTAATAAGCACATAATTTCCAGGTTTTTATATAGGTATTGCAAGCTGCCACGATAAACCAAACTAGAAGTACAATTTGGGTTCAGCTCATTGTGTTTTGTCCCCCCCCCCCACTGTTTGTCCGGTGGGCGCTTTGAAATGCAATTCCTTAAATGCACAGGGAATACAAGGTTTGTGCCCATAGTGTATAGAATCCTAAACCCCAAATGGCTGTCTTGGTTTTTTTGTAATTGCGCCACGGGATTAGAAGTGCCCAATAGATGCTTCAAGGCTGTCTTTATTTCTATTGGTAACGTAGTAACACCCGTTTTAAATATCACATCTATCAACATCTTTGACCGTACATGCTGTGTATTTAACTGGTTAACTGGTTAGACTAGTGCCGCGATGCCCGTTAATTGTCTTCAATTAGAGACAATTTAGCTCTCGTCAACGAACTTGCCCCGTAACTGCCTGGCAAGTTTGCACAATAGATAGCCATGGTGTCTTTGCTCATGTGAAGCGTACGTAACCGTCCCAGTTTTACACCAGCAACTCGGAAGACACGGTTTTTCTTTAATTGCAAAACGTCTGCCATCTATCACTGCACCCCACACGCAGAAGCCCCTGTCGCTTACCCACCAGTGCCCATCTTAACACGGGAGTGAAAAAGAGCATTTTTGGCTTACTGCACAAAAACCCAGACTCATTTAAAAGTGGAAAAGGTCGCTTTAATGTGACAGGCCAAAGCTTACAATCAAAACGCTTAACTGGCTCCATGGCCTAACAAACTAAATAGCTATTTGAACAATCAAATAAATAACTTAAACATTTCCCATTTTCCACCCAACAATTAAATAATTAAATAACCCATTTCCTCCCTAATGATCCCTTGGATCCTACCGTATCCTTGCCCCTTTTCCAGGTGTCCCGCTTTCTCCCCACGGGCCATGCCCCTCCAGGCTCAATACCTGATCCCCCGGGGTGACCTGCTTGTGCAAACAGCGCCACCCCCTCCTTTCCCGTGTCATTCCCCCATTGTGCTTCCCTCCCCCCACATCAAAAGGGGCCATGCCCCCGGCACCAGAAAAACCCTCCCCCGAGGAGTTCTTTCTGCCCCAAACCCCCCCCCCCCTTTTTCTACCTCAAACTTTTCACCCAGTCTCCCAGCCACAAACCCAAGTCCGCAAGGTAGTAACTGTTCCCGTACATGGACAAGTGTACCCCATCCTCTCTAAAAATAAGAAACCCCTCATATGTTATCTCCTTGTGGTCCATGACCCTCACTTTCACCGACGCACACAATTTTTCCATTTCCCTGTTTATCCCCTTCCTAGCCCGCTCTATTGCTCCCTCATTCCTTGCTCTTCTCGGCAACAACTTCGTCCACACCACCACCGCTTGAGGCCACATACCCCTAATCCAACCCAAATCCCTCTTCATTTTTCTCAGCAGAGCCACCCCCGTATCCCTAACCAGGTCATTCTCCCCAGCATGCAGCATCACCACCTGAGGAACTCCATAGCGTTCCCTCATTCCTGCCAATATGGGCAGCAGCTGATCCCAACGCATGCCCCCCAAACCGTGCCACCTCACCACCACTTCCTTATAACTGCAACCCAGCTGTCTACCAAACACCCTCTTCGCCAGCCCACTTCACAATTGAATGTCCAACAATCCAAACTTGCGCCAACTCCCCCTTCCTTTGCGCAGCATCTGAAACAAAAATTACAACAAATCATCTTATTACAAAACAAAACAACTTGCCCCCCTAGTCATCTAACAACTTTCTTCAGCAATCCCCTTTCCCAAAATCCCTAACGTAACCCTTGTATTTTCCCGACCTCCAACGCCCCAAGCTTTTCACCCTTTCTTCCGAAAAACCCAGTCTGCTACCCTCAGATGCTGCGCCCATCCTAAAAGAATGAGTCCCAAACTCCTCCCCTTTTTCTCCTACCCTATGTCTATGTCTATGTGTTTATAACGCGCCGACAGCCCGCAGGCATCAGGCCAACCATCAGGCCAACCACCCTGCCCAACGCCTTACGCAATACCCCCAGCACCTGCGCTGCTGTGACCGGGGATCCATCCGCATGCTGGAAAACCAAACCTACGTTAACCCCACAGCGCTCCTTCCACACCTTACCCACCTTAATTGGGCATAGAGCCTCGCTCCCTCGACCCAGCAGGACCCAAGAGCCCCTTCCCTTCTGATCCGTCTTGGACCTTTTAATTTTGATGTCTAAACCTTCCTCCGTAATTTGCACATCCTCCCGCCGCAGCCCCCCTAACCCCCCTTTTCCCCCGACCAACTCAGAAACCCTAAAGGCCCCAAAAAATAACCATGTAAAACACGCCGCAAACATTTCCCCTTCCCATACCGACCAGCAAACTCCCCCCAAAACCTCAATCAACCTCTGCAGCAATTCAGCCGATATCAGCCTCCTCTTATCCTTATCCCTCTTACTCTCCCTTGCCCATCCTTCCAACATCCTACTTGCCATCTCCCCCCCACTTGGTTGAAAACCCCAAAACCATTTTCCGTAAAAGGAGATCCCTGCTAGCTTTCCTGTTATCGTTGCCTTTGACCAGCCCCTGTCCATGCACCTAAGCAGATAATTAATAACGTCGTCCCTCCTCCGCTCTTCCGCATCCCATCTACCCCTCCAACTCCTAGCTCCTCCCCTAATAAAATCCTCCCAGGCCCTCCTGTATGACTTCTTGGATGCCGCGGCCAATGAACCCTCCACCAGTGCCAGCGCTCTCAGCTTCCTATCTTCCACAGCTCCTTCGGAATCTGCCGCCCCTCCCGATCTGCCTCTGGAGCCAATCCACGGAATCTCTGCCATTGAAAACGAGATAATGCATCAGCGATGCCATTATCCTTCCCCGGCACATGTGTTGCTTTAAACACCACATTCCATTCCATGCTACGCAGGACAAATTCTCTCATCAGCCTTGCCACCCTCTGATCCCTCGCTGACTGCCTGTTCACCACATGGACCACGCATTCGTTGTCTACATTGAAATTCACCTTCTTATTTCGCAACTCCTTCCCCCACAACTCCAATGCTACTAGTAATGGAAAAAACTCAAGGAATGCTATGCTCCTCCCTTCCTTCAACCATCTCTCCGGCCATTTCTCGGCACACCATTCCCCCCCCCCCCCCCCAAAACACTCCAAAACCACCGGCCCCCGCTGCATCCGAGAGAATCTGAACTTCCCAAGTCACTGGATCTCCCTGCAACCACATTGACGTTCCGTTGAAACTCTCCAAAAAGCGCAACCAAATCCTGCAATCCTCCCTCACTGCCCCCGATAATCTTATCCGGTGATGTGGGCACTTCGCTCCCGCCATGGCCCTTGCCATATTTCTGCAAAACGTCCTCCCCGGGGTCACCACCTTACATGCAAATTCAGATGCCCAACCAATCTCTGCATCTCCACCAGCATCATTTTCTTGGCCCCTACCGCTTTTTCAAACGGTACCACCAATTTGCTCACCTTGTCGTGCGGCAAGCGTGAGGTCATGGCCACTGAATCCAGCTCAATTCCCAGGAATGTTAACACCACTGCCGGCCCTTCCGTCTTGTCTTCGGCTAATGGTACCCCCAGCTCCTCCATCAAGTCTTGAAACAACTTTAGCATTCTTTTGCAATCCTCCTCCCTTTTTGCCCCGCTAATGAAAAGAAAGTCATCCAAATAGTGCAACACACTCTCCCACCCTGAGCTGAATGAGAAAACCCACTGTAAAAAGGAGCTAAATCGTTCAAACAGCGCACAGGAAATGGCGCACCCCATAGGCAATGCTTTGTCTATGTAAATACGGTCCTCAAACTGCAACCCCAACAACCAAAAATCCTCTGGGTGCACTGGCAATAACCTAAACGCCGCCTTGATATCGCACTTGGCCATGAAGGCCCCTCGCTCTTCCTTATTAGCTCCACCGCCTGGTCTACACTCGCGTACACAACCCCGCACTCTTCCGGGGCAATGAAGTCATTAACTGACATACCCTCCGGCCACGACAAGTGATGAATGAGTCTGAACTCCCCTGGGGCTTTCTTGGGCACCACCCCCAATGGAGGTATCACTAAGTCACCTGTTACTTCATCAAACGGACCCACCATCCTGCCCGCCGCTATTTCCTTGCTCAATTTTTGCCTTACCACCTCCGTATTCTCTCTTGCTGACTTCAGATTTTCCGCCCATCGCCGCACCCTCGGACCCTGGTAACCTAATCTGAACCCTTGCCCAAAACCCTCACTCAAAATCTTAGCCCCTTCCCTATCCGGGTAAAATTGCAACCATTCTTCCAACACCCCCTCTTTAATTGGAGTAAAAGCTTTTCCCCCAGCCCCTTTTCCTGCACCTCTCCCCCTTCCCCTATTTCCTTGTTGGAAACACTGCGTGAGAGGGTGTTTTCCCCCGCACTTGCTGCACTCATGCTTGAACCTACACATGGTTCTTGCGCAGCTCTCCTTATTGTACCCCCAGCATGCTGCTGAGGACTGGCCCCTGCCTCCTCCCCCCCCGCCCCTTCATGGGCGGGGCGACCAAGAAAGGGCCGGAAAGGCACTGGCAGCCCGCTCGCCGTGGGTAATGTCGGGGCGGGCCTCGTTGGGGCCATCCATTGCAGCCAAAGATCCATATCTTATCTCCCCCCCAGACCGCCTGACTGTCCTCCGCCATTCTCGCTCTAAATTCCTCGTCATACCTTACCCAGGCAAAGCCCCCAAAGCTCGTGAAAGCCTTCCTTATTACATCCATGTATTTAAGCAGGGCCACGCAACGCTCCGGGAATTTTTCGCAATACACGCTGGCATAAATGATAAACGCCGACGTCCAATTCTCAATGGTCACCGGGACCCTCGGGCGTGAAGCCAGCTCTCTCTCTTCCTCCTTAGACCCCTCTTTCGCTCTCACCTCCCTATGAAGCAATTTGAAGACATCCACAAATTCACCTCCCTGTATCTTCTCCCTGGTCGCTGCCATCAAATGTGCCCCCAATGGTTTCGTTATCCCCATGTATGGCAATTTCTTCTCCTTTACCTCCACCTCCTTTATCTTTTCCCGCCTGCACCTCGAGCCCCAATGGCTCCACCACTTTGTCCGTTTGGACCTCCACTGAGCAAATGTTCTTTTCAACCCCTTCGGCTCCAAAGGCCTGCACCCCGACCTCCTTCATCACACCTTGAAGACCACTCCGGTCATCCCCCAACCGCCTATTTGTAACCCCTCTCTGCCATGCAGATGACCATACCCTTTCCCGCTCACCTCTTTCCACGCCTGCCATCTGCGGCCTGGCATCCACACCGGTGCTCCTCCTCTCCATTCTTAGAGGGCTCCTGCTGCGGGGACAAAACATGTCAGCACAATCACCCAGCCAATTATTCCCTTGACCCCTTTCACCCCGACCCCCTTGTACTTCCCTTTCCTTGTCCCACCTTGAACTTCTTCTCTCCTCCGCCCTTTCCCTATCCGCCCTGTAATCCTCAAATTCCCATTGCCCCCTGTATTCCTCCCAACCAACTTCATCACCCCTTAAATACCATTGAGGATGCGGGCTCCTGCCCGAGATGATTTGCTGATCTTCCTCCGAGCCCGGGGCGTCCGCCCGCCACTCCTCTGACGTCTTCTCGGCGGCGCTGTGGAAACCTCTGCCTGGTCCTCTTCTCTTGGGCGAGGCGTTCCGACCTCCACCCTGACATCCTCGTTGCTAGGGGCTGTGCCGCGCCCTCTAGGCTCTCCTTGCGCTAACCGAGGAGGGGCCGTACCGAAACCCTCACCCTCCATCTGTACAGCGGGGGCTGCGCAGCACCCTCCGCCCCCACTCCTATCCGGGGGGGGCCGTTCAGCGCCCCACCCTCCTCAATTGACGGGGACCTCTCCCTCCTCCCACCTGCGCTCTTCTGCAGGTATTTACCCCCTCTTCCTCTCTGCCCTGCCACCCCCATCTGCGCCCCACCCCTGCCCCCACTGGTGTTCCCTCGGTCCCTACCCTCTCGAGCGCTCCCCTCTTCCCTAGAGCTATCATACCCTTCCTCCCTCCCTGGCTGCCCCCCTGATCTCCCTAAACCCCCATCTGCCCTCTTGTCTATCTCCCTCCTCATCTTCCTGCCCCTAGATTCCCAAATCTCCCCTCTCCCCGCCGTAGGGGTGCAAGCCACCACAGCCGCCAATGCACCATCTGCCGCCGCTCTGCGCTGCGGCCGGCCCCCACCGCTCACCTCCTCTCCCGTAACTTCCCCTACCGCACCTTCCAATTGGGCTTTAGTTGCCCTGCTAATGATTTCCAGGGCCTTCTTCAAGGTCCCGGCATCCACCAGCCCCTTCTTGCTCGCCCCCCCCGGCCTGTCATCGTGCACACTAAAACGCGTGTGCCCAGAAAATATACCCCCTCAAATGCCCTAATTACTCTATGCCCCCGAGCCGGGACCTACCCGTGGACTAGCCCCTTTGGCCCTGAGAAACCTCACAGGAGCTAACCGCCCCCCAGAACCACAATCACAACACACACCTAGTGTGATCCCCTGTAAATAATCTCCCTAATATTGCCAATTAATAAGGCAACACATTTTTAAACTAACCTTCCTTAAATAGTTTTTTTTTTTTTTCTGCTTCCCTACTGCTAAATTGAAAAATATAAACTAGAATATATATATATATATATATATTTTTTTTTTGAACCTGCCAAAAAACTACCACTTTGTACCTTCTACCCTCTCCCTACCCACCACCTAGCCCAGAAACGAGAGCCCTGCAACACCCGAAAGCACGCCCTAGGTAGCACTTGCTAACCGGCATAAAACACTGCCACCTGGCCGTGCCCCGAGCGCACCGCACTCCACCAACCACAACCGGGACGCGGCTCCTTTATGCGCGCTGCCCAGCCCCCTTATGTGCGAGCGCTGAAACGCGCCCTCCGCACACGGGCCAAAACGCACGGAAGCGGAGCAGGAACTAATCCCTTGGGGCGCCGCGGAAAGCCGCTGCCGAGCCACTGAAGCTCCGCTCCCCCCCGGCCCCAACGCCCACACGAACCGCGGGTTTACGCGCGGGTCACCAATCCCTCCCTAAACCCGACAAGAAACGCGGAGCCCCCCGCTCCCCGCTCGCGGGCTACCACTAAAGGAAGACGGAAGCCTGAAGAAAACCGGTAAGCCGCGAGGGGTGTCTTATTTACGGCACCCCTCCTACCCCGCTAACCCAAGTCCGAACTTTTATTTATTTTTTTATTTTATTTTAAATACCTACCCGTCCTCCCGCTAAACTAATCCCCTACCTCACCTGCACTAACTAGACAACTAGGCCCAAGGAACCACAGGGAAGGCTCGGGAGCGGGCAACGGGACCTGTCAATCGCCAAGTCCTAACCGTCGCCCCCCCCCCCCCCCCACTGTTTGTCCGGTGGGCGCTTTGAAATGCAATTCCTTAAATGCACAGGGAATACAAGGTTTGTGCCCATAGTGTATAGAATCCTAAACCCCGAATGGCTGTCTTGGTTTTTTTGGAATTGCGCCACGGGATTAGAAGTGCCCAATAGATGCTTCAAGGCTGTCTTTATTTCTGCTGGTAACGTAGTAACACCCGTTTTAAATATCACATCTATCAACATCTTTGACCGTACATGCTGTGTATTTAACTGGTTAGACTAGTGCCGCGATGCCCGTTAATTGTCTTCAATTAGAGACAATTTAGCTCTCGTCGTCAATGAACTTGCCCCGTAACTGACTGGCAAGTTTGCACAATAGATAGCCATGGTGTCTTTGCTCATGTGAAGCGTACGTAACCGTCCCAGTTTTACACCAGCAACTCGGAAGACACGGTTTTTCTTTAATTGCAAAACGTCTGCCATCAGTTAATTATCTATCACAGCACCCCACACGCAGAAGCCCCTGTCACTTACCCACCATTGCCCATCTTAACACGGGAGTGAAAAAGAGCATTTTTGTTGTTGTATACATTACAAATATCTATGAGCAGGGTCGGACTGGGGCATGACATTGTCTCCGGCAATAATGGAGATGGTGTCCCACAGTTTCAAAAGGCAATTCATTCCTTTTGTGACACGGTTTGAATAGTACCCAAGGGGGGAGATTTTCGATGCAGATTTTGCATTTCAAAGAATAGTTATTCAGCAACAATGGTGAAAACTACTAGCCGTATAGTGAAGAAACTCCTCAAACTGTCCCATAATGGGCATAAAGGTGCCACAATAGCATGTGTGTGCGTTTGGTCCGGGCATTGCCCTATATACGCCAGTCCGATCCTGCTTATGGGAACATAATGCACAATGGCCTTTCTGCTGATTTTGATAGCACCGGTCAAGTGTTGGCAGAACTGCAAGTCGTATATAGAATTTAGGCGGGCTTACTTTTCGGTGACGGGATGCTGGCAGTCCTGCTAAGGAGGGCGAACTGCTTCCCTGCACGCGTTGCTTTCACAGTGCCACTGCTGTTAGCCCTGGCCACAGTCCACGAGTGCCATGTGCGCCTAAACCTCCGCAGCGCTCGCTTCCTTAATTGCCCTAAGAATCACCCTAACGTAATTGGCTAGGGTGGGGGAGCGAGGGGCACGCATGCAGGTCATGAGCTGGGTGCTAGAGGCACGCATTTGTGTCATTCTAACTATACCAAATGCCCACAAGCTGTGCGCTGGCACTCGCTCACTTTTTATTGAATTTGGCCATATCGGCCTCAAAGTAATCTCTCATTTGCCTCGCAAGCTCTGTCAGTGGTGCTGGTTACATTCCGTACGTTTAGGAAATGTTGGGAAGGGCACACAGGCGCCGCACGCACACGTTGACACGTTCTCTTTTTGGATGCCATATCGGCCACATTTTTATTATTTAAATCATAACAAAAAATGAGACTTAAAAACCACACATTACCAATAACAATACCTCCTACTACTGAGATGTGGGCCACGACCTCCGCCCCTCAAGGTGGTGCATGGTGGTGAGGCCCTATCCCGTCCCCACTATCCCCTCCTCTGTATGGTGGGGCGATCCCTGGAGGCTGCCTCTTCGTTACCCAACTTGCCTCCTGCCCCCTCACCGCTGGCAGTTGTCCATGAATTACTGTGTACTGCGCCCTCCCCCCCTCACCTAATTCCAACTCTGCCGTCCCCCAGGAGGGGATTTAAATGTCTCTGTGGTCTCCCCCAACCCGCCCTGCCACAAGGGTGTGGATCCACTGGTCCATGCCACCCAAACATGCACCCATGTTCTCATCACTGCAAAATTCTGCACCGAGTCTCTGGTCCTCTAAGTCCATTCGTGATGATCGCTAGTCGCCCGTTGCATCCAGCAAGCTGGGCCATCTCTCCCTTTTCATTTTTTGTGCTGCAATGTTCAAAGGGCGCGAAGGCACGCTGACCCCCCAATTCGCTCTGTGGTATAATTTGCAAGCAATGTCTTTAAGCAAAATTGTCTAAGCCAACGAAACGGAGATAAAAGGTCCATGATCTGAGCTCTCCCCCCCTCCACCCCCCCCTTGTACCAGATCGTAATGCCGGATCTGGCGACCTTTTCTCTTTCTCTCCTCTTAACACGCAGCCGCCTGCACCAATCCAGTGTATGTCGAACTCTGTCGCGCTTGACAATTCGGCATTGCTCCGCTCCTTTCTCCTTACGCACGAGTGACCCACACCACTGTCTGCACCATCCGCCCTATGCGGGTAGACGCAAGAGAGTATGTTAACACATGATTTAATATCACAGCCGGTGCAGGCCCTTGCCTCCTCATCCCTCCACATAATCACACTGTCCTGCCCCCCCCCCCCACCCCCATCCAATCTTATCTCACCGGTCGCCTGTCATCATGCCAAGTGAGGCCTGATGTATCCTTTGTAATCCCTAGACTTCCGCCCAATTCCTTAATTTTGCTTTCCTTGCACCCAAACCTGGCTGCAGTGGTGGCTGACCCAATCCAGAAGGACTGAATGAATGGGCAAAACCCAACTCCCAGCGGTGTTTATTTTTTTAATTTATTTATTTTTTATTCATGGTTTGTCATAAACCTTTACAAAATATACACAAAATGGAAAGATTAAAACACAAAAAGAAAAATGAACCATTAAAATTTCACACAATCACAGCATAAGAATGGACTTGATTGTACAATTTGGAAGCTAACACTTTACTCTTTGTCAAAGACCAATCCATACCCCTTTATAATCTGTTTGCATTTGATGGGTTTGTTCATAACAGTACACTTAGCAATACCAATTTCTTCTAGCATCAGCTCAATTTCATTGTTTAGAGCAACCATAAAGGTGCAAAACACATCAGCCCCTGCTTCCGCATAAAAGTTGGTGACTCCCAATAATTGGCATTTTCTCCATAACATAAGCCTTTTAGTTGCAACTAACGAGTGGAGGGATTGTAAACCCAATTCGTATCTCAATACTTCGATGGGGATACAATTAGGTAAAAAGAACAAAAGCCCCCTCCAAACAATACCTTCCAATGTTTTTCAGAAAATCATCAATATCAACTGAAAAGATTTCTAGGCCATAAGTGATCCGCGGGACCACTTTACTTAGGTAAAATTCTCTCATTGGTTTCATCGTAAAACCTCTATTTTCTTTCCAGCATTCGCATCTGTTTTAAAGCCACTTCTGATTTTGATTTAAGTTGGTTTTTAAACGGTGTGACCGATTCAGTGCCCATAAAGCAATAACCTAGATATTTGAATGCTTTTGGGGCTTAATTTGTTTGCCTTCACAGAACCATGATCGTTTTGGAGGGATTAATTTTTAGGTATAGATTACTTATAAACAATTCAAAAGTCTTAATTAGGCGCTGTAAACCCACTTTGGTATTGCCCAAGAGGAGAAAATCATCAGCATAAGCCAACCACGAAATTTCTCTTCCATTCAGTTTGGGTGAAACCAGACCCATGTTCATAAAGGCAAATTGAGCTCCACTGACATATAGGTTAAAAATCGTTGGTGCCAGCATGCATCCTTTTCTTAAACCCATTGTTGATTTAAAATTTGGGAAGAGAGATCCCCGACCGTGATCATTCTCACAACTAGCCTAGTGTCTGTGTAAAGTTCAACAATAATGTTCAATAAATGCATTGGCATTTTTAAGGATTTTAGATTATGCCATAGCATTGGCCTGCCAACAAGGTCAAATGCCTTGCTAAGGTCCATAGATGCCACTAAAGTTTGACTCTTCCCCTTAGCCCACGCTTTGCTTTGGATACATCGCAAGACTAACCCACCACAATCCGTACTGCAGTTTTTCTTGAAACCCACTTGGTTCATGCTAAGTATATGATTATCCTCCATCCACCTCTGACATCGATCAATACCAAGGATGCAAATATTTTAGAGTCTGGGTCCGCGATAGCTATGGGTCTGTAGTTGCTGGCCTCCAATCGAGAACCCTTTTTAAATACCGGGATGACAACAGACACCCTCCAAGATTGCGGAATGGTACACACGTCTTTGAAAAGTATACATACAATTCTTGCCCATAAGAGAGGGTCAGCTTTTAGCACCTTATTACTGAGGTTGTTTAATCCAGGGGCTCCTGTATTTTTAGATTTTATTATAAGATTCTTTATTATACCTACCTCACATCTCAATGTCCAAGGTCAAGGACTCACTCTATGAGGTGAGTAACATTGGGCGTTACAACTTAGAAAAATGGCCTGCCCAGATGGCTTCAGGGATTGGATTTATCATTATTTTGACTTGAGTCGGGTCCACATTATTCATTAGTTGCCAGAAGTTATGCGAGTTCACCCCTCTCATTGCTCCTAATATCCGTTGAGCAATGATATACAAAAACTGGCTGAGGAGCCATAGATATGATTGCTTTACTCGTTTAATAGAAACCCAATGATCTGAACCGGCTATAATCAGTTTACGAAGTCTGCGGAGCTCCCTATTAAGTTCTTTTTCTTTCGTGAACATCTATGCCAATTGCATGTTTGTGTTGATTTGTCCAAACAGATCTGCGAGGCTTGTGTTAAAAAAAAAATCCTTAATTTTGGATCTAATGGTGCCGTCGAATTCTTTTACTGAGAACATATGCAAACGTTGTTCCAAATTTTTATTTTCATATTCAGCATAGAGATAAATTTGTGTGTGGAATTAAAGGACCATTTAATCCTATTATTTGCGGTGTTAAGCAAAAGATCCTCCTTATAGCATTGTTTAGCCCTTTCACAGATTAAAAGTTCAAACTCCCATCACAAGCATGCAGTGGTCACTTGTCGAGACTTGCTTCACTTCAAAATTTAACAATGAAAAACTCAATTTGGCAGTTAGAAAAATATGATCAATAGTGGACTTGCAGCCTCTTGCATTCCATGTACATTGGTCATTAGAAATACGCTTTAATCCCCACAATTCGGTTTATTTATGCCATAGGAATCCTCTGAGTTTCTGGCTAATTACACAGGTTGTCATCTTGAGGTGCAAGGATTCTCCCATCAAACTGTCCACATCACAGTCGGCGTTTAAATCGCCTGCTATTATTTGACCAGAAGTGTTGTTGGTAGACCACTGATCTATTTGTTTACCTAAATCAATTAAGTTGATTTCCAGCTGTTGATCGGATAAGACATTCACGTTCGAATACACGTTAATTATCAGTAGTGAGAAGAGATTCAAACCATCTCCCACCGAATAATCAGTTAAGAGAAACGATTGACCTTGTTGCCAAGTGTTTATTTTTTGCAGACCTGGGGACTCCTTTGAAGCCGTGAGTATACCCCCCTTAAGTCTGCCTCTCGCACCTTTTGTGGCACATAAGTCCTCCACTACGAAATCTTCCCAGCCCACATAGTGGTCAGCCAGGTTTCTTGTAACAAAATTAGATCAAAGCCATGTAAATCTAACATGAGAGATTAGTTGTTAAAAAGATTGAAATTGCCACGAGAATTCCAGCATAGCAATTTCAAAGCATGATTTAGTAACTATGCAGGTTTACCCAATTAGATTGGAGATTGCGTCTCGCAAAGAAAGAGCCAAAAATCTCCAATCCTGTTTCTCTGATACATCAGTTTTTTGATTGGTCTGATGGAAACTTCGTTCCTCACTTTCTTGCCTTGTTATCCCACCTCTATCAGTGATTTGTGTTGGAATAGACTGGTCCTTAAATTAGAAGATGTCAAAACCCATACGATGAAGAGCTTCTGCCTCCTTCAGTATCATTGACCGAACCAAGGGGGATGGAATCGCCAATCTGACAAAATCCCATCTTCCCTTATCGATAAAATCGACCATATGAATATCTGCAGAGGTAATAAGTTTGAGTTCAGATATCTCCGCAAATAACGAGAGAATGTAGGGTCTATTTAGCGATTGCATTCTATCATCTTTAAATAAGGAGCATAAAATCAGACTCGGCATATGTGGAAGTGCCACAGGTCTGAGCTCCTGCAGATATTTAATATCGTTAGATGCTTTATCATTATGCCACCTACCATCCCCCCCTTACATATGAGCGATAGTCCTGTTCATTCCTCTCTTCTTCTGATAAGCCCTCATCTTTTTATTGACAGTTCAACAGAGCATCTTTATTTCTAAGCCTCTTATTTTCTTCTACAATGTTGTTCACATTTTTTTTAGGAGTTCACCAATTTGATCATGGTCATTGGCCTTCCGATTTATGCTAGTATCTGTGATCACTGTCTGTATGATATCATATTGTGTACGCCCTGCATTCTGCATCTCAGTAGGAAGTGCAGTTTCCTTCTCCTTTGTACGCAAACTCGTATTCGTGTGTTCCATTACTCTTATCTTGTTCTTTCAATCTTTTATTTTCATTCATCAAATCCTGGACATTTCTGAGTATTTCCTCCACATTTGTCTCAATATCTGTGGGCGCAAGGTGAGGGTTAAGTGCTGCATCTGCACCTTGCAGGACTGATCTCTCATCCTGTTTACTACAAGAGTCTACCATTGTTGTATTTGTAAAAGGTAATGTATTGATATTCGTAGTGTCTTTATGGTATAATCCCGTGTTTACTGAATGTACAATTGGTCTTATTCGTGCTTCACTACCTCCCCAGAGGCCAAGAGTGTATGATTGTTTTTAACCTGTTCTATACCACTCATGTTTTTACCAGATCTAATAGGCTCCTTTGTACTTAGGCAGTCAGCTTTCTTATTCGACGTACTTATTGGACCTTTAAAGATTTTAAAAATGTCATTCAAACCATTTTCCAGTCTACTCGTGTTATCCGTAAGGAAGCGTTTTTTTTTTTCTTTTTCATTCATAACCTCATACATTCCCTCCACTCCTTCATATTCACTCTGAGTTGCCTGATCAGCGGATGTTTTCACAGTTACAGCTGCATTCATCTGTGTGGTTCCACAATTCGATATCACACAGACAACTGCATCCGAAGCATCCTCATCAATCATGTTTCATATCAAGGTCTCTCATAAATTTTCTAGATTTGTTTCTTCTGTTTTTTTTTTCTACTTATTTTTTTTCTGTTCTAGAAGGCATAGTATCCCTAATAGGACCTTCAGTTAAGTCGTTGCCCTTAGAAATAATTTTGGGCGTGACAGTGTCCTTTTTCGCAGAGTTGGCCACAATTTCCGAAAATTTAGGGGCCACCATGTTATTTCTAGATGTTTTATTTTTAAGCGGAGAGGGCACATCAGGCTGACCATTCCCAATTTCCACCCCATTTGTGTGGCGTGTAGATTTCAGATCAGCATTCCATGTTACCATTGTTTCCTTCACTATGGGGACTAACATGTCAGCTAGTCCTATAGGCAAAGTCTCTATACATTTAACAATAGGTATGAGTAAGCTCGGTAGGACTTTGGGAAAATTGTCAATAGCTGTTACCATAGAAGTCAACAAGTCCTTATGTTTTCTAAGTTCAACCAAAATAGCTTGGTTGAAAATACCTATCGTCGTCATGTCATCAGCTGGTGGAAAATCATTTATGCCCTCCGATAGGGTATCGTATATGGGATCAGACATATTATCGTCAGTAATAAAGATAGCCGGAGTGTCAGAGTCAAGAGCGTCATTTCCAGCAACCTTATCCCCCTGATGTGGATCATTGAGTACCCCTTCTATCTCATAGTCACCAAACATTGGTTGGGAAGAGTCCATGACTACCTCCTGATTCCTAATTTCAACTGAACAATCCTGCGCACACTGTAACAATTCCTCTTCATCTGCACACGGTGTAGGCAAAGGAAGTGCCGCCGCACGAGCCAGACTAGCCCTGCGGGTACTTACTGCAGTGAAGAAGTCCGCCCTATGGTCTTGACGTAGGGCGGCTAATTTTACTTTACCCATGTTGTAATTAGTTAAGATCACTCAATACGCTAAAGGACTAAGGTGTTGATATATACAACACCCAACTTCAGCGGTTATGAGGTGTATTTGGATTGCACCAAAAATTTAAATACCTGTTAAAGAAGCGTATTTCTGGTACTTGGTTTATCTTGCGTTGCCCTCGCATCCAAAGCACATAATCGACGGGTCAGTTCCCCCTGCACACACAAGATTGGTGGTTAACCACGCCCGCAACACGGAGCACGAACCGCAAACGGCGTGCTTTGGAGTGCTTCTGTGTGTGTGCGCGCGCGCGCTACACACACTGCTTTTGGGCTTTAGGGGGGCGGGCACAAGGGTGAGCTTAGCGTTGCAAGCCCAATCAGAAAACAGCTAGAAGTGAGTATAAAGGAAAGATTTAGGTCAAGGAAGATTAGGAGGGATAGTAGTGTGTCCTAAACTTACAATGTCAATTGAGAGTGTATATTTACTTTCTGCCCAGATAGGTCCGGCAGCTTCCTGTGTGCCTGTAAAGGACGTCCGCTTCACCGTGGATTCAGCGCTCAGCAAGCGGCGTCCAGTCTGGCAGAATGAAAAGAAAACATCTGTGTCAGCATACAGTTCCAAAAAAGACAAGTCCTTCCCAGCAAACAGCGTGCTTTCAAGTGCTTCCGTGTGTATAGAAATCATTCCTGAAGAGCCACTGTGCTCCGACTCCACGGTTTACACGCCTCTCTCCCTCCCAGCGGTCTTTTTTTCTCTAAGACTTTCCTGAATTGAAATCTAGAGCAGCATAACCCATCTTTGGTGGAACAAGGGACCTCTTTCTTCCCCTCTCAGGGCTAGGATTGCTCCCAGCAACCTTACAGGGCAGATTTCTGCTCTGGCCTGCCTTAGTGATACCCCAACTCCTTTTCCCTCCTGATCTGTTTTGGATTTTCTCAGCCAAAAATGCGGGTCATCAGTTGAGAACCACAGTAGTTTAATCTTCTCCCTGGATGTCCTTAGGTTTACTGTTTTCGTTGCTCTTTTTGGTTCTTTTTGTTTTGTCTTTTTCCGATCGAATACTTGATGTAACTGAATTTGTAAAGTTTTGCTAAAAACAATTAAATAAAAATATCTGGTCCTCCCCATGCCTTGACAGATCCTCACGGGGACACCTAGCTCCCATACCCCCCCCCCCACATCCTGTCCGTTCTGGAGGCCCCCACCAGTTCTCCTGTCCTGAATGCTCTGAATAAAGCAGTGACAGATGCTGCCTTGAACAAAGGTACTTACTATGCATCTATGCAAACATCCCCCAGGTGCCCTCTGATTGCGTCCAGTTTCTCGGGATCCAGAGGACGTCTGCTGTCGCCCTGCAGAGCCTGTATCCTTCACCCGATCAAGGCCTTTTTATCTCGAAGTCCTGCAAAAAATCAGATGGCAGCCGTTTATGTTCTGGCTGCCCTTACTGATTCTCCAAAACCTCGGACATGTCCCAGGAATTGCCCTATGCTCCCGTGGAATACATCACCAAACCCTGATTGTGACAAAACATTTAACATATGTTTTTTTTTTTGTGTTTTCTGTGATACAGATCCATCAATCAGAAGAGCCAACTCATAGTTTCTAAGGAAACAGCGTAATTGTGGGGCTGCTGTGGGCAAACATTGCTAGTGCGTTAGTTTAAAATGTTAGTAACACTGCTTTGCGTTAAACGGAACAAGGCATCGGCTGCATTATTGTGAATGCCTGGCACATGTTTTGCCAAAGCGTACATATGACATCTTTTTGGTGATCTTAAAACCATGGGACACGTGCCTATTGACTGTTAATGGAGCACACCACCATGGGACACGTGCCTATTGACTGTTAATGGAGCACACCACGGACAATGCTATCTGACCAGAACACATCCCTGTCCTTTAGTTCAAACCTCCAAATCTCTACTGCCACTATGGGAAATAGTTAAAAAAAAAAAAAAAAAGTTTTAAAAAAAAATGGTTCCTGGTCAGTCCACGGTCCACCCAACTGTCAGGCCACTGCTGTCTGCACCATTTACCCCAAAATGGCCCCAAAGCCCACACTAGTCGGTGTAGAGGCCCATAAATAAGAAATCGTCCAGGTAAGGCATCACCTGCGCTCCTTTTGTTGCCCACTCTAGAAATGTGCTGATAACTGAACCACCCCATTGGCATGCACTATTGGGAAATGATATGTTGTGAATCAGTCTGAATATCCCAGGCTCCTTTTTTGGGGACTTCCCCCACCAGTGAATGCACAAAATTGGACCGGGACAAGAAAGGTCCTGCCCAACCTCTGTTCTTCAATCACCCTGTCAACCAATCCTGGTTGCCCTCTACTAGTAATTGTGCCTAGGGTACCGATTTGGCCAACTTAGTATGTCCACCCTTAGAGGGGAAAACTCGCTGGTGGCTCCCCCACAGCCGTTTGTTTTTGCATTCTTGACCTTGCCTGATCATCCTACTAAATTAACAAATGTACTTATACTTGCATCCTGGTCGCGCACACGTTATTTTATTCAAGGTCCAACAGGCTCCCTTCCTATCCCCTGATCCTGCGCTGCTTCGAAAGGGTTGCGTCTGTCTCCCTGTCGCAAAATGTCTGCTGGACATATTGCGAACCACCGTGCAGCTTGCCCATCCATCCATTGCCCTGGATCCCCAGCCCATTTGTGTTCCCTTCCTTGGCGTTCCTAAACCTCATCATAAACCAAGCCCCAAAAGCATAATCATGGTACATTGACAACACCAAATGATGATCGGACCATAGCTTCTGGTGTAACTCAGGAGATTTCTCCAGCAGTAGTGCAGAAAATAAAGCGACTAGTGGCCTAATTTATTGGAGACTTTTCAAAAATGATTTCCCATCTTTCCCCTTGGCTCATGGCGTCCTTGCATTCTTTTACTCTTCTGTAATCTAGGAATGAAATCTAGGAATGAATATAAATGTATTTGTCCTTTCAAATGTTTTCTTTTGTGTCCAGTGACACGTGCCATGTAAGCATACCTGGTGTCCTTGTCTGCCCTTGGGCGGGGGCCATCTGGGGGGCGACCCCAGGGTAACCCTGCTGCTGTTGGTGCCACATCTTGTCCCCCTGGATTGTTTGTATTGCTTGCGCCTCCCCCAGCACTGGGTTTCCAGGGGCTTGTCCTGTTTGAACCGCCAACTGGCCCTTCTTCTTTCCTTCTGTTTGGCCCGTACTTGCCTCCCCTCCTCCGTTTAGGTAGTGCCGAGTTATTCTGGCTGTTGAGCTTTTTTTGCTTCTCTTTGCAGTGGGGAATGCCACCCTGGGGGCCACATTGGACCTTCTTGCTCCCCCCCCCTCTTACCTCCTCCCTGGTGGGCTCCCCACTACCCAGTCCTGTTGCTGGATTTCATGCAAGGGAAGCCATGATGGCGTCCAGTTGCCCTGCATCATTGTGATCAGGGCAGCTAACTTGCCTGGATCCATGTCCCTGCCCTCTTTGTGCAGCGCCTTGCGTCAGCAAATCCCTTTCCTATCCCAACAATGGCTGCCTTGCTTTTTTAGACCGTTATAGCGCAAGATCAATTTCTGTAAAAATGCTCCCTTAATCCCTTGCACTTTCCCGTGCACATGTATCAAGGTTGTGCAACCTTCTCCCCCCACCTGTCTCATTTTGCCAACAAATGCGACCTCTCTCCGCCTTATGCAAGCGCTTTGTCCCTAGTCATTGAGCTTACTGAACCATTTAATGTATGGGACCTCTCCCTGCCCTGTATTTTTCGGTCTTCGCTATGTGCATGTAGTTAAAGCATACAATGTCATTTTCTTTGTATGCGACCTCTCCCTGCTCAGTGTTACTCTGTTCTCTCAGCCTTTATCATAAGCAACCTCCCCTCCCTGCTCCACTGCTTTTAGTATTCCACGTCCTTCCACAGGAAGTGACATCACTGGCAGTTATGACTGCAAATTTACATGTAGTCGCCAACTTTGGTGCAACGGCGCACGGGGTCGGGTGTTGGCGCGCGCAGAACAGTGGAAACATTGGCTATCATGTACTGCATATACGAAAGTCAAGAAAGAAGGAGATTTAAGCCTTCGAGTTGCATTCCAGTAAGGCATCACTGCCCCTACTCCACCGCTCTATAATCGTTCAACACGGATGGGAGAATGAAATGCTTGCTAAACAAAGGTACAGCTGCAAGGTGGAGTACCACCACCACCCAAGTTCCCAATGCAAGGGAAACTAGAAGTAAAGACGTTTCCCGATTAAAAACTACCAAGCAAGACGTGTGTGGAGCCATAGTTCAGTGAAACATCAACAATTCAAACTTACAGTAGTGCTGCTGGAGATTGGCCAGTGACATTTGCTCAGATGTTATATCTGGGTAACCAGATATTAGGGGTGTAGCTTAATCTTAAACCTTTCAGTGGACAGATCAGATGTGCTGCTGAAGTATGATGCAATCTTGGCTGATGTATAATCAAGTGTGGTTTCAGATTTGGGGGAGGGGGGGAGAGAAAGAGTGTTAACTGCTTTGATTGTAGTTTACCAGAAATTCTGGTAAAGTAGTGTACAGTTTATAATGTTAAAAAGCAGTTACCCAGGCTCACCCTGCACCCAGGTGATGTTTGGACTGATGGAAGCACTCGCGTCTAAATGTTGTAGCCATGGTTGTCAAAACTCCCACTTTCCAAAGTATACCCCACTTATGCTTAATAACGTCTTACCTTCCAAGAAACCTTCAGTCAAAATTCACCCACTGCAATGTTCCTAAATTCAGATTGCACAGTAGTGTCTGACGGAACCTCAATCAGCTCTTCCTGGGTATCAAATGGAAGATGCACCACCTCCTCTGCCAGAAAAGTCTGCATCACCGAGTCATTAATTCCAGCATTTTCTGCAGGGAAGTATTCATCAAAGCTGGACCTTAATGTTGCTAGGTGGCTTACCCAGCTCCAACTGTTCTTTTGCAAAGGTCTAGCTTCCTCTTGAAGGCAAATACTTTTTTATTCATTCTTTCCTCTGTGTTCCCATGTCCACAGGAATGCCCCCAAAGGTGGGATTGGGAGTTTCTGGGGTGGTGAGTTATAGTGGTCTTAGTTTCCTTTATAAAATACACAAATCACATAGTATGTCAACCAGACAATGTATCATTGTGTACAGCTTAAAGGGGGCCACCTGACCCAAAGCAGCACACTAGGAGATGTATTTTGGAACAATCAACATTGTAAACACACCTCTAGTTTAGATAGTAAAGAGTGCTTGTGCTGCAATTGCAAGCACTCAGTTAATAAAGTCCAGACTTAACAACACTTGATCAGCATTCAGTGAGTAAAATAACCTTGTAAAAATAAAATGCAGCTTTGCATAAAATTACAGAGAATTTTGGGATTATCAATCAGGCACTGGCAAGCGGGCTCTGCTGTTGCTGTGGGAGAAGTGAGACTTGCGACGGCGACACATTTTAAGGTTAATAGCTGCTGTTTATCACAAGATGGCAGGCCAGCACAGATCTTAACCACTGAATGCCCACTGAACAGCTATAAACCCTTCTATGTCAGCAAGGGGCTGATGTAGAGGAACCAGTGTTAGAAAGCAATGAGGTAATTATACTGTACCATATCCCGTGGGAGGTGATTGTTCCCCCCCCCCCCCCCAAAGACTCAGTGAAGGCCCCTCGTGTGAAAAGGTTGAAGTCCTGCCGTCTCAGTCCCCACAGTCCTAACTTCTCCCCCGCTTAGAGTGGAAGCAGTCTGCGGCACACAGCTTGTAATGCAAATCGCACATTTTAAGCGTCAGGACAAAAAACAGAACTGAATACATTGCTGAGGTAAATGAGTTCTGATTGGCAACACTGGTGGCCACATTATCGCACCGCCCAACTATGAGTTTGAGGGCAAAGGTGGAGGAAAATCCTCCAGCAAGAAGCTGGAGGTATTTCCTCCACCATACCGGCCAAAATAGAACAGTTTGGGGTATTACCACCAGCAAAATTACTACCAGCAGTAATACCGCTGAAATCCACCATGGACTCCAATTAATGGGGACTAACACTGCCTACCACCACTTGTAATCCAGAAGTAATACCTCCAGACCAAGTGGCAGTAATGGTAGTACAGTTTGGTGGTATCTCGGCAGATTTACAGGCCACACAGAGACCTCCTCCCTTTCTATGTCTTTTATTGTAAAGTGGATTACCAGGTTTCAGACCTGTAAGATGCCCCTGTCCCTCATGTGACTCAGACCCCCACCATTCCATCCTACATAAACTTGAGGCCCCCAGGCTGTTCTTCTAGTCTACATTTATTCTACCCATGTAGATCCAGGAACGTTATACTCCTGTTACTTTCATGGATTATTTTACTTTCTGTTCCTTAAAGCCAGTGGTCTTAAACATGCGGCTCTCCAGATGTTTTGGACTACGACTCCTATGATCCATCTCCATTGACTATGCTGGCTGGGGCTGATGAGCATTTTAGTCCAACACATCTGCAGAGCTAAAGGTTGCAGAACTCGGTGTCCAAGCAGAGGCCTGGAACTCCATACTTCCACAAGCACCTTATCGTTTGATTCTGGCTCTGAAATAGAGACATTATGCCGGCCCTTTACCCACAAACACTGGTTGTTAATATTATACCTTGGAGCTGCACGCGTTAATATCACTGGTGCAAGAAACAGACGTTCAGGACGGGCGTTAAAAAGACTTCTGTGGGTCGTATGCGGCCTATGAGTTCACAGGGTTTGGTTGACCAGGGAATAGCACGCGAGGCATGGAGTGTGGACAGGTGGCAACCTTTCAGGTGGCAACCGTAAACCCATGAAGGAGGGAGCGGAGATGTGCAGTGCTTCTTTGCCCCCCTGATTCTCTGATTTGTCAGAGCTACATTTTCAAAGCCTCTCTGAATGGAGCATGAGTGCATTCATCTTTCAGTTGACTCAGTTATTCTGTCTGCGTCTTTCATTTGTTGTAAAACAGCACCCAAGGTTGGGGGCTCTCAGGGGGGGTAGGGAGCCTGGGGCGCTCCAAGGACAACAAACTGGCAGCCATTGGGTTTTAGTAATGTGCTACTTTTGTAAACAAAATGAGCCCCCAAAAAATCTTTTTTTTTGTGACTGCAACAGTAAATCATCAAGAATCGATGACTGGGAGAGAGGCTCCAGGAGAGCGATTTATTTTTTTTCTTCCCTTATTTGTAGGGTACAGTAGGTTGGCTCTCGACTTACATCTACCTGTTCAGTAGCACACCTGGGAGTGGGTAGTTGAACTGGCTTTGGGGTCCCCATTTCTCTGTGATAGCATACTCTTGAGGGCATACTTTTTAAAACCTTTAATTGCAACTGCATGTGTATACCAAGTGCTTAATTTGTAAAACAGTAGGTGCCTGTGCCCAATGTTTTAGCACTTATGTGACACTTAGGCAGTTCCACACCACTGCTGCCACCACCCATAGTGCGACAGAGGCCGAAAAAAAAAGTGGCCCACTCCTCGCCTCACGAACCTTGACCTCTGATGACATCACCAGAAGTGATGTCCTTTGACCCCACAGTGACATCCTGGGAAGCAATGAAACACAACCTTTCATCCCTTGACAAAACAGGAAGTGGCATCAAATAGCAGTCCCCCAAGTACACTAAATTACTGTGAACCCAAGCAGACGTCCAAGGCCAAATGATAATGTTATTGTTTAGCACTTACGCTTAAGCTCTTTTGTATAGAACAAATATGCATACAATATCACCCAACCTGTGGTGGTACTCATTTATCGACCTAAGAAGGATGAAAGGCTTTTTGGAGAGAAAAAAAAAAAAACCTTTATCTTTTTTTAAAAACATTTTTTTCTTCTTCTAAATCAGCCCAGGCAACTCCCCAGGGACAATTTTGCCACAGCCAGGGGCCAATCCGACCCTGGCCTCGGGCTCCATTAGGAGCCTATTAATGAAGACAAAAAAAAAAGCACACACCACCTTTTTGCCTTGATGATCATCACGTCAAAAGGTGTGTGTTTTTTCTTTTGTCTTCATAAATAGCCTCCTAATGGAGCCTGAGACCTGACAAAGGCCCGGCCCCTGTCGCACTAAGCATGTGTGGCAGGGGCCGTGAATCGGGCTGCTGCTTGTTAATGAAGCAACAGTCCGACCCTTTAGTCACTTATCCTTTCCTCAAACTGGATGCGCGCCCCCGTGGGCATGAGGCTGTGACCCACCAGAGGGGCGCGCCCCACAGTTTGAATACCGCTGTGCCTAAGCCCTCCCCTCCGGGACCATACACCAATGAGTCCTAGAGTGGAGGGCTTAATCGCACATTTTCGCGACTATACCTGGCCGGAGAGAAGTGATGCAGTATCGATGGGCCATCGATGCTGCATCACTTCTCTCCGGCGGGGGGGGGGGGGGGGGGGCTCGGGCCCCGGAGCCCTTCCGTACTCTGTGCCCCTGAGCGCAGGAACACAGTGGCACAAAATCCTCCCAGGGTAAGGCAGAGAACTGTGCTCCTTTTTATGGGACATTAAGCGCCACTGTTGTCTGTCCAGACCGGCATCCCCGCAAAGGCATGCTTTTTGCCTTTCGTTAGACTCTGATAGTTCACACAGCAAGCCTTTCTTTATTTCTTATTTGTGCAGGTAGGGATGACATGATACCCCAGAACGAGAGTGGAAGACCTTGAAGAGGTGCGGGCTTCTCTGGGACCGAAGTGTGTGAGTAGTTAGTATGACCTCAGCTTCCCTAAAGTTACATCACAAGATTCATTTTTTAGAAGCCCATATTGCTTATGCAGAGACAGCCCGCTGCCAGCTGTTACCTCTGAGAATGATGCAGAACTGTTCTTGCGGATGAAGGGAAACTCCCAAATGTCTGCCATTAGGAAGACCGGGCAGGCGGAAGTGGCTCTCATTCTCTACTTCAAGTAAATTTACGTTGTGGCCCGATTCTGTCAATCCCCCCCCCCCCCCCCCGCCCCTCCAGCTGCTTGGTCATATTTTCAGCTTATGGTCTTCTTGGTTGTCTATAATTGTTGCTTGGCCTGTTCTTTAGATTTTTAGCAAATTTCTTCAGTTGACAAGTTTTGATTGTGCTCTTGCGAATTTTATCTTCTGCTGTCCTAACAGTGGATGCTTTTGGGCCTAGCCAATCTCTTCCCCTTTTAATTTGCAATGCTGTTGAACACGCTGCTGCCAGTTGCAGTTATATATTGTTTCTGTTTGCAGCGCCTAATGCTGAATGGCGTTGAACTTGTTGTTCTTGCACCAGAATTATTCTGGATGTTGCAGCCGGGAGAATCTCCCTAGCTCTGATCAGCATACTTGATTAGGATAGTATCTACGCACACAGTTTGCAGAGGTACCGGTGACAACATTTCTGTGGGAAATTTGTTCCAACACATTTTGCAGGTGGATTGAAGTATGCTAGTTGCCTATTGAAGGTAATGGATGGAAGGCATTTTCAATTAAGTGCTCTTCTAGTCAGTTTAAAACTCCCAGTTGTGCTTATTGAGTCCTAAGTGTAGTTTGCAACATGCTCCCACTTCTTTGGCATTAAACCATCATGAAAATGTGTTGCTGTTCTTTCCTTTCAGTATGGAATATCAGGAATTTAGATTTTCATTTTCATTGCACATGTCCTGTATTCTTACAGGATTGTTTTGGAGACCTTCCCTGACTTGGGGTATGGGGGCAAGCATGATAGGGAATCTGCATTTTATTTCTCACAACTTAGTGCCTGGTTATTTCTCTGGCAAGTAGGGAGATCCCTGTTAAGTTTGAACAGGCTTGTGCTGAGGTTGCACCCTTGTCTCCCTCCCCCTTTTCTGTTCGACTATGGGAGAGTGCAGTGCCTACAATGATTTCTTTTTGGGAATTCAGGACCAACATATATTCCCTTTCGCACTTAAAGAACCCAGCGGTTAATCTTCCCCCTTGCAGCTGCTTCATTTTTATCTGATTGTCTCGATCCTTCCCAGCTGGCAGTGTTAAGGTTTAGTCCTGCATGCCAGATGGAATCCCAATGCTTTTTGGAAATCTATGAAGCAAAGCCAATATTTTCTCCGTTTTTGTTTGCATATTTCTCCAGCATGGGGTCTGGCATGGATTCACATGCTCAAGAATATTCCCCTTTGTCAGGCTGGGAATCCTCGGTAAAGAAAAAATCAGTATCCGTTTCGTTTCTGATCTGTCTTTCGTAGTAGTAACCAATCCCTGATCTCTGCGTCATACTGACCACAGCCAATGACTGCCCTCTACCTAAGCCCCGCCTCTGGCAGCCATCTTCAGATTTTTACCGCACGTTCAAGTGTTGGGATCCTCGTGCTATTGCTCTCGAGCTTTAGTGCTATTTTTTTTTTTCACGTTTTTTCTCAAACTTCTATTTTTCTGTCAAAAGAGCCTCAAGCTCCACCGTTTCTTCATCCGATCAACGGGGACCCGTGTCGATTTCGTCTACGCCCCTCAAGGGTGAAGATTTCGTCGAGCAACGCTTTTGGAGGACTCCAGAAGTTTCTCAGGCCCATCTCGGACATGGCCCAGGAGAAGGGAAGCTCGACAGCCGGAAAGCTGTTCAGGGTCTGCCCTGGATGCCAGCTTCAGAATGTCTTTAAGGAGGACGAACACTCCCTTTGTCTTTACTGCCTACATGAAGACAAGACGCACGTGGAGAAGGACTGCGTTTTGCGGCAATATGTCGGAGCGGACCATGAAGGACCGCCATCAACGTCTCGCCAACTGGCTGGAAGGGAAGAGCTCGTCGGGCGAGAAGAAATCCGAGCGGTCTTCTAAGACCTTTGAGGACGCCCCGGCGACGGGGGTCCAACACCAGGCCAAGCACTGCGAGTCCGCTGGCACCGGGAGTGCCGAACGTTCGGGCTCTACGGGCGCCAGGCAGGGCGCATCCTCCCCGGTGCCATCAACCACGAGCCAACGCTCTGGTTCGGGTAAGAGGAAGGCCGAGCACCCGGCGAAGCTCCTGGAGAGACCCTGGTGGAGCTCGAAGGCCCCATCGGAGGGCGAGTGAGGCAGTGACCCCCCCCCCCAAGGAGAAGGCGGTGAGCGCACCTAAGGTGGTGAAAGCCTTAATGCATCCGGCCAAGGCCTCTATCGAGACAGTCGCGGCGGCCCTGGCTCAGCCTGTGGAGGCTACACCAGTGGTGGCGACGTTGGGGCTCAGAGTCTCCCTGCCACCGCGGAGGGAGTCCTATTTTATGCCCATCGACAGGACCCCCGTGAAACCTCCGATGGAGAAGAAAAAAGGGGAGGGCAGGAGGTTGTCGTGGATTCGGCCTCAACCTCTGAGGAAGAGCTGATCGAAGTCTTAAGCCATGGCGTTGGCGTGGAAGAAGACCAGCCCGTTGGGAGGGACCCCGACGTAGGAGACGACGATAACGTCGAGGGTGCCGACGGGGCCCCTGACCGCCAGTCAGACTCCCCTCAACCAGTGCCGCAAGACAACTCGGCGGCCATTTTGATGGCTATGCTCGGAGATAAGGACGAGACTGCCGTTACCACCAGCGGAGGAACCGCTCCCGACGGGGGACCCGGAGCCAGGCCCTTCTGGGAGCCCTCCCCCCTAAGAGAAGGATTCATCCTCCACCTCCTTTTCAGCCATCGCGCCCTGTTCAGCCCTCCTCCCCGTCCACGCCTCGTGGGGATGATAAGGGGACTGACACGGCCGCGACGGGTACGGACGACTAGGTTTACGACGAGGATCTGCCGTCGTCGCCTCCCACCCGGGCTTCCCCGCCCGACGAGATTGGATCGTTTCACTCCATGATCGCCAGGGCATCCGAGCTTTTCCAGCTCTGCCCGGAAGAGAAGAAGGAAGGTTTCCTTTATCAACGGCGCGAGGCCAAGAGGAAGACGGTCCTCTCTGTACCTCTACTGGACGATATTTGGGATGAGGGCCTCGCCCTCCTCAAGAACCCATCCACGACGCCGGCTAGAAGGGATCGGTACGAGAAGTACTCGGTCCCGGACGCGGCCCCCTTGTGCCTTCGGGCACAGCCGACCCCGGACTCGGTCGTCTCTGCGGCGGCCAGGAAGAAAGCAGGGGGGGGGCGCGGCCTCTACGGCGACCTCCCCGCCGGACGGCGAGGGAAAGAAATTAGATACGATCGGACGCAGAGTCATCTCGTCTGCAGCGATGACGATTAAGGCGCCAACGCCTTGGCTATCGTAGCCCGCTACGACAGGGAGTTGTGGTACAAACTGGCCCCCCTGCTGGACTTCCTACCGGACGACAAGAGGGCTGAAGCCCTAGAGATCTTGCAGGAAGGAGAGGTGGCGTCGGACCACGCCATTACGATTGCGACGGACATCGCTGACACTGGATTTCGCCAGTTGGGCAACGGCGTGTGCCTTAGGCGGCGTGGATGGCTCAAGGCTACTGACTTCCGTCAGGACGTGCAGACCAGAGTCTTGGACATGCCGTTCGACGGAAACAACCTGTTTGGGAAAAGTGGACGATTCCCTTCAAGCCATCAAGGCAGACACGGAGACGGCCCGTGCTCTTGGGGTTCTCCAGCAACAGTGGCCGCCCTTTCGAAGCGGCGGAGGCAAACAGGGTGCCTCCAAAGGTTCCGGCGGCGGATTTTCCACCTACCGTCAAGTGGCCGTTCGTCGTCGCAGGACGTTTACAGGGGACGAGGCAAGTCAGGCGGACCCCCGCCGTCGTCGCCAAGGCGGCAAAGCCTCGTCGAAGCAGGACTGAACCGGCCGTGGGGTCGGGCCCCCACCGAAGCACCCCGGTGGGAGGCCGGCTGGCGAGCTTCGTCAGCGTGTGGGAGTCCATCTCCACCGACCGTTGGGTGCTGGACGCCCTAGCTCAGGGTCACGCGCTCGAGTTTCTAAAGAGGTGCCCGCGCGTCCCCCCTGTGGCCAGGAAAGGCCATCACGTCCCTCAACTTCTCTTGGAGGTAAAGGCGATGCTCAAGAAGGGCGCCATCGAGCTTGTCCCAAAGAGGCTTCAGGGCTCTGGAGTTTACTCAAGATACTTCCTCGTGAAGAAGAAGACGGGAGGATGGCGTCCCATCCTGGACCTACGACGACTGAACAAATTCATCAAGGCACAGAAGTTCCGGATGGTCACCCTCCAACACGTCCTGGGTCAGCTGGAGGGGGGGCGATTTCCGTCGTCGTTGGATTTGGAGGATGCCTACTTCCATAGTCCCATCCTAAAGGGACACCGAAAGTTTCTCAGGTTCGTGGTCCAAGGGCGTCACTACCAGTTCAGAGCCCTTCCCTTTGGACTGAGGTCGGCACCCAGGGTGTGCAGCTGCGCCGAGAGGGGATCCACGTCTACCCCTACCTGGACGACTGGCTCATCCGAGCATGGACCTGGGATTCTCCATAAATTATGCCAAGTCCCACCTGGTGCCCGCGCAAGACGCACTGTTTCTGGGAGCGAAGCTTGACACAGTGTCGCTTCTGGCCTCTCCGTCGGAGGAAAGGACGAGGGCCATCTTGGGCAAGGTGCAGCTGGTTGCGGACGCGGCCAGAGTGAGGTCCATCAAGTCCCTCCTCGGAATGATGTCTTCTTGCATTTACCTCATCCGCCTATGCAGGCTCCGGATGCGCCCGTTGCAGGAGTTCCTGGACGCGCGCTGGATCCAGACGACAGGCAGCTTCGAGGAGAGATCACACTCGACGAGAGTTTCCGACGAGCGATGCGCGTGGGTGCCCCACCACCGGATCTGACGGCAGGCATGGACTTCCAGACCCCCGGCCACCAGGAGACAGTGACCACGGATGCCTCCCTGGAAGGGTGGGGAGCGCACACAAAAAATCTGCACGCGAGAGGCCTTTGGCTCCCAACGGAGAAGTCCCTTCATATCCACGTCCTGGAACTCCGTGCAGTGTTTTGGGCCCTGAGGTCCTTTCTTCCGTCCCTCAAGGGCAAGGTGGTGAGGATCTTCACCGACAACACCACCACCATGTTCTACATCAGGAAACGGGGCGGGACCAGGTACCCAGCCCTGTCCATGGAGGCGCAGGATCTCTGGCATTGGGCCGTCGCCCAAGGGATGTTTCTGGTGCCGTTTCATCTGGCAGGGATAAAAAACACCATCGCCGACTCACTCAGCAGGGAGTTGCGCTCGTGCCACGAGTGGGAACTACGACAGGTCTAGTGGACCGCCTCTTCCGACGGTGGGGCACACCCCAGATCGATCTGTTCGCGACGGTGACAAAGTGCCGGAGGTTCGCCAGCAGGTTTCCCCAGCCGAGGAGAATGGGCGATGCTTTCTCGTTCCCCTGGGAGGGCCTGTTTCTATACGCGTTCCCTCCATTGCTGATCCGGCTCATCAACCAGCTCAACAGGTCACGGTGCAGGATGATCCTCGTCGCACCTGCGTGGCTGAGGCAGGTATGGTTCCCGGACCTTCTGGACTTGTCGCCGTCAATCAAGCTGCCAGTGGACGCGGATCTTCTCTCCAGGGAAGGAGGCGCCATCCTCCATCACGACCCGAAGTCGCTGAGCTTGCAGGCCTGGCTCCTGCAGTGTTAGAGTTTGGAGGATACGACATACCGGCCGACTGCAGAGAGGTTCTTGCAAAGGCCAGGGCGTCCTCAACTCTAAATGCTATGGACACATATGGAAGAGGTTCTCTGTCTGGTGCCACGCACAGAAGATTAACCCTCTACGGATTACGGCTCCCCAAGTACTGCCGTACCTAATGACGCTGGCCAAAGCTGGACTGGCGCACGCGTCCATCAAGATTCATCTTGCTGCGATCTCCCGATACACCAGAACCATGGGGCGGACGTCTTTGTGGTCTCATCGTCTGGTGAAGGAGTTCATGAAGGGACTGTTCAGATACTTCCCGCCAGTGAAGGCTCCGGCCCCGGCGTGGGAGCTCAACGTGGTGCTGACCAAGCTCATGGGACCTCCGTTCGAGCCTCTGCACTCGGCTCCGTTGAAGTTCTTGTCGTGGAAAACAGCGTTTCTTGTGGCCATCACCTCCGCACGACAGGTGGGAGAGATCCAGGCCCTTTCCTGCAAGGCCCCGTACCTGACTTTTCACGACACGAGGGTAGTGCTCAGGACGCTCCCCTCCTTCATGCCCAAGGTGCCGTCGGACTTCCACCTCAAAGAACCCTTGGTGTTGCCCGTTTTCTTCCCGTCGCCTTCGTCGCCGGCTGAAAGGACTATGCACTCGCTGGATGTGGCTAGAGCGCTGAAGTTCTACGTGGACCGCACAAAGTGTTTTCGGAAGACGTCACAACTCTTTGTGAACTTTGGACCGGTCAATCAGGGCAAGGCTCTCTCGAAGGCTTCCATTTCCAGATGGCTCTCTGGCTGTATCATGTACTGTCATCGGTTGGCAAACCGACCGCTGCCTGGCTGTCCGAGAGCCCATTCCACCAGAGCGATCGCAGCTACCACGGCGTTCCTATCTGGTGTGCCCTTGCTGGACATCTCCAGGGCTGCTACGTGGAGGTCGATGCACACCTTCACGAGATTCTACTGCGTCAATCGGGATTCCAGGGAGGAGTCCAGGGTCGGCCAAGCAGTGCTGCGCAACCTGTTCGCCTAAGGTGAGCCTGGTGAGGAGGTAAGAATTGCTTTAATGTTGAGCCTTTGCCACCTCCCGTGGTTGTGCATGTGTGTACTGCTATGTATTCTTTATTCATGAGCATGTGAATGCATGCCAGAACCCATGCTGGAGAAGGAACAAGTTACTTACCTGTAACTGTTGTTCTCCAGCATGGGTCTGGCATGGATTCACATGCGAACCCTCCCGCCTACCCCTCTGCGGCTCTTCACTTGGTCATACTGCCACTTCACGTGCTACCAAATCTGAAGATGGCTGCCAGAGGCGGGGCTTAGGTAGAGGGCAGTCATTGGCTGTGGTCAGTATGACGCAGAGATCAGTGATTGGTTACTACTACGAAAGACAGATCAGAAACGAAACTGATACTGATTTTTTCTTTACCGAGTATTCCCAGCCTGACAACGGGGAATATCCATGAGCATGTGAATCCATGCCAGACCCATGCTGGAGAACAACAGTTACAGGTAAGTAACTTGTTCCTTACTCAACAATAAAACCTACATCTTTCGCAGTCGCTGTTATCTCCTTGTGTCAATGCCACAAGTTCAGTGTTTTTGTGTGGTTTTGGTGAGGTACTTGGGAGGGATTTAAGGTGTAAAAAAATATATAATATATGTTACCCATTTCCCCATGTAGTTGTTGCTTGGGCCACAGGTGTCACTAATCTTTGTAGATGAGCTCTGGAGGCAAGTGTTTGGGGAAGTGCCCAACTTTTAGAATGATAAGTTTCACTGGTGCTTTTTTGAATTTGGTATCTGCTAAGGTTGATCATCTCATTTTAGTACAACTTTCCACTGCTGGGCAGAACAATTTCCCCCCCTCCGCCCCATGTCTATTAAATGGGATTTGTAGTAGCTTCCTGTAAACCTGCCATTCTGTTCATGTTGGTCACAAGAAGGCCTGGCGACCCATGTTTGCTGCAGTCCCAGTGGAACGATGTCTGCTGGTGATCTTTAGAAGGCCTTTGGTGGTACTTCCACCCTTTTTGAGTGTTTGGACCAACCATTCCTAAAGTCTGCTTTGTGCCCAGCCATCTGGTGTCTTGGGGAAGCGTTCCTGGAATCATCCTGTGGACTCGTCACCTCCAGTTAAGGCTAAAGTGGTAGAGGTGTTTCTGTACAGCTTCAACGGGACTAGAGATGGCAGGCAGACTTCTCATCGAAACCAGGTTTTCCGTGTCTGGTCGAGGGCCTAGAGGAGTGCTGCATTGGTGCGAGTTGCATTCATTGACCTGAAGAGGTTCTGAATCCAACTGGGACATCTCTTGCACCCGCAACTGCTGGGCTCCGGCTGAAACCTACGGCGGGAAAAACGTCCTCAGACGTGCTAAAACGGAAGAGAAAATGTAGTACAGGGGGTGAGTAATAGCAATACTTCCCTGCATTTCATGTGTATTGTGCATTCCTCACCATGCCATCCTCCGCACCACAAATACAAATGGGCACTTAAATCCGGCGCAACTTTTCTCCTAGTTATCCCCCAATACAACTGCCCCAGGCTGGGTGGATGGGTGCTCCTTCTCCGTTCAAGCTCCCACCATCCCGCCTTCGCATACGCAGCATTGACAATCACCTCGCATTCAGAAAGACCCTCAAAACCTGGCTTTTCCCCTCCTTCTCTCGAAACCCCTCCCACTCTGCTATGAGTGCTCCACGTACAAGTACTGGACCAGACCCACCAAAACACTTACACGTTCATAGCACCGCGGATGCTGGCAGTGGTCTCAGCGGCACATTAAACTTGCCCTTTCCCCGCAGACGATCATACATCGCCCCCTGTCCGGAGCACCAACCCTAAATGATGTAAACTGGTTACCAAACACCACTTGAAGGTTTCTGGATGGAATGCTCAGACCACACACCGCTAGAGGTAGCAACAGTTGTGGGACCGGTATGGTCACGCACTCAGTTGGATGTCTGTCAAGGGGCTTACCCAAGCACACACATCGCTCAACCCATAGGTTTCACTGGATATAGAAAGGAAATGCCCCAGTTCAACTTGGGCTACTGGGCACAGCATGCAATTTAATGGATTTTGGAGGTAGGAATAGAGATGCACTAAAGACGCTTCTTTCCGATGGGGATGGGAAACATTGGTCTTGGGCCATAGGTGGCAAGGTGTATTTATTTTACCTATTGCATTCAAATGCTACCAGCCACGTCCTTCCAATGGTAGTATTCAAACCCCACCAGAAGATGTACTTGAACAACCAGTCTATTGCATTGAGAGACTAAGAAAATGGCACCGAAGATTAGCACCACGACTGTGGCACACTGAAACACCTGATGTGCCTCAACACCCCCTCCTAATAGTATACGACGACAACCTACATACACATTTGTTCTAGCTGGGCACAGTCTCCTGCACTAGCACTCTTCTATCTTAAACCGCTGAGCACCCGCCCATGTACCTGATTTTCGGGTTGCTTACTAGGGCCCAGCCAGGTCCTCCGCCCACCCCTTCCTCTCCTTAAGTCCTTGCCCGGCAGAATGCACATATGCATCTTAAAGTAAACCTTTTCCTGTACAAGGTGCGAGGAGTTCAACCACCCACACAGGGGGGGTGCGTTGCGCTCACCTGGGCTTTTTTGCTAATGAAAATGAATGATGGTAGATCATCCTCTGAAAATGTGAGGCCATTCTGCACACATTTTCTCTGGTCACTGCATGAAACACATAGTCGCGTGTACTCTGTGAGGACGCAGCCTACAGGTGCCGTACGCACACCTTCCTCCGGCAATGGGCAGCCTAATTAAAATATCACTCTTGTCCTGACCTCATGCATAACAGAACATTATTGGTGGGTACCCGGGATTGGCTCATTAAGGTAGGCTAAGCATGCACATCACTGGGGGCCATGTTGTTTTAAAAAGGAGCTGAACCCCTCACTGAGCAGATCATCCGACGACTTTGAAAGGAGGACTCATTTGGACCTTGCCTGAAGGTATTCTACCATATATCTTCTACCATATATCTTCTGCCAGTGAAGGAAGGCGAGGAGTTCCAAGAGGTAAGCAAGATCCCTCCCCTAAACATCTCCCAGGGAACAGAGGGAGATATGGACTTGGAGGACCTGTCCAGCAGCTCGAGACCTGGTACCCAGCCAGCACACAGCATGCCCTGCTAGGTTCTGCCAGCAAGCTTCCTAGGTGGGAAGTGCAGGAGAGGATCTGAACTAGAAGGGTAAGGATGTTGCTTGCAAACCCTGTAGTAAGCTTTGGGCTGTCCACCTTGAAAGGATAAGAGCCCTACAAAGAAGCTAGTAGGAGTGCCACCTAAGCATCAACAGCGTCCCTCTTTTAAGGGCATTTTTCGAGACAGTGGAGTCCTTGAACCGCAACCGGCTGACGGTTGTCGCCAGAGCCGAGACTCCTCAACCAGCGTTCCAGATCCGACACCAAGGCAACGATTCTGCCCGTCCTCGCTTCTCGGACTAGGAGCTGCCAAACGCCCTGGAACTGCCTCAACGCTGTCGAGCATCAAGAACTTCTTAAGCACCAGGTACATTGTGAGTCTGCCCCCTGGTCCTTCTCTCAAGGCCGAGACAGTTATTACCCTTTGCTCCTTGGTGCTGAAACCAAATAGCCTTGAACAGTAAGACTGATTACTTAACTACCCTCCTGTCAGGAGTACTTCCCTTTCTTTCGTGGCTGGCCGTCCTCTGTGTTCCTTTACAGGGTGGGTTGTATTTTGTAGTGTGCTAGAGCTGTCAGTTGTAGTAATAATAAAGTAGATGTTTTTATACAACCTTGACTGGACAGTTCCTTATCATTGGGTATTGTATATTCGCTGTGTGGAAACAAAGCAACGATCCACTATCTTGCAGAGATGAGCCTGCTGTACCGTCCACCTTACCAAAAATTGGACGAGAAGGTTTATAATTTACTTGTGTTCTAATCAGTTGGGATCCCTTCTGGTGTACTAGAATAGAAGTGTGTGGCTGATTGAGGCTTTAGAAGCCGAGATTCATCCCTGTACCACGGGTGCCCCGGAATCGTCACACAAGAACTTCGGTGCCCGACGGCGTTCCAACCACAAAGCGCATTGAGGCAATACACAGGGGGAAATGGCGCTATATAAATGATGGGTACAATGTAATACAAAACAGTCTACCTGCAGTGAATTTTGGGTAAAAAAAATCACCCACTTTGTAATAACCCTTAAATAAATGAGGATGGGTGCGGGGCTGCTTGGATGCACAGGACACTTAAATGGTAGCTTTTAAGGAAAACGTGTTTCCGTTTGGTGATTTGCTTGGGACGGGGCCTGATGGGTTTCATGCACTTGCCCAGTCATTTGTGTATAAAAACGTGTCTTGGATCAGCGGCTAAATACACCTGCACTTGGTCCAAAATGAAACCTGCCATTTATCTTGCACAAGGAATTGGTGGCATCACCCTTGATTTTCACTAACTGTGCACACTATGTATGTGGCTTTGGGATTGACCGTATTAAGTGATGGTCGTTTGGTTACTTTAAGCAACATGCTGCTATGTGTATTATTGACTTTTGCCCCGGGCGTTTGCACAGCTGAGATCGCACAGGCAGATCTTGCTAATTATAGGTTTTTCTTTTTCGTAGAGATGGATTAATGCAGTGAATCCTGTAAATAAGGCTGCCCTGATGTCCTGGGTCAAAGAAACTGGCACCAACCTAATCCAGATCAATGGCCAGCGGAAATATGGCGGACCTCCACCCGGTTAGTAGAGTTATTCCTTCATCTTGTCCGTGGAGTACACCTGCACTAGTCTTTGAAGCCTGGTTAAAGGGGTGGGGCTGTATTGGTGTTGCAGCTTGACAGATCAGTGCTCAGTGGGTTAATTCACCAGACGTGCAACTGTGGCCACAGGAGAACATCTGAGGAAAGCATTTCAATTAATTTCCCAAGTAACCTTGGTAGCAAGCGCTAAAAGGATTATTGCTGCTGTCATTATAACTATACCTTCATTTTTGATTAACAGATTGGGTTGGTGCTGCGCCTCCCTCTGGCTCGGAAGTGTTCATTGGAAAGTTACCTCAGGACATCTACGAGGACAAATTGATCCCCCTTTTTGAAAGCGTCGGAAAAATCTACGAATTTAGACTTATGATGACCTTCAGTGGGCTGAACCGAGGTTTTGCTTACGCTAGATACAACAACCGTCGCAACGCCCAGGCTGCAATTGCGTCACTGAATGGCTACGAGGTCCAGAAAGGACACCGGATTGTTGTCTGCCGAAGCACCGAGAAGTGTGAACTGTGTGTCGATGGTGTTCCCTGTCGATTGGAGCAGGGAGAACTCAAAAGTGCCCTGCAGGAAGTGACCTCTGGGCTAGTGGACCTTTCATTATACCCAAGCCCCACTAAAAAACGGGAACTCCTCGCAGTAGTGAAATATAACTCCCATCGGGCTGCAGCAATGGCCAAAAAGGTCCTGGTGGAAGGTACGGTTCTAACAGGATTAGTGGGGTTTGGCGCACAATTTTTGTGAAAGACTATTGACTTGTTTGATGCAACGCTACAACTAGGTCTTGAGTACTGGGAACATGATAGCAATGACCTTTCCTTTTAGGGAGTGTAAAGTCGGTCCCATACCAATTCTGTGAACCACTCCAACATCCACTCCTGCCACAACCTAGTCTTTTGTCATTTTTTAATTAATATTTATATTGGTTTTTACAACACCAAAAACACACCTGGCCGTGCAGTGCAAGTTACAAGCTTCCCAGCATCATGTACATTTACGTGTATTTACCATTGCCATCTACTAACCCACCCCCCCCCTTAACTCGAGCCTACTCCACTGCCCCTTCAATTGTCATTCCTCCGGGGGCACTCCTCCTTCCCCGGAGATGTCGTGTTCGCTTGGACTGGCCTGGGTGGACCCAGATTGTGTGGCCACAAGTTGTCTCCAGGCTACCACTGATCCCACTTCATCATCCTCCCTCCCCTATTGGCCACTTCATACCATACTACTGTTTTCGCTTCAGCCCATTTTAGAAGATCATGCCACCACACCTCTATCCTGGGTCTATGGCACGCTTTCCAGCACATAGCTATTCTGCAGAATGTAGGCCAAATCTTTACGTTTGCTCGCATGTTTCAGGTTACATGGTCTAGTGAATTCCCCCCCCCCCCCCCCCCCAACATGCATGCCCACAGGGATCCCACATCTAGCTTAATTCTTTTCTTGGTTATGCGTTGGTTCGCTTCGCCCCAGAATTTCCCAATCTCCGGGCATGCCCAGAACATGTGTATCATCCCTGTGTTCACTTCACGTCCCCACATTTGCGGCATGTTTGTGCCTCTGTGCTCTTGAATCAGGCGATCCTTTGAGGGGTCATGTACGCACTATGGGTTACATATAGCTGGATCTGTGTTGTAGTCTCGCATTCCTGGACATCTTTTTATGATATCTCTGTGGTCTTTCCCATTGCCCGTCTTGCATGGTTTCCCCTGCATCCTCCTCCCACTCCTGTCTCAGCTGGGTCACTTCCTTTCCCACTCGACATTACCAGTTCATAGATCCGGGATACCTCCTGCTCCCCTTCCGAGATGTCATATATTGTTTCTATGGCTGTGTCTGGTTGGTCTTCTAGTTCTATTTTGGATCTTGTCTCTCTTACCCGCCTTACCAATCTAGTGTAGGTGATATATTGCCCCGGGTGTACTCCGGTTTCTTCAACTAGCGTTTGGAATTCCAGTACCTTCCCATCTCGCCACACATCTCCCAGTTTTGCTATGCCCACCAGTTCCCAGTGTCTACGAATTGTCTTTCTTAGTTCATTCACTCCCCACAACGCCACTAGCAGCACTTGCGGGGAGCACGGAATCGGGTTCTCCCAGTTCCAGCAGCTTCATATCAGTTCTTTCAGGAAAAATGGGGCACATTCATCCCTCAACAGTCTGGATTCTGCTGTCTGAAGCGTCTGGGTAACATATGTGGGATATTTGCAAAAAAGTGTAACTGCCTAGGCAATACAACCATCTTCAACAATGCCACCCTCCCCACCATGGCTAGGGGGAGTTTAGCCCAGAACCTCATGTTGTTTTCGATGTTTGCTACTGCTATCTATGCGTTATGTTTGTGTTTGTGATAGATATCGATCCCCAAACATCTAAACGTTCTGCTCTCCCAGGGTATCTGTGAAACTGGTAGGTTTTCTTGTGGGATTCCTTTGTATCTCCCTAGGGGAAATATAATTCTAATTTGCCCCGTTTGACCAACCTTTCGTCGATCAACATCTCGACGCCGAACCGGGGAGGAGATCAACGTCGAATACCCGACGGATTGGGCCTTGAGGCTTCCGCCTCGGCTCGGGCCTGGGCCGCTGGCCTCGGCCCTACAAGTAGGGAGAGTGGGGGTGGTACACTTCCACACTCGACACCTTATTACCTACACACACTTGCCCGCTGCCCACAGGCGCGTATGGAGGGTACGCCCTTTCAGTTTTGCCCCAAGTGTAATAAGAAATACCCTTGGGTAGATAAGCACGCTACGTGCAACCTTTGCCTACCCAGAGACCACCCCGAGACGGGTTGCAGGGCCTGTAGCAGGTTTAAGGCAAAAACTCTTAAGGACCGCTCCACCAAGCGTTGGGCCCACCACGCCAAGCTAGCAGCTATGGAGGCGGAGGGTACCTTCAGCGACGGCAGCGACGCCGAACTTTCGGACGGCGAGGGCACCAAGGCGTCGAAGGACAGCCGAACGCACGTCCCCGGCCTCGGAAGGTCGTCCGTCCCGGCGACTATGGGGAAGTCCCCCGGCGACAAAAGCGTTACACATACACACGCTAAACACAAAAAATCCACCCGAGATTCGACGTCGTCGAAACCTCGGAAAGAGGCACAGAAGGAGCGGTCCGAAAGGACGTCCTCTGGGCGGTCCCGGTCGAGGTCGCCGCACGACGTCAGGCAAGCCTCCACACTTGCACAGAGTGCCTCGACCATTAATATCCCGGAAGATCAATCGTCCGAAGACGAACACGACTTCCACCCCCAGCCTGCACCCCAGGAAAAGGGTACATCACTTGGGAGTAAAGAGGGGCCAGTTTCGAAGGCTAGTTCGAAAGACAGGGATTCCACCTCCGATCCTCGACGCCAGGCGTCGAAAGATAAGGGAAAGGGGAAACACACTTCCACCCACGGGGAAGGGGGTAAACAGCAAAGGAAACAACCCTTGCAGTCCTCCACTACAAAAGAACTGACCAAGTCTTCTCAGGGCCAATCCATAGAAAGTCCCAGCATGGTCACCCCAAGCTCAAAACTCTGGTCATGCGAGGACATTGACAGAGTAATGTCAAGGATGTCTTCCTTGGCGAATTTTTTCGAAAGACACCCTGAACAACTCCTAGCTTTAAACCCTCAGGAAGATTCTCCCTCAGGGTCTAGGGACCCTATCCCCTCAAATAAAAGACCCCGGGTCGAGACACCATTTAGGCCTTTAGACCCCATCGAGGTCCAACCCTATTCTTACCTCTTCCCTACAAACCAAGGAAACTCTTCCCTTATAGAAGGTCAGGAAATTGACACGCCAGAAGATCCTGCAGGATCAGATTATTACGGCGAAGACGAGGATGAGCCAGAAAATAGCCCAGATATTTTCAGTATGGACTCACCAGTCGAAAGGGAAGCCCCAGTGTCTGACTCCCCAATAGATAATCAGCCCCTCCTGAATGAACTGCTCTTTCGGGCAGCTAACCACTTCCACATAGACACACAAGGTGTCCAGGAAGAAAGGGACTTTGCGGAAGAACTAATAGGGGAAAGGAAGCCAGTAGCCCAGACCATTCCCATCCTAAAATCTGTTCAACGCAGAATAGCACCATCCCTTGTCAACCCAAACCTGACAAGACCTGTAAATCCGAGAGTGGAGAAGCTGTTTAAAGCAGCCCAGTCGGACCCCCTATATATTAGAGGTCAACTTAAGCCAGACTCTCTAGTAGTAACCAACACCCGCAAAAGAGCTGGTACACCATTATCTTCCTCTGAGGCTCCCCCCGACAAAGAAAGTAAAAAACTTTATGGTTTTGGCAGGAAAGTAGCTTCCACGGCAGCCTACCAAGCCAGAATCGCGAATTCCACCACACTGTTGGCTAGCTACAACTGTCACCAGTGGGAAGAAGTGGCAGCACTAATAGACTCTGCTCCCGAACCCCTTAAAAGCCAGCTAGCTCGCATTTGTGCGGAAGGAAGGAACGTGTCAGGCTGCACTGTAAAAGCAACTCTGGACGCCGCTGACAATGCGGGTAGACTTATAGCAGAGGGGACTGTCATCAAAAGGCATGCTTGGTTGAGGCAGTCGGGATTCAAAGCAGAAACACAAGCTGCGCTCTTAGACAAACCAGTGGAAAGTGATCTCCTGTTTGGGAAGGCAGTCGAGGACGCTCTAAAAAACGCTAAGGAAGAATTCGACACCCTCAAATCCCTTGGCCAGTTAACTACCAAACCACCTAACCAAAGAGGGAATGGCAATTTTCGTCGCCCCCGCGGCCAAAATTCCAATAGAGGAAATAGCTACTCCCACACCCAGGGTACACAGTGGAACACCAGCTCACAACAGTCTACCCAGGCGTATGGTAGGGGTAGTAAAAGAGGACGGGGTAGAGGCAGAGGCAGCCCCAGTAAAGGAGGAGGCACGCCTCCACCAAAGCAGTGACGCTCAGTTCAGGGTCCCTTCCCATGCAACCCCAGTAGGGGGACGAATATCAAGTTTCACCCAGGCATGGGAAGGGATAACATCCGACAGATGGGTGCTGTCAACAGTATCCAATGGGTACTGCATAGAACTACTGCAACGTCCCCTAAACCATCCTCCAAGACAAAAAGTCCACTCTTTACAACATCAGAAGATCCTCCTCGAGGAGATCGCCATTCTGCTAGAAAAGGACGCGATAGAACTCGTCCCGGGACACCAGGTAAACAAGGGTATCTATTCAACTTACTTCCTTGTGCCAAAGAAAGATTTAACAATGCGCCCAGTTTTAGACTTACGGCCTGCCAACAAGTATGTCAAGCCCCAAAAATTCCGTATGACCACACTACAAGAGGTAATCCCACTCCTAAAAAAGGGGGATTACATGGCAACCTTGGATATGAAAGATGCCTATTTTCATATTTCCATGCTCCCGGCGCACAGAAAATACTTGCGCTTCAAGGTGGACAGTCGCCACTACCAATTCAAGGTACTGCCCTTCGGGATAGCTTCTGCACCAAGGGTATTCACCAAGGTACTGGCGGTGGCAGCTGCACACCTACGCAGGGAGGCAATCCCAGTGTACCCTTATCTGGACGACTGGCTCATAACGGGGGAAACCCCAGGAATCTGCAGGTCAAACATTCAGAGGACCATCGACCTCCTCCACGAATTAGGCTTCTCCATCAACGAGAAAAAGTCAAGTCTGGTGCCAAGCACCTCAAAACAGTTTCTAGGAGCTATCCTAGATACTCAGAAAGGATTGACCTTCCCTTCGGAAGAAAGAATTCGGAACATACTTCTGCAAATTCCGCATTATCAGTCAGGTCAACAGATAACAGTACGCAAAGCTATGCGGTTACTCGGCATGATGGCGTCATGCATTTACCTGGTCCCCCACGCGCGTCTGCGCATGCGTCCCATGCAGGAATGGTTGGCGAAACAGTGGTCTCAGGCAAGTGGTCAGTGGGACGATCTAGTGGTCGTTTCGCCAACACTCGTACAGAACCTACACTGGTGGACAAGAGAGAATCTCGCAAAGGGGAAACCCTTTTACGATCCCGAAGTACAGGCAGTGGTGACTACAGATGCATGCCTGACGGGGTGGGGAGCTCACCATCTCCACCACACAGCTCAGGGTCTCTGGTCTCACTCAGTAGCCAAGAACCACATCAATCTGCTAGAGCTTCTGGCAGTATTCCGAGCGCTGCAGGCGTTCGAGCCCCATCTACTAAACTTGTCGGTGCAGATCAGGACGGACAGCACGACAGCCATGTTCTATCTGAACAAGCAAGGAGGGACTCGTTCGCCAAATCTGTCCAAGCTTGCCCAGAAAATATGGATATGGGCACTCAGACGGAACATCTTCCTGTCATCGCAACATGTTCCAGGGGAGCTCAATTCCCTAGCGGATGCTCTAAGCAGAGACTCCCTCCCAGAAGAACACGAGTGGGTCCTTCACAAAGACGTAGTAGAAGATCTCTTCTCTCAGTGGGGTTTCCCCACTATAGACCTATTCGCCACAAGCGAAAACAAACAATGCCCAGGATTTGCATCCAGGTTCCCACAACCGGACTCCCAGGGGAATGCCCTGTGGATAAACTGGTCAGGGATGTTTGCGTACGCTTTCCCACCAACTCCCCTCATCAGGAAGGTGGTGTACAAGATGAACAAGGAATCGATGACGCTCATCCTAGTTGCTCCCATGTGGGCGAGACAACCATGGTTTCCACACCTACGCAGGATGGCGGTATGCGAGCCCATCAGACTCCCAGCCTGGTACAACCTTCTGTCCCAGCAACAAGGTCAAACAGTGCATCAGGAACCCAACTCTATGAACCTAGCAGCATGGCTCCTGAAGTCATAGAGTTTGGACATCTCAAATTACCACAGAGGTGTATGGACATTCTAAAAGAGTCTAGGAAACCAAATACAAGGCACTGTTACTTTGACAAGTGGAAAAGATTCGTTATCTGGTGCCAGAGTAAACAAATCAACCCGGTTGATTGCACTCCTTCCAACGTTGTAACATACATGCTCCACCTGCTGGATGCAGGGTTGGTTTTGTAACTCTCTGAAAGTACACCTGGCAGCCCTCTCAGCCTACACCACATCCCATAACAAGGTTTCGTGGTGGAAAGTACCAGTGGTTAAAGCCTTCATGGAAGGAGTAAAGAGACTTCACCCTCCTATCTCGAACCCACCGCCAGGATGGGATCTCAATGTGGTGCTATCTAAGCTCATGGGGCCCCCCCTTCGAACCCATGCATAAAAGTAGTCTCAAACACCTGACTTATAAAACGGCCTTCTTAGTAGCCATTACCTCCATAAGAAGGGTCAGTGAAATTCAGGCTCTGTCAGTGCAAGATCCTTTCTTTACTATCCACAAGGACAAACTGGTTTTACGCACACACCCTAGATTCTCACCAAAATTCATATCCAAGTTCCATGTAAACCAGTCCATCGAGCTTCCGGCTTTCTTCCAAAACCCACAGAGCTCAGCTGAGGTGAAACTACACACCCTAGATGTGCGTAGGGCGGTCTTATACTATGTAAATAAAACCAGACCGCTAAGGAAAACAGATCAACTGTTTGTCTCCGTAGCTACAGGCAGAGAGGGGGATCGCGTCTCTAAGGGCGCTATCTCAAAGTGGATTATCAACTGTATACAGCTGTGTTACTCTCTTTCTGAAAAAACTCTGCCTTTTACGCCAAGGGCCCACTCTACCAGAGGCATTGGGGCCACTCTGGCTTTCATTGCAAATGTTCCCCTTGACACCATTTGCAAAGCAGCTACTTGGAGCTCTATTCACACTTTTACTCAGCATTACTGCATTGACACTCATTCCAAGGCAGATACACAAGTGGGACAAGCGGTTCTAAGACACCTGTTTGCTCATGACCCTTCTCACATCCCACCTCCTTCTTCTGGTACTGCTCGCTAATCTATGCACAGCATGTGATCTAAGCAGATTCCACAAGCCTCAGAAGGGATACATTACTCACCGTAATCGTATTTCTGATGCTTGTATCTGCTTAGATTCACATGCGACCCACCCTTCCTCCCCTCCGAGAGAAGGCGCATGGTTGCTTGTAGTCTTACCTTTCTGTCTATCTGCTTGGACTATCTGTACTCACGCTACTCCTCATGCTACCTCATGTCAGGAAAAACACAATCTGGGGATCCTAGACGCGTGAGGGATCATGGGTACAGGGGACGTCACACTAGGGATAGTATTACTGGCACGCCCTGTGTCGACGCCCATTTTTCGACTTCGAAAAACAAACTGTAATACTCCGCAGCTTCCACTAGATGTCGGCCTATGCACAGCATGTGAATCTAAGCAGATACAAGCATCAGAAATACGATTACGGTGAGTAATGTATCCCATATATATATATTTTTTTTTTTTTTTTTTTTTTTAACCTTTCTGAAGACCTGATGGGCTTACTCTCTCCCTTTTATGGAGACTTGGATCTCCATCAGTCCCCAATTATCCGCAAGAGCTATCGGACTTCAATATCTGTGCTAATGACCACAATATGAGAGGAGGTGGCTTAGCTCTGTTGCAGACTCCTAGACTCACATCACCCCCCCACCCCTTATCCATGTCAGACTGGGCGTTGCTAGCTCTTACCTGCTCATCGCACACAATTGTACTAAGATCTCTCCTGCAGCCCGCACTTTGCAGACAAACTCTGCTGATGCAACCGGAACACTGGTTGTAGATCACCTTTTGGAGATTTCAACATCTGGGTGGAGAAAGACCACTCTGAGTCAACCTTGCTGCATTAAGCCTTAAAATGGATGCTACTTGCATAACCAAACACTCTGGTGTTTTCTGTAATGGAATTGGACCCCCCACAGTCTGTTCTCTGGTTCGTTTCCCCCCACTCCCCGTGGAGACCATTTATCTTAACACAATCGTTACAGGAAGGAAATGCACACCATGCCCTCCTAGAAAGACTACAAGCAACCATAATCTACCCTCCCCTCATACCGCTGCCCTTCTTGCCACCCCCTCCTAGATTGATAAATGGACAGCTAGGTGGTTCACTGCAGACTAATGGAAAAAAATACGATTCACACTAGCAAATTCGCCTTCCATCTCAAGTTTTTTTTTTTTCTCCAAAATAGACATTTTATTCATTATTAATCAATAACAGCAGAAGACAAACAACAAAACCGATATCAGAAATGACAAAGCATATAAGGCACAGTTCATTGTAGTGGTAAGATGAATATGGGAAAATAGTGCTAGAAAAAGCAAAAGGAATCGGCCCAAAAATCCATCCCGGGAATACTCAGCTGGAAAGAATCGCTGTCCTCAGGGATTGTCTCTTAGCTAGAGCAGAGCGCTTCCGTGTGCAAATCAGCTCAGCCAGCGGACGCTAGGCGGCTTTAGGGTGAGGGCCGGGTAACGGTCCGCATAGTCCATAAACTGGGCCCAGGTGTTTTGAAACGGAGCAAGGTTACCCAGGCGAAGACCCGCAACTCTTTCTGCCGTGACAATGTCCCAACACTCAACACTTGGCCCACCAAACAGAATAACTGGATCCCACGGGATATTGAGGCCTGTGATTGCTCTGACATGCTTCAGGGCCCGTAAGCTGCTTTAGGGCAGTCCCACAGGAGGTGGAAGAGCGAGCCTTCCCGCGGACCGCCCCTCCAACAATTCGGCGAGGACCTCACGCCTGCTTTATGCAGCTGTACTGGAGTGATGTAGTACCTGAAACAAACTTTATAACCCCTTTCTCTGTTAGTGACGCACTGAGTACTCCTATGGAGTCTTGTCCAAATTTTGTCCCAATCCTCTGGCTCCAGGGAGCGCCCCAGGTCTTTCTCCCAACTCGGCATGTATTTTTCTTTCACATCCAGACTGGATTTCTCCAAGAGTTTATAGAGCGTGGAGATCTTGCCCCTCGGAGGGGGTGCAGTCAGTGAGAGTTCAAGGTCCCTGGAGCCACGCTCCCTAACGATGCGCTGCGAGATCCAGTGACGGATCTGTGTATAGCGGAACCACTCCTCCTCAGTGACGTTGAACTTCGCTTTGCAGTCCTCGAAGGAGAGCAGCCGGCCCTCTATTAGAAAGTCTGAGATTCTATGAAGGCCGCCCTCCAGCCATTTGGCGAAGCTGCAGACGCAGAGACCGGGGGAGAAACCCGGGTTGCCCCAGATTGGGGTTAATGGGCCCAGCGAGCTCTTTGATTTCCCCACTTCCTGTTCACAACTCTCCAATTGTCCAGTGTTATGAGTGGCTGAAAGCGGGCTCAGAGCAGGGGGGGGGGGCCTTATGGGGCTGGATGTGAGGTAAATCTGGCAGGGGATACCTGCACCACGCTTCTTCCAGTTGCAGCCAGGATGGGCGGTCCACGGTGCATGTCCATGCGAAGGCATGTGCGAGTTGAGTGGCACGTCTATATCTGGAAATGTCTGGGACCCCCAGTCCACCCAGCCGATGACTGCGGGTCATAATTTTCCTGGTGATACGGGGTCGTTTCCTCCTCCCCCCCCCCCCCGCCCCCCCGATGAATTTCAGAATGTCCCGCTGTAAGGAGGCGAGGTCTGCTTCCGGATTATGAGTTGGGAGCACATCGCAGTGATAGTACCCTAGGAAGTAAGTTCATTTTCACCGCTGCCGCCCGGCCCAGCCATGAGATCTCCTGCTTACTCCACTGTTTCAGGTCTGCGCGTAGTGTTTTGAATAGCTGGGGGAAGTTGTGTTTGTAGATTAATGAATTGGATTTGGGGATCGGGACCCCTAGGTATTCCAGGGTGACGTTAGCCCATGGGATCGGCAAGTCGGCCATAAGGTGCTTCCCTGACGCCTTGGAAGGTTGATCGAGAGGAATGAGGACTTATCATAATTCACCCTGAACCCAGAGCACGCCCCAAATGCTTCTAATTTTTCAAGTATAGGTTGCAGCGAGCTGTCCGGATCAGTGATAGTTAGAAGTACATCATCGGCGTAGAGCGCCACTTTATGTTCCGTCCCGCCCACTGCAACTCCTTTGATATTTGGGTTGAGGCGGATTCTCGCGGCGAAGGGCTCCATTGACGGGGCGAATATTAGGGGCGATAACGGACACCCCTGGCGGGTCCCTCTGGATATGGGGATGTATGCTGATTTCCTCCCATTTACTCGGAGTTGCGTTGTTGGGTGTGCATAAATTGCATCAAGTTATTTTAAAAAGCAAACTACTTTCCAAGTGCATTGACTAACCACAGTGATGGGGGGGAAAATGTATTGATCCTTTTTAAAAACAAAAATCACCTGCAATGCAATCGCTACCTCCAGCTCTGTGACCATATACACAGCCTGACAAAGAACCTAGACTTCTAGGATACCCTCCAAATGAAGAACACCGATTCCACCAACGCCTCCAGTTACTCTTTCAGGCCTACATGCAACCGTTGAATCGTGCAACCCATGCTGATCTGAGGATCCATGCACCCCCATCTCTACAAAGCCATCATCTAATATTCAGACTTGACAACTATCCCTCCTTGGTAACTCAATCGGTACCAGGAGCTGGAATAGTTCCAGCTCCGTTGAAACTGCATACAAAGCAGCGCCTCTGCTCAAAAGCCCAGCGCTCTCCTATATGAGAGCTATCACACTAACGCACACTTAATCTGGAAACTATTGGAAACATTCATAGTCCACTCCAAGGACTTCTTGAGGGGCACAGGGCATGGATTTGTGCCTTCAGGGGTACAGAATCTGTGCTCCATCTGGGATACACTAAAACATGGATATACATTCTTGCTAGGCATCTTGGCAGCTTTTCACAGTCCTCCTAAAAAGGCTAGGAAGATGTCAGTATTAAAGGAACAGCTCAATGCTGGATCATCTCCTTACTTATTGGTGGAACAAACTATCTTGGGGCCTTTAAAATCCTGGCCTCTACCACTCAAATCTGTGATGTACCCCACCACCCACCAAGATCCACAGTAACTTAAAACCCTCTACAAGGAACCTCTATAGACCTTATTAGTGGATCATAGCCTGATGACACATCAAAAAACCTGTGAATTCCCTCACAGTTCGACACATTAACCCAAAGCAGATCTAATGCAACACTGCAGCTTTTAACATGGGGGAGGGGGGGTCTGCAAACCTTAGGTCTCCAGATGTTTTTTGGACATCAACTCTGGCCAACATATGCATGGTGAGGAATCACAGGAGTCCTAGTCAAAAACTGGAGAGCTGTAGGTTGCAGGTGCCTGTTATAACACCACTATAATATCTTGGCCTGACAGGATTGGACATGGTCCCCATCAACCACAGTAAGGACTCTTGCCACCACAATGGACCACACAACACCCTCACACTTTGCTATGCTGCATTTTACCTTCCCAAATTACACAACTGGGAAACCTTGAATGCAACAGCAAGACCATATCGCACAAGCACACATTGTCCGTGGCTCATGCCCTTTTTCAGAAGTAGGTTTCAACACTTCCCTCGTGACCACTTGGTGTGGTACTAGTGCAGCATTTCTAGACATGACTTCAATAAGAAACTGGAGCATCCTACCCCAAAACACCCATCTGTAAACGGACCAGCTGATGCTAAAGATCGAGTGGTTGAAGAGCAGACTAAAAATGGAACACCCGAACTTTGGCTACTTTGATTCCCTAGGCTGCATGCCAGGACGTTTAGTTTTCAACTTTATACTGTTGTATATCTTTCATCCCAATTAGATGGATGGGGTCAAAGGTCTTTATCTGCCCATGTTTGGCTCGAATTAATGGACCTTCTCTGCCAGCTCTAAGTCACGTGTGTAGGGACTGTATTTCAAATTATTCTGTGCAGTAATTCATCATGGATTTGAGACCTTTTCACTAAGGGTGTCATTACCTCCTTGACCTCTAGAGACTGTTCAAGCTACTTTCCTCTCAGTGTCAGGTCTGAGTTGGTTGGAAACAGACCTTCCAGCAACATTTGTTTCTCCTGATATTTAGGTCCACCGTCTGGGACCTGTACATAGTCTGTACTTTTCCAATGCTGGTTCAAACCTGCCTTTCCGTAATAACCTTGGCAAACTGTGCACTTGCTTATCTGAGCTTTTCAGGCTTTAGCTCGCTCAGCAAGACTGGGTCCCTCTGCAGTCTTAAAGCTTCTTGATATCTCCATTTGATCTCCCTTCACCTTATGTGGTTCCGTCCTCCATCTTGGTTTACATGGCCACTAAGTAAGTCGCGTTTTGCATTTAGCAAGCTTTGTGTTTTCTTGTGAGTCTCGGGTTTCAGCATAGAGGAGAGTACATCTTTTCTAGCCTAATGAATGCAAGCATATTCATTGTAAATGCAATTTTACCTAGTGTTGGTGTATCTTCATGTTGGATGTGTATGTGCTTTGTGTCTAATGCACCTACATGTGCTGGCTTCAGCCGTGATGTCATTTGTCTTTCATGATTACAACTCATCCAGGTACACTCATCGCCTGCAGGTTTATTGCCTCAGTGTGATGTCATCTGGGTACGGTCTGTAGGGCTTCCTCAGAGTAATTGACGGTACAATGGTGGTGAGGGGGTAGATGCCATGAGTGAGGTAACACCATTCGTGTCTGTAACGTCAGAACGGGGAAACGGCCGACGCAATGAAACATGGTCATCTATCGTTCCAACGATATCGAGTTTTATCAGTGAAATCTACCACCAAGAGCCAGGCAGCGACACGCTTGTGTAACCTGTCGTCCCTCAACTAACTCCTCACTACTAAAATCTTAGCACTTTTCCCTTCCTTCACCTTGTCAAACTGACCAGGTCTGATACGCTCTAACCCTACTAGTCTTCTATCAACATCCATTTTTGTCAAATCTGTACCCTACGAGCTGTCCATACAGCCAACCTGCGTGAACTAAAACACAGATAATTTAATTTCTGCACCTAGGTATTTCTGAAATGCATCCAGCATTCCCACAGCTTTCTGCATCTGCCTTTCTGTTACCTGACTAACTCATTGCTGCCCACCTTTCTGAAAGAGCCATGTACAGTGAGGCCAACAATATTGGCAAGTAGGTATCCCATCCCCTCACGCCAATGTGGTGTTGCATGCTAATTGGCAAGAACTTGATGTGTGACTTGGCAGAAAGCTTGTTTTACTAACCTGTCTTGGTCTCCTCCTGCCACCGAGTGGTGCAAGTAACAGATTAACTCTGCTGTGTGTACCATACTATGTGGTCAGACCACTGTAGCATTTGTTATGTAAAATTATTTGGATTTAAAAATTATTCAGCCCGAATGTAATAGTTATGGTAGTGGGAATATTCTATTCCAAACATTAAGCCAGGCAAAATTGAAAAACGGTTGTTGACTTGGGTGTTGCGAAGAAAATCGTTTACTTATTTTGTTTTAATTTCTCTTTTTAGACAGCTTGCGTTTGTATGGACAGAAGCTTAGTGTGGACTGGCTAAAACCAGACATAAAGCAGAAACTACGCAACAGCTCACCGAAAGCTATAATTGCCCATGAAGATCCAGGTTGGACCATCTTGTGTACTCCTGTCGAACAGCTAGTGGACAAGAAGAAAACTGGCCAGCTCAAGACCCGTGGCTGCATGGTTGAATTCCTGAATGTGATTTGCAGAAAGATGCAACTGGGGGCTCCAGTCTTCCTGACAAACCTGGTGGCTGTGAGCCCAGAGGGCGTGATGCGTTTTTGGTATCAGGTCGTCATTCCGCGATATCCACTTCCCTTCAGTGGTTACACCTGGGTTGTACCCGACAAAATGGGCTTGCTAAATGAACATGATCAGGCTAAAGAGTCTGTGGCCCAGCAAGTCCTGAAGACACTTGGTGAGTACGAGGAATTTTAGTGTTCTGAGAACAACCAAGATGATTTGAAAAGCACCACAATACACCATACAGTTGCTGCCTTTCTCCTGTAGATATCTCCTTTCTTCATTTGCAAGCATTTGTTTTTTTAATAGATAACTGTTCTTCCTGCTGCTGCCAATAACGGTCCCATTTCATGTACACTGCTAAAAATGAGCCTGGATGCATCTGCAGCTTGTAACGGAATTGTACTGCTGTCTATCGCGCTCTGCTCACCATTATTTAGTAATGAATACCCTTTAAGGCTGACTCCGTTTTTCTCCATTGAAGAACTAAAAAGCAGACCCTAGGTGTGCATCAATAGCCTCAAATCTCTCAATCGCAGGCCGAGGATTTCAATAACTATTTTACTGATAAAATAGATTTAATGCGAGCTAAAATTGCAGACATTACTCCTGTGGACCGCCCAGAGACAACAGAAGCCACTGGACCGGAAAAGTTGGGGATCCAGAAACCAGACCTGGTTAGGAAGGCAGAGTTGGAGAGTTGGTGCGGGCTTTAACTCGTTTGTATTTATGGAACTTTTGGAGGGTAGGGTTCGTTCCCTTCTCTCTGAGTTAAAGGCCACCAATGATGTGTTGTATGCTATTCCATCTTCAGTAGCTAAACGAGTAGCCTTAGATATTGCCCCATTGGTTACAAAGTTTGTAAACCAATCCTTCACATCAGGCATAGTACCCCCAAAGTTTGATGCAATCGGTAGTAACCCCATTATTAAAGAAAACCAATTTAGATCCTAAGAATCTTCAAAATTATAGGCCAGTGGCAGGATTGTCGTGGCCGGCAAAGATTCTAGAAAAAATTGTGACATCCCAGCTGCAAGAACACGTGGACCGTGAAAACCTCCTGGACCCGTTACAATCTAGCTTTCGACCAGGGTTCGGGACCGAAACCGCATTGTTGACAGGATGAGATGACCTATTGACGGCAGATCAGGTGGACATGTCCTTGCTAGTCATGTTGGACTTGTCTGCCGCATTTGATACGGTAGACCATGGGCTACTGTTGAAGTAGGAAAAGTTTCAGAACAAGCCCTTCAGTGGTTTGAGTCTTTACTGTTCAAAAGAGAACAAAGGGTCCAGCTTGGAGATTTCATGTTGGATTCAGTCTTACTAAAGTGTGGGTCCTTCAGGGATCTTCACTCTCACCTTTGCTTTTTAACTTCTATGTGAAATTGCTTATGGACATACTGAGGAAACATAACATCAACTTTCATTCGTATGCAGATGATACTCTGGTGTTCTCAAAGGTACAGAGTTGAAGATTTGTTTGCAATAGCGGAACAGTGCCTGCAGGAGGTACAGGTCTGGATGTGTGCTAACCAATTGCTGCTGAATACCAGAAAAACGGAAGTATCATTATTTGCTTAAAAACATCATCTGCAACAGAATAAACGGATATTGCCACCATGTTTCCTAGGGGCGCAGCTCAACTTTGCAAAGAAAATTAAAAACTTGGGCTGCGTGTGGGAAGATAATATGGGTTGTGCAGCGCAGATTAGTACAAAATTGCAGTCAGCGTTTTACACACTACGATCAGACACATTCTGCCATTTATTGCAAATGATGATAGAGCAGTGTTTGTAGGGACACTGTTAGGCAGAAACCTGTGCAGTTCCCTTAGGGACCACTGCAAAAGATTTAAGACTACAGGTGTTTGGCAGTAAACCCACTTGGTAGCAGTCTGTACCACACAGATTCACTTGGTAGCTGTGGCTGAGCAGTCAGACTTCCCTCAAGAAGAGTTAGGCAGTATGTAGAGTATACATAATAGGTACAGTAGCACAAGCAAACACTGACCAGAGCTTTGGTGTAAAAGTATATAATTATTTATTTTTAAAGACACCCTTGTAAATTAAACTAGCAGAAAGAGGTAAGTATATTCAGCACACAGTCACTATTATATATATATATATATATACACAACCCTAATTACTTATTAGACAAGTCTTATTGAGAAACACCACTTATTTTCAGGCAGAGGTGGGTGCTTAACATAAGATGGCACTATTACAGTTATTAAAAAGGGAGGGGAAAAGGCAGAGTTATGGAAGCACACAAACTTCTATACTTTTAAAGGAACCACAGTAAGGCAAGAAAGGCAGAGTTCTACCGGAGAGCAAGGAAGTCAATTGCAAGGCCCACTCTTGGAGAGAGCAAGCAGAAGGGGTCCAGGTTCACACAGTGGGGTTATGCCCAAAAGAGTCTTGTAGATAGATCGCACACAAAGGATGAAATTAAAGTCAGGAAAAGTTAGCGAGGTTGTCCCAGGCCAGCCCAGGTTAGAAAGTCGAGGCTTTACTGTCGGCCCGAACGATCTGTTGCAAGGGAAGCCAGGCGGGACACAGTACCTTAAGTGTGAAGGAAGCTCCAGCGGGGGCAGTTGTTCCTGGCAGCGGGTGCAAGTCGGTGTTTCGTCCAGAGGAGGTCTCGCCGTGGAGGAAGGATGAAGGTCGTTGCACTGCCAGGGAAGAAACCAGCCGCGGAGTTCGTTCGGTTAAAACGTACTACCCTTCTCTTCATGGTAGTGGTAAGCCGTGGTATTCCGGTTGCCGGGGTGCTTGGCACGGGCAAGGCGGCCATGAGATGCTCCAGGAAGGTGAAGAAAAAAGGCAAAACTGGTTATCCCCACCAGTCCAAGGAAGAAGACTCTCCGGACTGGAGATCTCCTCTGTCGTCAAAGTGGTGAGACGGTTCAGCAGGGCTCCACCGGTGGTGTCGTCGTTGCAGGTCGGCTCAGCTTCTCCCTCCTCGGATTCTTAGGTCCTGTGGCGACTTCTGAAGTTCCAGTCCCCAAAGCCCTGCTTTTATGCAGCAAACCCCCATTCATTCAGCCTAGCTGTCAAACATGCTGGCTCACCACTTGGGCCAAAGAGTGCGACTTGAGTTGCCAAGGCAACTCAGTCCAGGGTGCCTAAACCCCCTCCCACACCCCCTGTGGTACCCAGACAGAGTGGCACCACTTTTGGAGGCTTCTGTGGAGAAGCCTTACAAAAAGTGGAACAATGGGCTCAACTTGGGTTGGAGTCACAGAAGAGAACACAAATGCCATTTTAGAATAGAGTTCTGGCAAAAAAATACCAACCAGTGATTTAATATTGGATTAATAAACCAGCGGTATGTTCGAGGCTATAGGAATTAAATAATTAAAGTTGGTAGCCTCGAACAATGGGAAAATCCCATAGAGATATATTTGCGGTCGAATATAACAAGTAGTATCCACTGCCACCAGCCAAAACTCATCACGGGGGACGGAGACGTGCCCCCTCGAACAGACCCTGGGCCAATAGAATTGCCCCGACCAGTATGTCCACAATATGATGGTTTGTACTGGTTTCTGTTCATAATTTGGGACTAGCAAAGCCAATGGCGACTTTACATGCCCTGGGAGACAGTAGTCAGTCCCAGGGTATGGAGTTTATGTTGGGGGGTCGCTACGACACCCCCTGGGTTACGGCACGGAGGGTGGTGTGTAACCCACATCAAAAACACATGAAAACCCTATGGAGTAAAAGAGCCCATAAAACACATGCAAAGACAAAGGAACACCTCAAATCATGTCTTGAGTGGTGTGAGTAAAAGAGTCTCACTCTTAGCAGGAGAAAAAAATAAACCCCAAAAATCCAGCAAAGCTGCTGGGGGACTCACTAGGTTTGGGAAATTAGCCTTTACAGAGAATTCTCCCTAACAGACACTTGTAAACGTGCGACTGGACTATGGTAACGCATTGTTGTCAGGAATACCAGCATTCCAGCTGCGCAGGCTGCAGGTGGCCCAAAATGCTTTTACTGTGTAAGGTATCAAAAAAATGCACATATCACTAATTTGAGAAAATCCTTACACTGGCTAGCGGTGAAAGAGCGAATAGAGTTTAAAACTCTGTGCCTGGTTTTTAAATGTGTAAAATAAATTGGTCACCAAGCTATCTTATCTGACAAAAGTAAGAGCTATACTCCTAGCTACCCCCAGGGGAAAAGAATTTACTCAAGTTCCGCGGTTAAAATATGTGAGCAAAGGAGACCTAGATTTGGGGTCTATGGAATAGGCTCCTGGGATATATTAGAGAGGCCAAGACATTTATGACATTCCGTAAGGCCCTCCAAACCCATTTGTTTTGGTGAGACTTCCCATGGGAAATAATTATAGGGGCAATTTACCTACTATATTGACATTCCTAAGTTTCCATCTGCTCCTAAAATACGAGTCTGGTGCGCAATACAAATGATTCAAAGATTCAAAATTCAAATGGTGCTTTTGGAAATGCTGTCAGGATTTCCTGACTTAAAGAGAGGAAATGTATTAAAAGGCTCCTTTGTGTGGGGATAAACATGATTGTCATGGATGTTGGGTTTCTGCCCCTGCCACAATGCAGATCCGTTCGGATTTGCTCCTTAGCCAGGTCCCTTCAGTCTAAAGAGCAGATTGTAGTCTTTCTTCAGCCAGGGAACTTGCTTTTGATTACGGCAGAGGGAGGCGGGAGACAGCCCAGTGTGTTGCATCACTTGCAGTTTTTAGAGGTACATCCTGCTTCAATTACTCAGGAGCTCATGGGCACAGCCCACACCTAGGACCAATCACTGTCACTCCCACTTATAGTGTTCAATCCCATACTCCTGATGCTTGGTTGCGCTCATAAAATTCATGAGCCTGCTTCCATTGGTGAGATTTTATGAAGGATGAGTACCATTTGTATGGTACTCTATCTTGTGGATGAGTCTGGGGAGGAGTGAAGATTGCTGTAAATTTGTATTGTATTTAATTATATAGCCCCCCCCCCCCCCCACTTGTGTGGCCTGAATGCACTTTTTTCTGTTTGGAGCACCCTTGGTGACCGTAGTCAATGTGGTAGAAAATTAGCTTTGGATATCCATGTGTGCATGTTGTTGGTGTAGGACTTGGGTGACTGGCAATGTGAGACTAAGCAACATGAAGAGAGGTCAGGTGGTTTCGGCAAAAAGACTGAATTTGAATGCGTGATTTGGCCGATGGAAAAGTCTGACCGGCTGAAATGTTTGACCAAACAATGCTTTTGGGGCTGTGGTGGTGTCAACCCCCTCGCTGTGGTACAGCACAGGCTAGCAATCGCAGTACTATTACAATGTAGTTAAGCTTGCCAAGTGGTAGGTGTTCCAGGGCAGAGTGAACACTCCATCCTTCACCCTGACCACTCCTACCGTGACTGTAGCTGCTGGTTGACGGCTAGCTTGACGGCTAGCCACCGGCTTCCTCTGCAGACACGATATGGAGCCGCCTCTGTGGGAGCTGCCTTTTGCCTTGGGGCCCTTAGCCTTAGAGGGCAGATCAGTTATGACCAGGTGTGGCATGGCTACATGCATCATTGGTAAAAAAAAAAAAAAAAAAGACACCAATGGGGGCACAGCCCGTGGAATAAACTATTAGCCTGAGGGAGACTCCCACATTAGCGGAGTGATACCAGCGTTGTGTATTGTAATCTAAATGTGGGCATTGATTGCACACACATGAGGCGGGGTGGGCGAATGTTTTACAGTGCCCTTGCAACTCTGCTATTGTTCGTGTGGAGGGGCATCACTCCAGGCTGCCAGACAGAGAATAATTAATACATTTAGTTGGGCTGCCGCCAGCATGGCTCTGCTGTACATGGAGGACAATGCTCTTTCACCTCTGGCAGGGATGGGTGGGGGCCTTGCCTCTTGAGTGACACCTTAAAGACAGATGACATGCATTTCTGCCCCACACTGGGGCGCACTGTGGAAAAAAACACATTTGCTTGGCCAATCGAAGCCCTGCAAGTCTAAAATAAATAAATAAACGCTGGCGTGTCTGATCGCCCTGGTATGTACTTACCCTGCGCTCCTTTCACAGCGCCTAGCTTAGAGAGGCTTGAGAGTGTGTGGTTCCAGTAAGGAGGGCTTGAAAGTCCCCTTCTGGCTTGGCAGCTTGCAGTTCACACGTAGGATTATATCCAACCAAACGGTGCCACTGAGCAGCTGAAGGAGTGACGGGAGGAGAATTCTAGCCAGGTTAATAATTTTTAATGCACTGTTGGTGTCCAAATTATTTTGTTTGGGCCTTTAATAAATACATGTTCATCATTATTTTCACTAGTTTGTAAAGTTGCGATGAAAGCCTCCTTTTTGTAGAAGTTGTTCTCTGCACGGTGCGTTCCCCAACAGATCTTCCCTGCCAGCTGACTAACATCCCTATCACTAAACGCCCACCCCTTCAGTGCATAGAGATGTGTTCAAGATGACCCTTTCACAGCTGTAAGCAGCACTGCTGGCAGATGCTAACTGGCCAATTGGATGCAGCCATCACTCCTCCACCTCCCACACAAGCTGCCTCCACAGAGGACACTGCCCCTCATGTGGCCTGGCTGCTTCCTACAAGGATCGCCACCATGCCTGTGATCGTGAAATCCTGCAGCTGGACTGCCTTTGCGTCTTTTTTTTGTTTTGCCAGTGCTGCTTCTAAGGCAAGTGCTACCCCGCAGTTGTGCTCCAGAGGCCATATTACAATTTTGTAATGCACAACAAGCTTTCATAGTATCACTTTTTTGATCTTTGTTTAAGGCATGGTGATTGTTTACTTATCGATGTCTCTTAACGATTTATTTACACACACAGACTCGCACAACAGCAAACGACGGCTACCGACCGGAAAGCGCCCCAATCCCCGCGAATGGTGTTAACCGGGCTGAGGCTGCCAACAGCACGTTTTTTATTTTTGCATTTTTAAAGTGCTCACACAGCCCACGAGGGGCATTGAGGCGCTGTTACAGGAATAGGTAGTTTTAATTTATTTATTTGGTGTAATTGTATTGTCGTAGTTGCATATTTATAACGCGCTTAAATACCGAGAGGTTTCTAAGCGGGGGCCTGGGGATCGAACCTGTGTTGCTTCGTGTCATCTTGCTTCCAAGGCGAGCACGTTTCCGCTGAGTTATCCTCCCGGGACAATTTCACTGCTCTCTTGCTCTTTTCCCGCTCGCTCCCACTAACTCAACCCCCTTCCCTTGTCAGAGCCGCCAGGGGACCACTCCGGTGGTGATAGTGCGCGGTACAAATATCCTTTAACATAAACATCTTTGTGGGGCCCTCTATTGGAGCCTAACACAATGTCAAAGGACTCGATCATAGAGACGGATTGGAAGAATGGGAAGATGGCTCGGAGTGTTCATTGCTGTGATCTGCAGGTTTAAGTCAATAAATAACAAAACTTATGTTCCATAGAAAGTGCTTTGGTGAAAGCACTGTACAGATAGCACATCATTATGATAGGCAGTGCAAATAGGGTAGAAGCTGCACAGGGTTTTAAATGGGCCGGTTCTAACTGGCTCCTCGGTTCCTGCACTTCTCATTGTTTACCTGGACTTATCCAAGCAGGAGGAGTACCCAGGACTGAGTTATGGGTATAGTTGACCAATGCAACATGTATATTTTCGCTTCCCATGCTCCGTTACAGGTAGGCGCCATAGTTTGGGAAACGAGACGTCTGCATAATGCTTTTTAATGTCCTGTTTCCCAACCTAATTAACTCATACATGTAGCGAAGATGGCTGCCAGAGGAGGGGCCTGGGTAGATGGCAGTCATTGGCTGGGCACAGTATGACCCCCGAGCTCAGTGATTGGTTTATAGGAGAAAAGGCAATTGGGGGTCGGGGGGGGTTGCCGAGGAATCCCAGCCTCACGACAGGTAATATTCATGAGCATGTAAATCTATGCCACTCATGCTGGAGAACAACAGTTACAGGTAAGTAATTTTGTTCATCTTCTGAAAGAGATTGCCTCCTCTCGGATAGAGGGAGCACGCTAACGGTCCCTGTCAGAAATCAGCAGCAAACCTTGCATCCTTCTTCATCATTCCGGATGCAGGCACTTCAGGTGGTGTTCTCCGTAGACATGCCGTAGTCCACATTTGGCTTATATCATGAAGGCTTTTTCTCCTCCGACATTGACAAGTTGCGAAGTAGGACCAAGCCTTTGTCTTCCGAAAACACGAAGAGCGGATATGCGATGAAAGTGAATCTTCGCCGACGGTGGTAGTCGCTATATGGTCGATCGAAAAAAGTCAAGTAAATGAGCACTGAGCTTTACCTAAAAGACAGTGATTGGTTATAAAGGAGAAATGCTCTTTTCAGGCTAAAGTGATTTTCATATTATTTTTATACGAGTATTCCCAGCCTGATGGGGGAATATTCATGAGCATGTAAATCCATGTTGGAGAAAAGTTCAATGCAATTGTACCCTTTTGCTTTGTTATAATCACTTGTGTGGCCTGATATTTTGGGATGGTCCTCTCTGATGCCTGCTGTTCATGAGCAAAATAAAATGTCAGCTTGGTAACGGTTAGTGTGGTTGACGGCACACACTGAAGTCGGCGAATCGCTGAAGGGGCAAATCTACCAGAAGTAGCATTGCACGTATATTCAGATTTTTGTACTAAGCACATCATAAAGTGCTGTTTAAACCCTCCCACTTTTGGAATTTATAATCTGGTTTCATACCAAGAGTCTTGGAACCAGATTAAACTGCCCCTGAGCCACAGCTCACTGATGATACCCACTGTGCCAGAAAGTGTTTTAGGGGTTGCTGGTAGTGGTTCTCTACTTCAGAGGGAGAACCAGCTGGCAGTTCAGTGCTGCCATCAAATGCATTTGGTATGGCAGAGCTATAATATGGCCTAGAGCCTTAGAACCCTCGCATATAACCTGGCCTTGTTAGTTCTCAGTAAAGGGTCTCAGTTACATAATATATTAACCACATTTGAGTGCCAGTCCTCTTGCCTTTGAGAGAGATAATTTCTGTGTAAAAATGGGAAGCAGCAATGCTTGTCCAAGTGTAAAGATCCTCCAGGGTCTTGCGGCATGGAACGTTCACCTTTGCATCACAAAAGATTTTGCAGAATACTATTGCATTTTTGGTAGCAGTTGTGCAGTAATGGGGTTTTTATGATGGGAGGATTGTGCGTTGAAACATGTAGTTTTAAGTACTTACATATGCAAAGCGTTTTATAGCTCTGTTCAAGGACCATGTTCCCTATGCCACATGCATCCTCTAAATAAGCTTGCTTTCAGTTGCTCTAAAAGCCATTTTCATTAATTGCACATGAGCCCCCTGCAATCCCAACCTACTCTTGAGCTGCCTGTCCATGTATTGCTTGCAAAGCCATGGGCAGCGCATGGTTGAAAAACACTGGACTTAATGTTTATTTTTGCTATTTTAACTGGCAATGTTAATTGTAGGGCATTCATCAAATGTTGAACACTGTGTGCTAAAGTGCACACCTTACTCCTTGTAAATCCACAACATTCAAACTTGCTGATTGGTGGAGTGAATGATGTCCTGCCTTCCCATTTTCTCCCGCCCCACCCAATATCCTAGGAACTGTTTTGGGGGTAGAGAGAAGACTAGGTTCTGCTAATTGTAGGCCTGTAGAACCCCAGTGTTCACCACACCTCCCCGTGAGCAGCAACATGCTAGTGCCCCCCCATGGCAACTGAGCCTGGTACAGTGCTCAGAGCTAAATGTATTTTCCAAAATGTATTACATTTTCCAGTGTCGGATAAACGTGAATGGTCTGAAATGCTGCCACCAGGAAGCTGGGACAAGCACATCAACTAGTTTTATCCTACTCACTACTTAAATGTCCCCTAGAACCTGGTGGAGGACTACTGTCGCTCCACCCGTGCCTGTTTCACATTATATAGAGGGCATCATTTAACTCTGATCCAGGCCCCACCAGCTTTGAATGCAGCTCATAATGTGGCTTCACTTAACTGCCATTAGCCACCCTGCAAGGGGATCTGGAAGCTTGGAACATGGCCTATATTCACAGGGATAAACCTGCATCCTAGTAGCCACAGTACTACTTGCAGTGCTCCAGATTGGATTTTGGCGTATTTTACTCCCAGTTTTTAGAATTGGAGAGTAAATCCAATTTCAAAAGTAAAAATAAATTAATTTCTTCCTTTGCAAGAGTTAAAAAAAAAGTGCCTGGCAACTATCCAATTTGTGTCTAAAATTACTGTTTTAAAACATTAGTGATAAAGAAGTTGTCTGCATACTACCCAGCTTCATCTTCATCGTACTTGATATGATATATGATGTGGCATTTATAACGCGCCTATACACAAGTGTTTCAAGGCGCGGCGGGGGGGGGGACAAAGGTAGACAAACAACGATCCTACTAGGCCAGGTGTCATTCAGATCGCGCAAGTGCACGGTGGAAGGGAAGGGCAAAGTGCAAGGGGGAAAGGGAGAGAAGTGCAGTACAGGTTAGATAAATAAGGGCCAGCTGGTGGCAGGATAAGTGCAGACAAGTGCTGGTAGGGGGGGCTGAAGGGATACAGAGACAGTCCCACAAGTGCAGGGGTTGGCAGGGAGGCAGTGCAGGGGAGAGTGGCAGGGACACGGACCGGCATAGGTGAGTGGCCCCTTTTCAGATTCATTGCAGTTAAAGTAATATTAACAGGGTAAAGGGGGAGAGAAAGTGGAGGCAAAGAGGAAGGTTTTGAGGTGCTTCCGGAGATGGTTCTCCAAGTTTCAGAGAGGCAGGAAGGCTGTTCCAGATGGAGGCCCCTGCTGCAGAGAGAGATCTACCCCAACTCGTTGCTTGGAGAAGCGGCTGACCCTGAGGGAGTTGGAGGTGGATGAGCGAAGAACTCGAGAAGGAAGATATTTAGGAAGAGGGAGTTGAAGGTATTTTGGCCCGAGGCCCCAGAAGGCCTTGTGGACAATGCAGAGGGTTTTGAACTTAATCCTCGCAGCGAGCCAGTGTGGCGATTTCAGTTTTGGAGAGATATGGTCCCTGGGCTTGAGGACAAGTCTCGCGGTCCTGTTCTGGATGAGTTGCAGAGGGCGGAGAGTAGAGGCAGGTAGATTTAGATAGAGGCTGTTACAGTAGTCCAGCTTCGAGAGAACCAGACTTGACACCAAAGCTCTAGACTACAACAGATGCTAGCTAGTTACAACATAAATGAAGTCCCTCACTCTACCAGCATCGCTTCTTTGCCTCTTGGGCCTACTGTTGCTGCCTGGCACTAGCTGCTGGACAGCCACTCTGTTTTTGCTCCATCCCTCCTTCCCTTTGCTACTCTGTTTCCCTTGTCTCACTTTCTGATGTTCTGCCTCTCACTCTGCAATGCCACATTTTGAGGCTGGTTGCTCAGTCACTCTTCCTCTCCCATTTCCATTATTGCTCTTTCCCTCCTATGTTGTGCTGTATCGGTCGTAAAACTCCTGTTCCTCTCATGTCATTATCTCATGTCATTATCTCTATTCTGGATTTTCTATTTCCAGATCTCCCTGTCTGTTTGATTTTTCTGTCTTATTTTACTGTCTCTATCCTTCACTCCTATTGTGTCCTATTATTGACTGACTCCTGTTTCCCTTCTCACTTTCTTTGTTGCTCTCTTATGTATCTCATTGGTCTCTTCCTGTTGCTCAAATACCTGTTTTGGATTGTCTAAACACAGCCTCCCCCCTACCCCTCACTTGGTTCTCCTGTATTGCTTATGTTCAGAGTTGCCCGTTCTCTCCTTTGTGTCTTCTGACATAGCAACAATAAATATTTGATAAGCTGAAAGTGCTTACAAATCAGTGCAGATTCACCTTGAGTGCTCCTGTGTGCCAACCTACTTTTGGCTATTAGGTTGGGAATTCTAGAGTCAGGTGTGGGTTACCAGATCCTGTAAGAGCCCAGAGGAGCTGTGTGTTCCGAGCCATTGATGTATAGCGGCCCTCATGGGATGTGCTTCTTCTGAGCCATTACAAGTAATTGTTCCGAGCATTACAGGTATAGCAGGCCTGATGAGAGGGGATATGTGATCACTGCCGATTTTACTACAAGCACCGAAAAAGCAGATTTAAAAAAAAAAAAATCCAACACCATTTTCACCCCATATTATATGCAGGGGGAATCCCCCTGTTACCCCCTACATTGATTATACACTGTACCCATCCCCCCCCCCCCCCCAAGTCAACATTTTCAGCAGTGGTTGCAATAAAAAAGGCTCAGTAATTGTTTTCTCCGGATGAGAGGTGTGTTCTGAATCGCTGACCATTTAGTAGTCCTTCTGATAGTCGAAAGATGAGCCAGCTCTGTTACCATTAAATGTTACCTGCATCTTAAACACATACCTTTGATGCAGATGCATTAACTCGCCTATAAACGGGATTTGAACTAACCGGTTACACAATGGTTTCTGCAGCAGGGTTATTGATCCACTGAGCTACTTTTCCCAACAGGCTGTTAACTTGGAAAAGGTTGGGGCACTGGCAGTTCCATGTGAGGCTTGTCTGACATAACTGGCTTGTCAAAATCTCTCAGCCTGTCTGGACTATCCTACTTTAGTCTGTAGATTCATAATGAGGCTTTGAAATGTGCTAGATATTTGGTAGTGGGACTCAGTAATGTGACATGGGAGAAGCAGAAGTTTTGAAAAGCGCAAGGCAGAGTAGGAGGGATTGAAGTATATGACTGCATTGCCATCTTCTCACACTGTCCGCCAGTGTGCATCACACCAGCTCCGGAGGATGTTGGAAAGTATGCATCAAACACCACTTTTTTGCAAGGTTTAAAATCCTGCATGTAAAACACATTTTCTGTAGTTTTAATGCAGGGGGAAACCGCTCGCAGCACACCCCCTCCACATCCACCCAATTTATTAAATGTCCATACTCCACGCAAGCCCCTGCGCATATATTCTTTGGGGGACATTTTATGTTTTCAGTGCAAGGTTTTCTACGTTGCAGGAATGGGATTCGGGAATTAGAGCTCAGGCTGTTCTTGCTCAGTACATAAGCTCGCTGCAGAAAATGCACACGTTCGTGCTTTGTCATTCCAGAAGCTCTTTTCAAAAATTAAGATACTGCCCCAAAACATGGCAGTCGTGCTTAGAAATGTGGGCATGATGCAATCAGCCCTGCTGTGAATAATTGGCACTGTGCCATGACATGCGTATAGCAGCTCTGCTGATAAATTAGGCTACTTTGCCTGAACATATAGCAGTCCTGTACATCTGTGCTGCTGAAAATGTATACAACACGGCTTCTACTTGCATCCACTATACCCGCTTGCAGTGGGCGGTTGTGTACAGTGCCCTTTGATGCATGCACATGTAGAGCTTAAAACTAAAATAAAAACACATCTTCATATAGAACACCAAAAGCATTTCCTTCTCACAAATGCAAGCCATTGCTTTGCTGGGAGGCTCTTCTAAAACTTCAAGACATCAAACGCACTTGATGTGCTTCTTTGATGAAAAGAAAACAGAGTATGAAATGCCCATGATGTTGCAACTGCGCTTCCTCTATTAAAGCTGATCAAAACCGATGAAAATGAAGAAGAAATGGGATTATCTTGTTAGAATTATTAACAGAGGGTTAAAAAAACAGACCAGGACTCATCCTAGTTGCTTCTTTCAAGGAACTGTGTTGATTGCTAAAAAGTGCACTCCCAGGATTTATGGGGGTGCTTCTATAAATATCCTGTTTAAGCTGTAAGTAAGGAGTGGGGGAGGGAAGGGCCGTATTGACAAGATTTCTGTGCATAAAAAGGCCTGATGCGCACCTTATCTGGAGGGCTGACTACTTAAAGCCTGCAACTTTGTGGGGCCGGGCAGCATAGTAAGGGGTGTTTGTGTGTGTGTGTGTATGTGTGTGTATATATATATATATATAATTTTTTTTTTTTTAAGCACCAGTGTATGATGCATATGCTAATGGCTATCTAACCTGGGACAATGGGCCAACTGCAACTGCAGAGTAACCGCTGCCACATTGAAGCACCCTCAATTAAGTGGCGGCAGTCTACAGGCTGCATGTGCTTATACGCCTCGTGCCTTTAAATTATTCTGGGATTTTGACCCACAATGTTTTATGTAGAGAGTAAATCTAAATCTACCAGCAGTAGTATGAAATGCTTCTATTTTGTGTTGTGTACTGTTTGTCCTCTATTTATGTCCGTGAATTAGTCCTTGCTGCAAACCATGACATTTTATTTTTTTAATTCGGTTGGCAATTCTAGAAATGCTTCACTAAATGTGTGCAAACTTGAATTGGCACACGAGCCCTGCGATTAAATACACCTATATGTAACATTGCAGGAAAATAGCAATTGGTTTGATATTGATGACTCATACTGTAAGTGTTAATCTATTTTATTGTGGAATGCCCAGCTAATGTGCGTTCTCTCTCTCTCTCTCTCTCTCTCTCTCTCACAGGCTGCTCTTTGGTTTAAGACTACGCCAAAAGAAATCCAGAGTCTTTCTGCAATGATCACCTGCACTGTTTATCAGTTGTTTGCACTTGTTTTAATAGTCATTTGTTTTGTAGTGTTTTATTTTAGTGTTGCTTTCTACAGTTTATCACGTGTGCACTTGATACTATTTTGAGTTTAGGGTGGGTGCTCCTCACCCCCTTTGCACAAGTGTTCAGATAATGGGTGCCTGCTGGTTTAGGGCCTTGAACACCATGCAGTTATAATGTTGGGTAATATTCTGATATACCTCATGTTTTAGCTTTCTACCATTGTCCTACAGGCACTCCCTTAGTATATTCTCACCTGGCGGGGAATAGGAGCCTTGATTTCTGTCACGTTTTGTATTTCGTATCGGAATATTTTGTAAAACTACCTTTTTGCTCACTGAGGTTGCAAGCACAACATTTTGTGAAAACATTGGACAAAGGTATGTTTTTGGAAAGGTCAATTTTTAGGCCCTTTTTTTTGTACACTGCACATTAGTGTTTTAACATTAGGTGGTGGGGATTCTTACACATTTTGTAGTTTTGAAGGATCTCATTTTAATACAAAATGTACAATTTGGCACCTTTTAATTTGTATGTGGTACACATAAATGGTTAATGATATATTCTTCAAAGTGATCTACAGCAAGTGGTTTTGTAACTGATTTTTAAATACCCATTTGCTTGGAAATTGTTTAGCAGGCTTTTGTAAGATCATGGTAAAAATGTAAGATTTCGCACTAGACGTGGGGAAGGTGTGCTGCAACTCTGCACAGAAGGGGCTTCTGGGGTCTGGTTTAGTACTAAGAGGATGGATTTGTTGGTCAATAAGCAGCAAGAAAATGCATAGATCTGCCAACGGGCAACGTGGACTAAAGCTGTGGGGTTGGGCATCGTATGCCCAAGTCTTTGATTCCGTTTAGAATAAGATGATCTGTATTTTCGAATTTTTTATTCTTTTGATGTTGCCTTCAGGCCCAGGTTACTGGATTTTTGTTTTGAGCCCTCTAATGAATGGGGTGATGCATGAATGTGTGGTGGGGGTAAACCATGAAACCACTCTCCGTATTTGGTCGCAATAAGCATTTAAGGCAAAGCACGCGTAAGCGTAATGTTAATTATACAAAAAAGTGAAATGTGACTGTGCTGAAGATTTCCAGAAATCATGTCTTTGAATGTTTTAAATCCAAGCTTTTTAAAGTCGCTTGTTATGAACACACAAATCGTAGATTGTTAATGCATACTTATTTTTTATCTTTGTTCTTGCTGCTTGCATATATTTGTTTTTTATTTACGAGGACAATTTAGGTACAAGATTCTAATAAAAATGAACCATTTTCTTTACTCTGCGTCCATTGCTTAAAATTATTCATACTCCACACTGCTGTTAAGTTGGGAAGGGGGAGAACAGGGTTCTGCTATCCTTATAGAAAAACACAGCGTGTCATTTTTACCTTTTTTGCTGTGTTCTGTCTTTTTTTTTTCCTTTCAAATTTGCATACTGCAGTCCATGGAGTGCAAACCATATGGCTGGAACTCGTGACAAACTATGCAAAGCAGGAAAGCTGAGCAATGGTACCCTATTGTAGTGGGGTGCTTTTGGTCACACCAACGTTTTCTTCTGCATTTAGGGAAAGTCCTTACTAGTTTTGCTTGTGTAGTCCAGTGTGAGTCAAAACCAAATGCAAGCAGTCGGACCATGGGGGGGGGAATCAAGACCCCAATTAAGTGCTCTCATCAAGCCAAATAGCATTTCAATTAACATTGGTGGGCGGGAGGGGGGGGGGCTGATCTATTTTCTTTTTTTTCTTCTTTTTTTGTTTTTTTTGGTCAGGGTGAATCATGTTGGTAATGACATCACAACTTGCCCCTGAAAGCGCCCAAGTAGCGATAACTTCTGTTAAGGGAAGGGGCGTGATAATGGTGCAGAGCTAGATCGAATGAGTCCAGCATGAACTACAAATCTTAGTTGTCTAGGGCGGCTAGTTGGAGGTTCACATTAGGAGTTGTGTATGTTTATTGTCGATTGATCATGGATAATCTGCGCAGCCACAGTCATCAGGGCTAATAGCCTTTGGACCATGTTAGGTTATTTAAGTTTTACCTCACATGCATGTTGTTGCCAGGTCGAAAATGTTAAGGTAAATATATTAAGGGAGTCCAAGATTGCCGCCAACGGGAGAGCACCGTGAACAACTCTCTCCTACCCCCTGACATGATGAGCTTTTCGTGACAACCGCACTGACTAGAGGGCACAGAACGGAATCGGGAGACACAGCGGAGCCGAGAGGTGGAGATGAGCCCCGGGAGAGCAACACAGAGATAAACAAGGAGGTGAGACGTGTGACCCTACTCTCCTACTGCTCCCCCCCCCCCCCCCCCCCAGTGCGGCAACAACAGTAACCTGTGGAAATAACCCAAGAACAGGAGTGGAGGACACCGCAGGGAGCATTTGGACCAGTAATTAACCCCCCAGAGGAGGTAGCCTGGAAGCCCTGGGCACATGGAAGAAAAGCGGGACACCCAACCCGGAGAAGGGAGAGGTGCATAACGGTTGGGGATACCTCCAACGTGGTGGACCCTGCTTAAGGACAAAATCGAGGAGCAAGGAGGGAGGACGCAAGGGAAGAGGCCTCTTCAGATTAGAGACAAGAGCCCTCCACAGGGAATGAGAGCCCAGAGTGGGGTGAAACGGAACAATCAAAAGTCACTGGGGTTAGAAGAACACCAGAGGCATATTGGAGGTGCATGGGACTCCCTGCGGGCAGACTAAACAAAAGGAAGCGCTGGTAGCCCCGGAGAGCATCTGTCAGAAAATAGAGGTAATGAAGTGCCAACTGCACACCAAAAAAAAAACGGGTCTACACCATCCAAGAACTATGGAGTAAGGACACGGAAACACAGTCTGAAGTGGAAGAAAGCCCGGAGAAACAGGAAAGCGGGGGGCCTCAAGGAGAAGAGGGGCAAGTCCAAGCAGTCACTCAAGAGATTCTTAGAAGGTACTTCCAAGACTTTGGACACACACTTGCAGGAACGGTCCAGGTGTAGCTAGATGAGATCAGAGAAGATTGGGCGTCAGCTCTTCACGAGGTAAAAGGAGAGGCAAAGGCACTAGAGCAAAGAGTAGACGGAAACGAGACAGCGCTGTAGGATGTGGCAGAGGACGCTGGGAAAAGGGATGAACTTGTGGAAAAGCTGGCGACACAACCTGGAAGTGCAAACTGAGGATCTTGAAAACCGGTCGAGGAGATCGAATGTACGGATAAAAGGCCTGACAGATTATGTACAAGATGATCTCAAGGCGGCAATCTGGAAAATATTTGCGGTTCTAATAGAATTGGAAGGGGATGCAGAACTGAAACTGGACAGAAGTCCATAGGGTGGGCCCACTGAGGAAGGAACCAGGTACCAGACCTAAGGCATCCTGGCGGCCCTTCACGACGATGGCCAGAAGGGGGAGATCCTGTTGACAGCTAGAAAAGTAAACCAGGTAACATAAACCAGCTCGAACTACACATTTTTCAGGACCTGTCCCAAATAATATTCCAGAAGTGAGAAAGTTATTATTGTTGAACCTTCCCCTTTGGCCTAGTATACGAATAGGAGGGCCAACAACACTGTCTTAACTTGCACCGAAGGAGTGGGCATACTCTGCCAAAGCGAAAGGCCAGCAAACCTGGGGAATGGACTACGGTGAAGCGAAGGAACCAGAGAAGGTCTCAAAAGATCCTACAGCCACATATCGGGAATGAAATGGGATCCAGAGAATATCTAGCTAATTGTTAGCAGGGTAATTGCCCGGGGGGGTGTGGGGTAATGCGGGACTTCTGACCAAGAAATGGGGAGAGCCTGCAGTTAAAAGGGCTGGGGTAAGAATTGGGCTCCATCCCCAAGAAGGCAATTCGGGAGGGGTTAAAGGCCGATTGAGTCTTCCCAGAGGGAGGGAAAGCCTGTAGTGCTAAGGAGAGGAGACTTGGAAAGAGAGTTGGAGGGGGAAAACGAAAACCAGTAATGTCCAAGTTGGGGGTCGGAGACAATGGTGAAACCCGAAGAGAGTACAGGGCCATAAGGGGACAACTAAGTATTGGTAACGAGGGAAGCAGAATGTGAATTGCTGCACCTTAGACAGAATTATTATGGATTGGCAAACCAGGCAGACAGATTGCTAGCCACGTCATTAAGGAAGGAAGAAAAAGCCAGAACCAGTTAAAGGAGCAGAGAGTAAAGAGATTTACAAAGTTTTACTCAGTTGTATATAAATCCGACAATCCCCCTAGAACAGACTCAAAAAGAATACTTGGAAAAGTACCATCCTCCAATTATCAGAGCAGCAAATGATGGACCTGGACCAGGACGTTGCAGCTGAGGAGGTTTGCAGGGCAATCGTCACTGCCCAATAATAAAGGTCCAGGGCCTGATGGATTTACTCCGGTGTTCTAGAAAGTTTAGGGAACAGCTTAGCCCCTCACCTGGTCCAGATGTTTTAACAATTTTGGACGAGCCGGGAAAATGACGCCAACAAGGGTAGAAGCCAAGAGTGTCCTGCTTCAGAAACCAGGTAAAGACCTGTCATGTTGTAAATCCTATAGGCCAATCACGCTAATTAAGATGCAAAAATGTACACAAATACTGGCAACTAGACAATCGCCCTCTGACACACATTGGCACAGACAAATTGGGTTTATGTGGGGCAAGACCAGGGACACAAGGATAGCGCACACCTAGTAGAAAAGGCTCTCCTGAGAAAGCGTTTGACCGGGTGGAATGGCAATTCATGTTTGCTACTATGGCAAAAATGGGGTTTGGGGATAAAATAATCTGAATGATCAAGGCAAACTACCCTAATCCCAACCTCCGCTTGATGATGAATGGACAACTAACTACCAATCCGATGTAACGAGTAACAAGACGGGGGTGTCCGCTCTCTCTCGCGCTCCACTGTTAAACGATTCACCTAGAACCGCGTTTGGCCTCTGGAAACCGCAGACCTAGTAGGCAATCCATTTGGAGGGAAATCCCATAAAGTAATTGCTTTTGCACATAAAAGCCAGAAAGGTCCATTAGGGCCTTGGAAAGGGAACAGGTCGATAGTAGGGTTTAAAATCAGCACCCATAAATCGGAGGAGCTGAACCTGACCATACCGAGGGGGAGGAACAGGAGCTAAAGATCTGTTTCATTAGTTTGGCAAGTAAGGCGATACACATTTTGGTGGTCCGCATCACTAACTATACCGATTCATTCTCTGCAGCAAACTGTTTTCCCCCAATTGCTACAAGAATGGGGCCCATTGAGGATATCGTTGATGGGGGAAGGATTAACGAAATCAAGATGGTCATCTCCCCCGAATTTTTTATATTCTTTTATTTACCAATGAAGTTCCCAGGTCTTTTTTCAGTTATCTAAAGGCACTTAAGGAATTTTATTTTGAAAAATAAAAAACCTTGTGTGGCAAGACTAGTAATGCATATGCCGAGGAACGGGAGGGATGGGTGAACCAGATATGCCGGCATACTATTTGGCAGCTCAGATCAGGGTAATTGTAGACTAGTTGAAGGATGATCGACAAAAGGTGTGACCAAATGGTAGCCTGTGTACCTGGAAACCTGACGGGCCACAGAATCTATACTGCAGTTTGATTGGATCACTAGTGGGGGATTTATGGGACGAGCTAGTGACCAAACTAGGATTCACCACCTTTCCTTCATATATATAGTTCATAACCCACAATTCTCTCTGGGAAATGGGAGAGACCAGACCCGGCTTTGCAAATGGGGTAAGGGTGGATGCCTTAAGATGGGGGGGGGGAGAGATATGTTTGAGGGGTGAGAGATTAAGTCCTTTAATCAGTGTAAAGTAGCCTGCTCGCTGGATGAGGGGGAAGAGATTCAGATACACACAAATTAGACATTGGCTGCTGCAGCCATCAGTTAAGAAGGCAGCAATAAGGCCCCCCAACACACCTTGAAAAAATGACTACTAGAGAAGTCTGGGGATAAAAACATACAAGAAATATGGGTAAAACTGATGTGCCAATGCCACCTCACCCCGTGTCATTGCACAAGTTATTCCCGAAGGTACACAAAGGTTGATGGAGGGAATGTGGGGAGGATGGAACATGGAGTCATGTGTGTTGGGAGTGCCCCCGAATTCAAGTATCGCATACGTTAGAAGAAATGGTAGTGACCAAGAGAAAGGGTAGTCTCTGCCTGGCAATCCTGGGCCTAGGGGTTACAAGATCTACACTCGAAAGCACAACAAAAGGTCTACGTTATATTAATGTTGTTGGGGGCGCTGGTGATTGCACAGAAGTGGAAATCGTAATCTCCTACGGAACATGAATGGGTGGGCAAAGTGTGCAAGTTTGTGGCCCTGGAATTGGTGAACTACTCCCTTCAAGGGGATTATCATGGATTTGTGGCAGATTGGGATTTGGTATTCCTACAGAAAGACTGCAGAGGGGCATGATGCCCGAGAAAGATGAAACTGTTGGGTCTAATCTGACCTGGGAACACAGCATGGGAAAGGAGGCTTTATGTAAGCGCAGCGAGGGTGAAAAGGATCCAGAGGGGAGAATGGATTCTGGACTGTACACCCGCAAGGCTGAAAAGAGGGCTGCCTTGGACTTCGGTTGGGACAAAGGGGGGGTTCCAGGTAAGGGGAGTTGCAAATTGTTAATGACCATATTAATAAAAATGTACATGGGGGGGGGGGGGGAACGGGGGAATACTGACTTTTCTGATTGGATAGTAGGATTGTGCTTGCTCATGGAAAACTTTGCAGATGGAAGGGAGCGATGCTTACTGCAGGATCCTTAAAAAGGCCTATTGGCGTTTGAAGGCCATATTGTATGAGACCTGCAGGCATTGCACAATCTGCTACCCGCATTGGCGAGGAGATTTCATGAAGGGCGAGTACTGTGGGAAGTCCCTTTCACATGAATGCAAGATTTAGCCTGGCCTTTGTTTTTTGAGTAAAATTAAAGCGCTATGTGGAAAGTGGCCTACCTGTCATTACCAATGGATAAGCAGCATTTTCTCCAGCATGGGGTCTGGCATGGATTCACATGCTCATGAATATTCCCCGTCGTCAGGCTGGGAATCCTCTGTAAAGAAAAAACCAGTATCAGTTTCGTTTCTGATCTGTCTTTCGTAGTAGTAACCAATCGCTGGTCTCTGCGTCATACTGACCACAGCCAATGACTGCCCTCTACCTAAGCACCGCCTCTGGCAGCCATCTTCAGATTTTTATCGCACGTTCATGTGTTGGGATCCTCGTGCTATTGCTCTCGAGCGTTAGTGCTATTTTTTTCACGTTTTTTCTCAAAAACTTTGTTTTTTCGGTCAAAAGAGCCTCAAGCTCCACCGACTCTCTATCCGATCGACGGGGCCCCGTGTCGGATTCGTCTGCGCCCCTCAAGGGTGAAGATTTCGTCGAGCTACGCTTTTGGAGGACTCCAGAAGTTTCTCAGGCCCGGTCATGGCCCAGGAGAAGGGAAGCTCGACGCCCGGAAAGCTGTTCAGGGTCTGCCCTGGATGCCAGCTGCAGAACGTCTTCAAGGAGGACGAACACTCTTTTTGTCTCTACTGCCTACATGAGGACAAGACGCACGTGGAGAAGGACTGTGCGTTTTGCGGCAACGTGTCGGAGCGGACCATGAAGGACCGCCATCAACGTCTCGCCAACTGGCTAGAAGGGAAGAGCCCGTCCGGCGAGGAGAAGAAATCCGAGCGGTCTTCTAAGACCTTTGAGGACGCCCCGGCGACGGGGGTCCAACATAAGGCCAAGCACTGCGAGTCCGCTGGCACCGGGAGCGCCGAACGGTCGGGCTCTACGGGCGCCAGGCAGGGCGCACCCTCCCCGGCACCATCAACCACGAGCCAACGCTCTGGGTCGGGTAAGAGGAAGGCCGAGCACCCGGCGAAGCTCCTGGAGAGGCCCCGGTCGAGCTCGAAGGCGGAGGGGGAGCGAGGCGGTGTCTCCCCCCCCCCCTCAAGGATAAGGCGGTGAGCGCACCTAAGGTGGTGAAGGCCTTAATCCATCCGGCCAAGCCCTCTATCGAAACTGTCGCGGCGGCCCTGGCTCAGCCTGTGCAGGCTACACCAGTGGTGGCGACCTCTGGGCTCAGTCTCCCTGCCACCTCGGAGGGAGTCCTCTTTTGTGCCCATCGATAGGACCCCCGTGAAATCCCCCGAGGGGAAGAGAAAGGGGGGGGCAGGGCGTCGTCGTAGATTCGGCTTCAACCTCGGAGGAGGAATTGGTCGAGGTCTTAAGCCACGGCCTCGGCGTGGAAGAAGACCGGCCCGTCGGGATGGATCCCGACGCAGGTGACGACATCGTCGAGGGTACCGACGGGGCCCCTGATCGCCCGTCGGATTCCCCTCTGCCAGCACCGCAAGACAACTCGGCGGCCATTTTGTTGGCTATACAGTCCTTATGCTCGGAGATAAGGACGAGACTACCGTTGCCGACGGAGGAACCTCTCCCGTCGGGGGACCCAGAACCGGGACCTTCTGGTGTTCCCCCTACTAAGAAAAGAAGGATCCACCCTCCACCTCCTTTTCAGCCGTCGCGCCCCGTCCAGCCCTCCTCCCCGTCCACCCGAGGGGATGATACGGGGACTGACACGGCAGCGACGGGTACGGACGACTAGGTATACGACGAGGATGTACCGTCGTCGCCTCCCACCAGGGCTTCTCCGCCCGACGAGATTGGATCGTTCCACTCCATGATCACCAGGGCATCCGAGCTTTTCCAACTCTGCCCTGAGGAGAAGAAGAAGGAAGGTTTCCTTTATCAGCGGCGCGAGGCCAAGAGGAAGACGGTCCTCTCAGTGCCTCTATTGGACGACATTTGGGATGAGGGCCTCACCCTCCTCAAGAACCCTTCCAACGACGCCAGCTAGAAGAGACCGGTACGAGAAGAAGTACCGGGTCCCGAACACGGCCCCCCTGTGCCTCCGGGCGCAGCCTACCCCGGACTCCGTCGTCTCCGCGGCGGCCAGGAAGAAAGCGGGGGGAGGTGCGGCCTCCACATCGACTTCCCCACCGGACGGTGAGGGAAAGAAATTGGACGCTATGGGACGCAGAGTCATCTCGTCGGCAGCGACGACGATTAAAGCGGCCAACGCCTTGGCTACGGCTCCCCTGCTGGACTTCCTGCCGGACGACAAGAGGACAGAGGCCCTGGAGATCCTGCAGGAAGGTGAGGTGGCTTCGGACCACGCCACTACCGTTGCGACGGACATCGCCGACACTGGGTTCCGCCAGTTGGGCAACGGCGTTTGCCTTAGGCGGCGTGGATGGCTCAAGGCTACGGACTTCCGTCAAGACGTTCAGACCAGAGTCCTGGACATGCCCTTCGATGGGAACAACCTGTTTGGGAAAACAGTGGACGATTCCCTTCAGGCCATTAAAGCGGACACTGAGACGGCCCGGGCCCTGGGAGTTCTGCAACAACGACGGACGCCCTTTCGGAGCAGCGGAGGCAAGGGCGCCTACAAAGGTTCCGCGGCGGTTTCTCCACCTACCGTCAAGCGGCCCGCTCGTCGTCTCAGGAGGCCTACAGAGGACGAGGCAAGTCTGGCGGACCCCGCCGTCGTCGCCAAGGAGGTCAAGGCGGCAAAGCCTCGACGAAGCAGGATTGAACCGGCCCTGGGATCGGGCCCCCACCGAAGCACCCCGGTGGGAGGCCGGCTGGCGAGCTTCGTCAGCGTGTGGGAGTCCATCTCCACCGACCGTTGGGTGCTGGACGCCTTGGCCCGGGGCCACGCGCTCGAGTTCCAGAGAAGGTGCCCGCGCGTCCCCCCCGTGGCCAGGAGAGAACTTCACGTCCCTCATCTTCTCCTGGAGGTAAAAGCGATGCTCGGGAAGGGCGCCATCGAACTCGTCCCAAAGAGGCTTCGGGGCTCCGGAGTTTACTCGAGATACTTCCTCGTGAAGAAGAAGACGGGGGGATGGCGCCCCATCCTGGACCTGCGACGTCTGAACAAGTTCATCAAGGCGCAGAAGTTCCGGATGGTCACCCTCCAGCACGTCCTGGGTCAGCTGGAGGAAGGAGACTTCCTGTCGTCGTTGGATTTGGAGGATGCCTACTTCCATATTCCCATCCTGAAGGGGCACCGAAAATTCCTCAGGTTTGTGGTCCAAGGGCGTCATTACCAGTTCAAAGCCCTCCCCTTCGGACTAAGGTCGGCACCCAGGGTATTCACCAAGTGCCTCGCACCGGTGGCGGCGCAGCTGCGCCGCGAGGGGGTCCACGTCTACCCCTACCTGGACGACTGGCTCATCCGAGCCAAGACGAGGGAGCTCGCCGTGGTTCACTCGGCAAGGACCGTCCAACTTCTCACGGACCTGGGATTCTCCGTGAACTACGCCAAATCCCACCTGGTACCCGCGCAAGACGCTCTGTTTCTGGGAGCGAGGCTCAACACAGTGTCCCTTCTGGCCTCCCCGTCGGAAGAGAGGACCAGGACCATCCTGGGCAAGGTGCAGCGGATGTTGGTGGCCGACGCGGCCAAGGTGAGGTCCATCAAGTCCCTCCTCGGAATGATGTCTTCCTGCATCTACCTCATTCCCATGTGCAGGCTCCGGATGCGCCCGTTGCAGGAGTTCCTGGACGCGCACTGGATCCAAACGATGGGCAGCTTCGAGGAAAGGATCACACTCGACGAGAGTTTCCGACGAGCGATCCGGTGGTGGGGCACCCGCGCGCATCTGACGGCGGGCTTGGACTTCCAGACCCCAGCCCACCAGGAGACAGTGACCACGGATGCCTCCCTGGAAGGGTGGGGAGCGCACACCGAAAATCTGCACGCAAGAGGCCTTTGGCTCCCGACGGAGAAATCCCTACATATCAACGTCCTGGAGCTCCGTGCAGTGTTTTGGGCCCTCAGGTCCTTCCTTCCGTCCCTCAAGGGCAAGGTGGTGAGGATCTTCACCGACAACACCACCACCATGTTCTACATCAGGAAACAGGGCGGAACCAGGTCCCCAGCACTGTCCAAGGAGGCGCAGGACCTGTGGCATTGGGCCATCGACCAAAGGATATTTCTGGTGCCGTTTCATCTGGCAGGGATAAAAAACACCATCGCCGACTCACTCAGCAGGGAGCTGCGCTCGTGCCATGAGTGGGAGCTACGGCAGGATCTAGTGGATCGCCTCTTCCGACGGTGGGGCACACCCCAGATCGACCTGTTGGCGACGAACTCCAAGTGCCGGAGGTTCGCCAGCAGGTTTCCCCAGGCGAGGAGCATGGGCGATGCTTTCTCGTTCCCCTGGGAGGGCCTGTTCCTCTACGCGTTCCCTCCTTTGCCACTGCTAATCCGGCTCGTCAACCAGCTCAAGAGGTCACGGTGCAGGATGATCCTCGTCGCACCTGCGTGGCCGAGGCAGATATGGTTCCCGGACCTTCTGGACTTGTCAGTGTCCCCGCCAATCAGGCTGCCGGTGGACGCGGATCTACTCTCCAGAGAAGGAGGCGCCATCCTCCACCACGACCCGAAATCGCTGAACTTGCAGGCCTGGCTCCTGCAGCGCTAGAGTTTGGAGGATACGACATACCGGCCGACTGCAGAGAGGTTCTTGCAAAGGCCAGGGCGTCCTCGACTCTTAAATGCTACGGACACAAATGGAAGAGGTTCTCTGTCTGGTGCCACGCACAGAAGATTAACCCTCTACGGGTTACGGTCCCCCCCAAGTACTGCCGTACCTGCTGACGCTGGCCAAAGCTGGACTGGCACACGCGTCCATCAAGATTCATCTTGCTGCGATCTCCCGATACACCAGAACCACGGGGCGGACGTCCTTGTGGTCTCATCGTCTGGTGAAAGAGTTCATGAAGGGACTGTTCAGATCGTTCCCGCCGGTGAAGGCTCCGGCCCCGGCGTGGGAGCTCAACGTGGTGCTGACCAAGCTCATGGGACCTCCGTTCGAGCCTCTGCACTCAGCTCCGTTGAAATTTCTGTCGTGGAAAACAGCGTTTCTCGTGGCCATCACCTCCGCACGACGAGTGGGAGAGATCAGGCCCTTTCCTGCAAGGCCCCGTACTTGACTTTTCACGACACAAGGGTAGTGCTCAGGACGCACCCCTCCTTCATGCCCAAGGTACCGTCGGACTTCCATCTCAACGAACCCTTGGTGTTGCCTGTGTTCTTCCCGTCGCCGGCTGAGAGGACTTTGCACTCGCTGGATGTGGCTAGAGCGCTGAAGTTCTACGTGGACCGCACGAAGTGTTTTCGGAAGACGTCACAACTCTTTGTGAACTTTGGACCTGTCAATCAGGGGAAGGCTCTCTCGAAGGCTTCCATTTCCAGATGGCTCTCCTGCTGTATCATGTACTGTCACCGGTTGGCAAACCGACCGCTGCCTGGCCGTCCGAGAGCCCATTCCACCAGAGCGATCGCAGCTACCACGGCGTTCCTATCTGGTGTGCCCCTGCTGGACATATGCAGGGCTGCTACGTGGAGGTCGACGCACACCTTCACGAAATTCTACTGCGTCGACCGGGATTCCAGGGAGGAGTCCAGGGTCGGCCAAGCAGTGCTGCGCAACCTGTTCGCCTGAGGTGAGCCTGGTGAGGAGGTAAGATGCTTAATGTTGAGTTTGATGTGATGCTTAATGTTGAGCCTTTGCCACCTCCCGTGGTTGTGCATGTGTGTACTGCTATGTATTCTTTATTCATGAGCATGTGAATCCATGCCAGACCCCATGCTGGAGAAGGAACAAGTTACTTACCTGTAACTGTTGTTCTCCAGCATGGGTCTGGCATGGATTCACATGCGAACCCTCCCGCCTACCCCTCTGCGGCTCTTCACTTGGTCATACTGCCACTTCACGTGCTTCCAAATCTGAAGATGGCTGCCAGAGGCGGGGCTTAGGTAGAGGGCAGTCATTGGCTGTGGTCAGTATGACGCAGAGACCAGTGATTGGTTACTACTACGAAAGACAGATCAGAAACTAAACTGATACTGTTTTTTTCTTTACCGAGGATTCCCAGCCTGACGACGGGGAATATTCATGAGCATGTGAATCCATGCTGGAGAACAACAGTTACAGGTAAGTAACTTGTTCCTTATTTTATAATGGGAGGAATAAAAGTTCCCTGTCGCATGGAAAACGGGATTTAAACATTGAAAACAAAAACGGTCTGCACTCTAGGTGTGCAAAAGATTTTTTTTTGTTCAATCTTTTTATTGAACATCATGTAACATAATAGAAACGGAGCCAATTACATAGGGGAGGGAACACTTTTCCGTGTAGCAGATGCGACCGTGCTGAAAAACAATTGCCTTGTTCCTCCCTATGCTCTGGGCTCCCTACCGCTCCTCCCTCTTTCCTCCCGTAGTTTCCTGCCCACAACGCACTAAGCCTTGGCTTCAAGTGTTAATCTCGTCCTATACATAACTAGGCATAAATTAGTTTTGCAAAATTGATTAGCTGAAATTGCTAAGTAAATAATGAGCAATGCAACCTAAATCAGCAATTTTTATATCTTTATTTGTAAAGAAATTGCAACATGGCAATTACCTAAAGGCGCAGTTGCAACTAAAAAATGTTTTACAGAGTTTATCTCTGGGCCTTTTTAACCGTGCAGCGCAGGCACAATTCATTTATCACATGAATATTCGAACAACGTTTAGAAGGCCTAATGCCTGCATGTTATACATGCGGGACATCTAGCAAATGGCTAGGAATAATGCATCTCCAGCTATTCATGGGGCAGGAGAAATATTATTCCCAGACACCACATTGCACACAACCCTGCACTGAGAATACAGCCTGCAGGTATGTCTTGCAGCAAATCACTGCAGTCCACAGGAGGTGTCGGGGCTTTTCAACCTTTTCAGTTGAAAGGGGCCCAAACCTGGGAGGGTCCACCAGCAACTGTCTCCATGTTGGCAGTCAGGAATCTTATGACATTGCAAAATACTTCTTATACTTTAAATGCGTACTTTGCAGTGCACACATTACACAGAACAAGCTGCATTTGCTGGAGTCCTTCAGGCCGTCACCTTTTTTTGGGCTTCCTCAGTATCTAGAAGGGTTATCACATTGTTGCCTTGTAAGCCGGGTGACTTAAGAATAGACCCTTGCTGCTAAAGATGGATTAATAACTTTTTTAGTGGAAGTTTAGTGTTTCAGTTCCCCGCTGTATGGCAGTCCTGTGATATCTGTAGTATTACCCCCCCCCCCCCCGGTCCCTAGATGTATTTCTTTGTCTTCATTAGAATCAAGGCATAAAATAGGCAGTATTGTATTGCAGTTAGCGATACAATACTCCGGTTTTTGTTTTTTACAATAATCATGTCGCATAAACTGCAGAGAAGACGGTGTGATTACATGATCTGCCCAGGATCACACACTTTGGTTAAATGGTGAAACCGGGATGTGGACAATTTAAGCAACTGAGCACATCTTCCCAGGTTTAGTTGCTATAAACATTTGTTAAGGTTTCTCTTTGAATTTCATGTGCCTACATAATACTTTATTTATTGCAATGCCTTGGAAGCAAACACGTTATATGTTTGTATTTATTTGCATTTTTAAAGCGCTCACACAGCCTGGGGGCATCGAGGCGCTGTTACAGAACTTTTTTGTTATTGTCTTAGTTGCATATATTTATAACACGCTTAAATTCCCAGAGGTTCCTAAGCGTGGACCCGGGGATCGAACCTGTGTTGCTTCGTGTCGTCTTGCTTCCACGGCGAGCATGTTGCCACTGAGCGAAACTACCCTTTCATAATTGACTTTACACTATATACATCATTATAGAAATGTATTGAAATATAAGCAGATGGATATATTTGTATTCCCCCATCCTTCATGCAAAGTCACAATAGCGTCATGCTGATTAATGTTAGACTAACAAATCCACCCTGGGTAAAGCCATAGTCATTATTTCATAATGCCTGAAGTATTGTATACCCTTCCCTCCCATGCACATTTGTAGAGGGACAAAGGTCCCTGCTAATAACCCACTCCCTCCCATCAGTGCCTAATGGCTCACGTTAGCTCATGGACCTTGGGGACATTGTCCTGGCAGAGGGACACCTCTCCCCGTTCGGAAAGGGTCGGGTGTCCTGCTGCCAGGACAATGATCATGCTGAGCAGGAATTGCTGAGCACACATTGTTCTCCCAGCGGGACACCTTTCCCGTTGGGCACCCAAATTGAGGTGCCATACAGGAGAGGTGTCCCAGTGACAGAATTCCTGGTCAGCCTCTCAAAAGAGCCTGTGGGGGGCAACTTGCCCTCCCATGCCCCCGATGCCCAGCCTCCCCCACCCCACCGCTCGTACACCTCTGTCTGTAGCTATATGTGGCAAGTTTTGATTTTCTTTGCAGGAGCAGAACCAAATTTCACGATGGGGGGGGGGGGGGGACTGAAATTCCCATACTGTGAGGTGCGGGCCGGATCATCCACCTTTTTTAAAACCCATTTGCAGCATTTCTAGGCAGGTCTAGACCTATAACAATTCAGCAGCAGTCGCCTAAACTGCTGGGCTATCATTGCAGTATTCTGCTTTTGTAATTCCTATTTCCCCGACAGCTCGGCATCCAACAGTTTGGCCTGTCCACCACCTACTCCCAATCGAGGCTGACCACAAAAAGGCAGTCGTACTCCCTTTGAAGTGAGAATCACTTGCTATTTTGCAAGATGCATATTAATACTTCACTAAGCCAACAGGAGAGGATGCCAGTCTCAGTGATTCAGAATAGCATGCCAATCAATCTGGATTCTTTATGGTTGCAAAATGACACTCCTGTCCCTGTTGTTCAAAGAGAACAGATGTGGGGTGGGAGGGGTGACAAGTGCCCCTCTGCCTGAAGGCTTTGCCTTCTTAATGTTCTTTGAAACATGGGAGTACAGTGATTTGTCTGCACATTGTGCTATAAGCAACATTCACAAGGTCCTATGCCTGCAGGCAGACCTGCCTATTTTTGAAAATAAAAAACCCTGTGATTTCTGCAGCCCAGCTTCTATAATTACTATAAACTTGGTCCTGGCCTTTCCCTATATTGAAAAAGGGGACAACCACTTAAAAATAAGCCACAGAATCGGGTGATGTTGGGCAGATCTGCCTGCAGGCTGTATTATCAAGAGATTGTGTTATCAAGTGCTTGGAAATAATATTTCTCCTGCCCAATGATTGGTAGAAGACATATTCTTCCCAGCCATTTGCTAATGGTCATCCTGGCACTGAAAACACTCCCTAAATTCATGTGGCCTTCTAGATGTCTTTAAAGCGCCAATCTGATGTTTGGGGGCCCCTTAGCCTGGAGCAGAGACAAAGTCTAAGGCACCCGTTGGGTGCAAACTTTCACTGCAGGGTTGTGTGCAATGTGGGAATAATATTTCTCCTGCCCGATGATTGGCTGGAGATACATTATTCACAGCCATTTGCTAGACGTCCCACACAGATAACCTGCAGGCATGAGGCCTTCTAAATGTTGTTTGAATATCCATGTGATAAATGAATTGTGCCTGCGATGCATGGTTAAAAAGGCCCAGAGATAACCTCTGTTGCAACTGCGCCTTATTTAGGCAATTGCCATGTTGCAATTAACTGCTCATCCCTTTTAAAAATAGATATAAACATTGCTAATCATTTAGGTTGGATTACTAATCCATTATTTCAGCTAATCAATTTTGCAAAACTAATTTATGCCTTGCATGACAAAAAAAATACAGCATGGCTCCTGTGGTCATAGTTTGGCATTTTACAGCTACTTAGAAGATGCATGGAAACACGGAGGGAAGCTAGAACACCCAACCTTTTGACACTGTTATTTCAAAAAGTGGAATCCCTGTCATATAGTGCACCCACAAGGGCTATTGACTGCACACCAATATATATATATTGTAATCTACTCATTAGATTCAGGGTTGGTTTTTAACTCACTTGAGGTACAGAAGGATAGCTCAGGGGTAACGCATTTGTTTTGGAGGAAATACAACACAGCGCAACACTGGTTTGAATCCCGATCCCGCGCTTAGAAACCACTCATTGGTATCAAGCTTGTTATAAAAGAAAAATTATAATCATCTAGCAGCCATAGCCACTTGTACTACATTTCAAGAGAAAATATGATGCAAAGTTCCTGTAGTAAAGGCTGGAATGGAGGGAGTTGAACATATTCACTCCCCACCCTAGTTACACATCCACCTGTCGGTTGGTATCTCAACACAGTTCTGCAAAGGCTGATGGGGCAGGGGGTCCTTTTGAGCCAATGCATGAGCATTGAGACCTCATATGCAAAGTCACTTTTCTTATAGTAGTCACTTCCTTTGGAAGAATAAGTGAACTGCAGGCTCTTTCTGTTACAGAAACCTTTGTCTCCACTCGCAAACCCAAGACGGTTCTAAGAATTTACCTTTGATTCTCACTTAAATCTCTAAATTGTATGCCAATCCATTGCATTGCTTTCTTTCTTCCATACCCCACAAAGTCGAAGAGCACTGCACACACACTAAATTTGTGCAGAGCTGTAATGGTTTGCCTTGATGAAACAGGGATCGACATTAAGATTTGATAAGCAGATGCTAAAAGCAGCTCCTGAGTATCTAGCATTAATCAGTTACCAGGAGCTACCACTGGGGAAGCAGGAGTTTGTACGTAGCGTTCCACAAGTTTAACTTCCACATAAGATGCGCACACATTATTTATGAACCCATATGCTTTAAATGTTGTATCTATCCCAATTTATGAATTGTCTCAAACGAACCGGGTCAAATCCATGTAGGCTTGTTTGTTTGCCATCAGTTGGAATGGGAAGCCAAAGGTAGCTCGTGGTAACTGTTAGTGTCAAGCTAACCAGGCTCTTCTAGGCCACAAGCAGGTGCTAAATAGCTCCTAGCTCCCCTCAATTTCTATCCCTGATAAAACTCAATCTATAACAAAAACGAAGTCCATTCTGTCTCTTTCGCAGTGGGCTTGGGGGGTGGACCCTGTAACAAAGTCCACAATTACTAGATGGATTGTCAGTGCATTCAGGTATCTTCCAAGGGCTCCCTCTCTACATGGAGCACAGGAGCAACATTAGCCTGTATTGCCAATGAAACGTTTGAAGAAATATGCAAGGCTGCAACTAGAGTTCAGTTCATATCCTCACACAGCACTATTGTGTTAACACACAGGCAAGAGCTGGCATATGAAGGGCAAGCAGTGCTTGGGCATCCTTTCTCTACTGTACCCACTGTTTGCCCACCACCTTTAAAAAGGTACTGCTTGCTGATCTATGCAAAGCATGTGCATCTAAGGTGATTAACACGCACCATAAGATGAATATGATGTACCCAGTAATCCTCTTTCTGTGGCTTGCATCTGCTTAGAATCACATGCCTCTGCCCTGCCTCCCTGCAAGACAATCACCTACTTCAGTTACATAAAAAAATATCAAAGAAGTAAACCAAACAATCCGAGGACGTTGGCACATTCAAGATTGTGGGTTCCTGTACACCTAGGGTAGGGATAGTGTGACAGGAATGCCCCTGTTTACCCCTTGTTTTTCAAGTTTAAAAAATGCGATGCTCCGAGCCAACAACTAGATGTTGGACTATGCAAAGCATGTCAGATAAAAGCCACAAAGAAACAATTACTGGGTAAATAATTTGTCTTATGTTACATGTATATACTAGTTCCTCTGAAGCATTGTATTTTAGGAAAGCTGGTTAGTCTATTCCTTTTAACTGAATACATTGCCCATTTGATTCCTGATCACCCTTTTCATGTAGGGAATGAAAACTAAGGATCACAAACATATAAACGACTGTTGAGTTGTGAAGGTTTGGGGAAGAGGTATTATCTTTTGCTGCATGGGGTTCTCTCTTTGTGGTTTATCTCACAAAGCACTGGCATAAAGATACTTGGGAGTGTGATGGACCAAAACCATCGGTTTCTTTGATACAATATGTTCTTCAGTGTTTGGTAAGTGAACAAAAGTGACCCCCCCCTTAGCTTTCTCGATGTACATTTGGATTATGTAGTTTGCTGGCTGTAACACTCTTGGCATTATTATATGATCAAGCTTGCTTCAACTGACACCTGAACCTGTGATGATTTGCCATTTATAAGGAGTATGTTATAAATCTTAATTACACTACTAAATGTTTAAGTTCACTAATAGATTGATCACCACTGGTATGATGAATCGGTCCTGCCCCTGCAGAGTCATTGGAAGTCCGTGAGGCTTGCATGACATAACTGGGCCTGCTTCCACTCTGCGAAAGATGGCTGTTGCCTTCAGAAGAAGGCCTTTGCTGTTGTGAAAAGGGAACTCTAGAAAGGCATGATTGCATTGGGGGCATGGCCTTTCATGCTAAGGGATGCAAAGGCTTCGGGTTTCTGCATATTCCATCCAATGAAGAGAGAACCACCCGAGATGGCGACTGAGGTAGTCAGCCTTTTTATCCCTGTCTCCCATTTTGTATCTACTCCTCTTGACCCCATATTGGTCCACCCCAAACACCACCAAAACATGTTTTGAAGTTTGTTTTCATGCAGGCTCAATCTCTAGGGACCTAATGTAAAAAAAACTCCCTCCTCGCAACTAATGCTTTGTTATCCACTGGCTGCCCTTATGGCTAACCAGTGGCTCTCCATACCCATCACTAAGAAGCATTTTCATATTGGTACACACGTAACTAGTACTTCCAACCTGCATCCATCAACACTGCAGGTTTCTTTCATCACCTTTCCGGTTATCTTACTAATACTTCCACCCAATTTTCTTAAGGAACTGTGCTCAACAAGGCCAACATTATTAGCAGGATGGTGCTATATAAGAACCCTTACCTTACCAGTCAAAACCCTCTGAGCGTCACATCCCCATGGACTGATTTCATAAGATTGCAGACAGCATCATTTGGAGGACATGGAAAATATTCACTTCTAACACTGCTGCCTGGGGAAGAACAATCAAAATGCCATTATGATGTTAAATAGTTGTCCAAAACATTAACACTGCGGGCACTCAACTCATGTTTGGTGTTTCCAAAGTTCTGTGGGGAACTTCCATATGGGGTACCGAGCTATGGGACTGGGTTATGGCTGTGGTTTACATCGTGTTCACTGCAACGCTGTATTAAACAAGGTATTGGAACCTTAGATCCTAGGGGCGTTTTGGTAAACTTAAGAGTGCTTTTGGCTCCATTGAATAAGACTCCCAGACGGTGATGGCATTCAGCACTGTTGGGAGTTGTAGTCTCGTGTCGAATTCCTCCAGCTCATGAGCCCGGCCCTGTTGGTGACACAGTCCATTCTGTGAGCAGCCCGCGACATGTGCACGTGATGATCACGTCCGCACTGCACATGTGATTCATTGGAGGATGGTGTTTTACTATATTTAATGTGTCCCTGTACACACTCGATCTATGAACCGTGCCACTACTTCTGAAAGGGACAACTAGGTGCCATTTTGAGTTAAGGGAACCGCCATGTTTCTGGTTGGGCATAGAGGCTGTTGGGGATTACTTTATGTGCAGTGGTTGTTGTTAAACAGGAGCGATGATCCAGTGTGTGTGGGGCTTTAAAACAGTGCCTAGATGTGATGGATTTCTTTCATCTTGTCCGGGTCAACAACTTTCAAGATGCCTCACATTGAGCTCTTTTTCAAGGAGCAGGCGTTTGGCTTCTGAGAACATTGGAAGGGGCGAGTGCAGTCCTGAACAGTGGTATACCTTCAGTCTTTTGCCTGTGGATGGGTAAAGGTATGTGTTATGCCTAGGCCTTGGAATATTCACTATGGTGCTACACACGTGGTTTGGAAGGAGGTTGTCTCCCTACTGTCCACTCCTATATCACCCTGAAAATTACTGTGGTTGCTATTTGGGTGAAGGGATGGCTGTCCCTATTAACACTTTGTGGGGTCCAGGCTGATTTCAGGCTTGTGCACTGTCGCACATCGCATGAGATGAGATGGTTTCCTGTTGTCTGCATTCCGCTTGGTATTCTGTTAAGTATAGTTTGTACTTCTCCAGCATTGGATCTTTCATGGATTCACATGCTTAGAATATTCCCCGTCGACAGACTGGGAACCCTGGGTACACTTTCCCATAGGAAAACTTCCGACACTTTTGTGTCCTATCTACGTCGTTTTTGGGGCTGCCCACGCATGCCCCACTAGGACGTAGTGGTATAAATGCCCTGCCCCCGCTGCTCCCTTCAGATTTCAACCGTCTCCAAAGTAGTGGGAGCACCTCGTGTAGTCTACTATTTTGTCTAGGTTGTACTGTGGAGTTTTGTCCTGATGATGGGAAAAGCGCTGTTCCGCCCGTGCGTACGCTACGCGCGGGTTGAAGGTGTATGATGGGGACGGGCATATGGATTGCATATATTGTCTACACCCTCATCATTCGGCAGACAAGTGCGACATATGTAAGGGCTTCTCCCAGAAGACTCTTAAAGATCGTAGTTGACTAGTGGAGCGGGGGCATACCCGCCTTCGGAGGTAGGATCCACGCGCAGCGTGGCCTCAGCGTCAATCTTCATGGGCCCTGCGCCGCTCGACATCGTCGGAACCCCCGGTGAAGAAATCACGACCGGCGGAGAAGGAATAATCGAGAAGCCATTCTAAGGATTCCTCGTCAAAGAAAGCCTGGTCATCCTCATCTTCGATGAAGAAAGACAAAGGAAAAGTCGAAATCCTCCTCGGGCGATCACCATAGATCGACCTCGAGTCGAGAAGCAGAGAAGCATAGGTCAAGTTCAGAAAAGGCGGGAACGCCTCAGGGACCTACACGACCACCACCACCACCGTTGTCGACGGTAGGGCAGTCGTCGACCCCTTATCTGCCACTGACACAATTGGTCTCAACTATTCTTGGGCTGCAGACGGTGACAGCGACGACGACGGGGCCAGCTTTAGCCTCGTCGATGGAGATTCCGCAAGAGGCCTGGTGACCAGAAGTATTCAACCCGGTTTTGCCGGAGATCCTACTGCAGCAAGAGGCGGCCTTGTCGGTGTCCTCGGGAGATGAGGATGTGAAAGTAGCTGGCCCTGCAGACCTCGGATTACGAGGAATTACCAGGCCTCTCTCCGGGGGAGCCAGCATTCCGGGGTCTACCCCTCTTCTCAATCTGCAGTCACTCTTGTCAATGGAGGTTTTATCCATGTTACAAACTTTGCTGAAGACACTGGACGAGAGGCTACCTCAAGCAACTCCGGCCAGGTCGGCCATCGACGAATCGGGCCCGTCTCGTCGGCCACCTCCGTCAACGAGGAGGGAGAACTGATAGTTTCGGACAGGAGAACCTTATTGGATGTCTCACTTTCCCCCTCCAGGGATCCAACCTGGGAGTATGAGGTGGAATTAGAAACCCGGCTCAGCCGTCTCCCCCGGACGACATTGGGTCATTTCACGGCATGATGGCCAAAGCGTGTACAGAGTTCGGGTTGGCCCAGGAAGAGGAGAAAAAGGACTGCTTTCTTTTCGACCACATGGGAAAGAGGTCAGTGTTCTCGGTACCCATCCTGGATCATGTGTGGCAGGAGGGGTTACAGACCATGCGTCACCCTTTCTCGGAACCGGCAATAAAAGGTTGCCTGGAGAAAATATTTAAGGCCCCAGAAGCTACCCCAAGTGTCTGTCCTCCCAACCAACCCCTGACTCGGTGGTGTCAGCGGCGTCGAGAAAGACAAGGGCCCAGCACAAGTGCACGACCCCCCGGAAAGTGAAGCCAGAAGACAGGATGCCTTTGGCAAAAAAGTTCTGTCGGTAGGAGCAACCACAGTGAAAACGGCCAACTCTCTGGCTATAATAGCCAGATACGACAGAGATGTGGCACCGACTGACACCTATGCTGGAGCATCTTCCGGAAGAACATCGTAAGGCGGCGATGTTACTCGTCAGGGAAGGTGAAGAGGCCTCCAATCATGCCATAAACATAGCGGTGGACCTCCCAGAATCGGGGTTTAAACAGGTGAATAACGGCGTGGTTCTCCGAAGGCAAGCATGGCTGAAATGCACCAACTTTAGACCAGAGGTGCAATACAAGGTGCTGGATATGCCCTTTGAGGGAGACTTTCTGTTCTGCGAGAAGGTGGAAGAGGCCCTGAAGGGCATGAAGGAGGACTCGGACACAGCGTGTTCCTTGGGTGCCCTACAGAGTGCTCGGAGTTTCAGGTCTTTTCGCCCCTTTAGGGGAGCATCGGGAAACTCCAGATTCTCGGCATCGAGAGACAGATCCTTCAGTAGGCCAGCGTACCCCTCCCAGGGATACAGACGGGCTTCCCAAGCGGCAAAACGACGCCGGGACTACCAGACCCCCAGGAAGAGAACAGGTTACTCGTCAACGAGAGATAAGTAGACCAAGGACCAGCAATGACGGGCATCGGAAAGTTCTGGGAGGCAGAGTATCGTGCTACATCGATGAATGGGAGCAAATAACAACGGATCAGTGGGTGTTGGACACAGTAAGATACTGACATTCCCTGCAATTCAAAAGCAACCCTCTGCACATTCCACCGGCGTTTGTAGCTCCACCCCATCTGAGCGTGTTGCAGCAGGAAGTGGCACTTATGCTAGAGAAAGGTGCTATAGAATTGGTTCCGTAGTCGCAGAAGGGTCAAGGGGTTTATTCCCGATACTTCGTGGTGAAAAAACCAAACGGAAAATGGCGTCCCATTCTAGACCTGCGCGATCTCAACAAGACGTTGAAAAGCCTAAAATTCAAGATGCTCACGCTCCAGGAAGTGATCCAGTCAGTTCAGGAAGGGGACTTTCTAGCGTCTCTGGACCTGCAGGACGCTTACTTCCACATACCAATGTGTCGGTGGCACAAAGTTCCTAAGGTTTGTGGTAGGACGGACTCACTACCAGTTCACAGTACTTCCTTTTGGGCTGAAATCCTCTCCCAGAACGTTCACGAAATGTTTGGCCCCGGTGGCGGCCTGGCTGAGAAGGCAAGGTCATCCTGTGTACCCGTATCAACGACTGGTTGGTGAGGGGAGTCCTCAAGTTTGCAGGCCACCATGCAACTGTTACAACTGCTGGGGTTTGCGGTAAACTTCGAGAAATCTTCGTTGACGCCGTCGAGAAGCCTGTTGTTCCTGGGCGCGCATTTCGAGACCCAGTCAGGGTTAGTGAAGCCATCCCTAGACAGAATCACCAAACTCAATCGATTGGCAGGTCGGCTGAGAATCAATACCAGACTATCAGTGAGAAAATGTGTTGATTCTGGGCGCTATGGCGTCCTGCATTCCTCTGGTGGGCAACTGCTGCCTGTTCATGAGGCCGGTTCAAGAGTTTCTGGCGGACCGGTGGACGCAGGCCCAAGGGCTCTGGTCGGACAAGCTGACCGTCGACGACAAGCTCCTACTAGCTCTTCAGTGGTGACGGAGCTTTCAGAATCTATCCAGGGGGGTACCCCTACAGGAGCCGGAGTTTCGGCTAACCATAGTAACGGACGCATCCCTGACAGGCTGGGGAGCACACATGGGCACTCTACAAACGCAAGGTCGTTGGTCCCGGAGGGAGTCACTCCTGCACATCAATGTTCTGGAACTGAGAGCAGTGCGCTGGGCCTTGAAGTCTTTCCTGCTGCACATCAGAGGGTCCATAGTGAGAATATTGACAGACAACACAACGACAATGTTTTACTTAAGGAAGCAAGGGGGCACGCAGTCCAGAACCCTTTCCACCGAGGCTCAGAAGGTGTGGCATTGGGCTCTGAAACACGATATATCCATCATAGCTCATCATCTTCTGGGAGTAAGGAACGAGCAAGCGGACTCACTCAGCAGAAAAATGGACCAAATACATGAATGGGAGATAGACATCGTTCAGTTGTCGAAGGTCTTCGAGAAATGGGGACGGCCTCCGCTGGATCTCGCAGTGCGAGATGTATGCCAGCAGATGGCCACAGGAAGGTTCTCTGGGGGAAGCGTTCTCCTTCCCGTGGACGGACAAGTTCCTCTACGCCTTCCCTCCGTTCCCTCTTATAAGGAGAACTCTGCAGTGGATATGCAGGTACAGGTGCCGAGTCATCCTCGTGGCACCGTGTTGGCTGAGGCAGCTGTGGTTTTCCGACCTGCTTCACCTGTCAGTAGATCAACCGATAATGTTCCCGAAGGTTCTCAACCTCCTGTCCCGGGACGAAGGAACAGTGTGGCATCACAATCCAGACAGTCTCAATCTCACAGCTTGGCCCCTGACTTTTTGGAATTTGGTGCCTTGAGCATGTCGGATTGTCGGAGAATCCTGCAAGCAGCACGGGCCCCTTCCACCAACAAGTCGTACGCCGGTAAGTGGAAAAGGTTCTGTACGTGGTGTCAAGGACAGACGGGAGTGCAACCTCTAAGGGTAACTCCGGAGCAACTTCTACCGTATCTGCTACACCTGGCGAAGAGCGGATTATCTTTTTCATCAATAAAGTTACACCTGGCGGCCATCTCTAGGTTCACGAGGAGGAGGCAGTCGTCTCCCTTGTTTAGTGACAGGCTGGTGAAACACTTCATGATGGGTCTGTTCTGAACATTCCCGCCGGTTAAACGTTTTCCACCAACGTGGAGTCTTAATGTGGTGCTAGCAGGGTTAATGAAAACACCCTTTGAACCAATGGCCACATCGTCGATTAAGTTCTTGTCATGGAAATTGGCTTTTCTAATAGCTATAACATCAGGTAGGCGGCTCTCAGAATTGCAAGCATTGGTCGTAGACCCGCCGTACCTAAGGTTCTTTAAGGACAAAGTGGTTCTGTCAACTGATCCTCGTTTCATTCCAAAAGTTCCTACGGTTTATCATAAATACTCGTCCATACCTTTTTCGCGACCCCCCTCATCGGCTGCGGAAAAAGTCCTCCATACCTTGGACGTGAAGAGAGCTCTAAAATATTACCTTCATCGGATTCAACAACTTAGATCTACGCAGAAACTCTTCATTGCATATGGTCCATCGGCGAGAGGAAACGCAATTTCAAAGCAGGGACTGGCCCGATGGGTCTCGTCGACGATTGCCTTCTGTCATTCCAAAGTGGGAAAACCGCTACAAGGGCGTCCGAGAGCTCATTCCACGAGGGCAACTTCGTCTTTGACGGCGTTGTGGGCAGGAATCCCACTGGCAGACATTTGCAAAGCGGCGGCATAGTCAGTGCCTCACACATTTACCCGCCATTACTGCCTCGAACGGCAGCATGTGGACGAGATACAAATGGGAAGAGCAGTCTTACGCCATCTGTTTCAATAAGGTAAGCCCTTTTCAGGAAGGGTCTGTACTTATTTTAGCATATGTATATATGGACGTATATATATATTGATATGTGCATGTACTTTTGCGTATTTATAAGTTGGCAGTTTTACGTAAGCATGGTTCGGTATACGTATGCTTAGGAGGTTGCCGGATTGCATTCACACCTTCCCTTTTCAGGATCACTGCTGTGTATTCTATTCTAAGCATGTGAATCCATGAAAGATCCAATGCTGGAGAAGGGAATAGTTTCTTACCTGTAACTCCATTTCTCCAGCATTGGTATCTTTCATGGATTCACATGCACGCGCCGGCCTCCCCGGAATGCAATCTACTTGTATAACTAGGTTTTCACCCCATTCTGGTTTGGAGGGGTCGAAATCTGAAGGGAGCCGTGGGGGTGGGGCATTTATACCGCTACGTCCCAGTGGGGCATGCGTGGGCAGCCCCAAAAACGACGTAGATAGGACACACAAGTATCTGAAGTTTTCCTATGGGAAACGACTTTATAAGTTTACCGAGGGTCCCTAGTCTGTCGACTGGGAATATTCTAAGCATGTGAATCCATGAAAGATACCAATGCTGGAGAAATGGAGTTACAGGTATGAAACTATTCCCTTTCGGTGTACGGTTGCACGTTGGTGTCTACCTGGACAATCCTGTTGCACTCCAAGGGGTTCATGGTTGTGGGTATGCACACAGAGCCCTGGGTTTGTAGGCTGTTGGTGGCTTCTGTCATTAATGTTTGGCACACGTTTTGCTTTTGGCTTGCGCTCATAGATTCTAGGAGCAGATCTGGTCTTTGCAGTTTTATAGAATGACTGACTTGGAAGGTCAGGGAAAAGTGAGCGTGCACAACCTTAATCATCAATTCCTTAAATCTCTGTAAAAAATTACTTGATAATTCTGCTTGACGTGCAAACCCACTGGTAAGGTACCTCTGTCAAATGGCACAAACTAGAACAAAAACGAGACCTTGGCTGTGAAGCCAGCAGTGTGGGCTGCACTACCCGATACAACTATGAGTGATGTATGTTGGTAATATTGTTCAAATTAAATGTGGTTCACGTAGTAATGTTCAGAATAAAGATCAAGCAAATATTTGTTCTTTCAACTGATTTTGTTTATATATATTTTCTTAGAATACAAAATTTGCAGATGCATCAAAGGTATGGCTTATGCATTTTGGACTACACGTCCTTCGTCAGAGCCAGAAATTGTTTTTTTACTTGTATACCAACTGAATATAGCATTGTCAAATAACAAAAGTCCCAGAGGAATGCCAAATCAATTACATCAAATGTTGTAAAACACCAGTGTTTTCAATGGTCCCCAATATATCAAGAAATTGTCAAATTGCCCACCACATTGAGAGGATAGAATTCAATTGCATACACCATACATTACACAGGCATAGTGACCACCATAGTTGTCGGTGGAATTAAGAGCTCGATTTGAGGTGCTTTCTATAAACCTGCTACAATATGACTAATATGTCTAATTATGAGTTGTCTGCTCCTACAAAGTTGATACAAATGTCTCTTTGCATTGAGCTTTGAGTTTACAACAATTTTTGTTACATTTTCATGAACAACAATATGAATTATATGCCTTTGTGACTTTTCACCAATGTACTTGCCATTACTTCCCACTATTCCACTGATCTACAGATTATGTAAATTGGAGCAAGTCATACTGGTAGGAAATGCTAATCACGGCCATCCACACAGAGGTGAAGATGCACATGCTTGACATTCATGTTAATACACTTTAGGAGATTGGTATATAGTCCAGCACACCAAAAAGTACATTTTGTGCACCAATCAACATACCTTCAATCGACATATTTCAGAAAATGGTTTTGAATAATTTGAAGAAAATACATTTTCACTCACCAAAGAGACATAACCTCAGTAGAGGAGAACTCTCACAGATAAAGTTTATTCTCAGATGAAACCATTACAATTCGACCAGCAGACAAAGGTGGTGCTATAGTGATCCAAGACACTGAACAATATCATCTAGAATGTCTACGTCAACTTTCAGATCATGATACATATGCCCAACTAACACAAGATCTGACAACAGAAATGGAAATCATACTTGACATGGCTGTAGACCGAGAATGGATCACCACCAAAACCAAATCTTACATGCTTACATCGCACCCTAAGATACCTCATCTATATACATTACCCAAGATACATAAGAGAATGGACAACCCTCCTGACAGGACAATTGTAGCCGCAACTGAAAGTATCCTGCAGCTACTAGGCACCTATATTGACTACTTTCTCCAGCCCATAATCCAAAAAACTTTGACTTATGTCAAAGACACGACCCCCTTTCTTCAAATTCTGGACCAAATTGTACTATCGGAGAGTGATACTATTCACCATAGATGTTGCTAGTCTATATACTATTATCTCCCATGATTTGGGACAGATAGCTGTGCAAAAACTGCTCTTACAGGAAGGACCAATGGGAGCAAGCAAAGGATTTCTCATGATATTGCTGAACTTCATCTATGTGCATTCATGCTTTGAATATAATCGAACATTTTATCTACAAACGTCGGGGACTGTCATGGGTACCACTATGGTGCCCTCATATTCAAATTGTTTTATGTATTGCTTCTAAACCACACATGATGGAAAACCAAAGATGGAACCAATTTTTGAAAAAAGAGGTGCACTATATCGATTTTTGGTGTATGGACCGGGACGAAAGAACAGTTGAAAGAATTTCTACTCCAAGGCATAAAATAAGCGGTGTCGCATAGCAATTTCCTATGCAATTCTGTAGGTTTGCTAATCAAATGGACACTTGTGTAGTAAAGTTAGCTATTTAAGTTGCCCTCTTCAATGAAAGCACAGCTCGCCCTGCATTCCTATCCTACCCTCGGTGCTCTCTTCACCCTCTTTTCTCTGTGCACTACAAGTGCTAATGCAGAGAAAGTGCAGCAGTAATAGTCTCCTCCACTCGGGAGTGCATGTGTGGGAGTGCTAGGCAGGATTTTTTAAAATCTTTTTCAAATAATTGCAATCAAGAAGTAACCAGGATGATACTTTTGTTAAGCTTTCTATATCCTGTCTGGCAAAAAGACGTATGTGTCAACTTTATATTTTTTTAAAATGATAGTCCTGCAATTCCATTCCTAAAATGTAAGCTGTTACATAATGCATAATTACAGTATTGATACGGTAAACACTGCATCATCGCCATGCTTTACAGTAATGGTTAGGTTAGTGTATCTAAATGTCATAGCGTCAACTATATTTCATTTTGTTGGGGAAGATGCACCATATTGACGAGTGAACACTTTTGAAAATACAAATGATCACATAATCAAATGCTTTTGATGACAAACCTTGTTCTGTAACCTGCAGGTTGCATAAATCTTGCAACTAGTGCTAAACCCATGAGCGAACCCATACTCCTTGATATTCTATATTATCACCATGTTGCTTTATACCAGGTACCCTGAAAGTGAGATGACCACAAACTACACTATTCCACCTAGTTTGCCCAGTTCTCTACCTGCTACTCAATCCACTCTGTTTAGTCTCTGTCTTGCCCCTTACATAATGAATACACAAAGCAAACTAGATGCTTATGCAAAGTAGTGATCCGTATTTCCATCCAGTCTGTACATCTACAGATATACTTCAATACCAAACACTGTAGTTAGCCTCCAGAGTTCGCTTTGCTTTATGCATATGATTGTATTATTTGAATGCATTATATATTACTACCTGTGGCAGACAACTGGCCAAAATGTTTTCAGAGCCTTTTTGATTATATCTATTTATTTGTGTCCATTCATGCAGCTAACCTTTTTACATTTTACAGACTCATCTATGGCTCGCAAAGTCTTTTTGCCCACTCGCATAGTCGAGTAGGTTTTATGAAGGGCGAGTAGCATTTACAAGAGAAGTTTGAAACTTTTATTTAACATCTTCTTTGTTTGCGGTACATATCAAATAAAAGTTTCACTGTGCATGGCTGGCCTCTGGGAGGCAGCAGTATGCCAAACATAAAGTGGGAGTGTAGTAACATCCACCATTTGACAGAAATTGCATTTTAAATGTGTTGTCTTCCGTTCCTATGGGTGGAGTGCATTTCTCATAGGCTGAATAGGTGAACGAAGTTACCCGACCTGCAGGTCTAGCTGAAATTCAAAGAATTTGCCAGGCCTGACTCCTCTCACTAATGTCATATTTCAACGGTAGGCATAACTACTGTATTGTTGCTCATGTCATTTTGTGGGTACAAATAACGTCTTGTGACATTAACAATATCAGTACAAAATTGCTAATCAAATAGGTCTGTTTGCTAATCAAAAAACATTTAATTAGCAAACTCTGCTAATCAATTTTTGAAAACTAATTTATGCGTTGTAGTCTATCTTAATGACATAGACGGATTCAATTCACAATGGAAATTGGTAATTCCGAATATTCATTATCTGGATGTGCAGATGGATATTAACAACCCTATACACCAAACAAACTGATCGGAACAATCTGCTCCATCGGATGAGCTTTCATCCTCCCAATATCTTATGAAATCTACCATATGGACAGATGCTGAGGATCAAGTGAATTGTTAGCAACCCTGAAGAATGTGAAGCCCAATTACAGAACAAATTGCAATTAAGAGGCTATCCAGAAACAGATTTGCTAGCAGCTCGAACTAAAACTAACGCACAAGAGTGCAACCGACTCTTGCAGAAGAAACCACAATGCACAAGTCCAGATTTAGTCGTCGCGACCAAGTACTCGATTCAAAGCAGACAAATTAAAGAAAGCATCACTAATCAATGGAGTATCCATATAAGTGACAACAGAATTAAATATCTGTTTCCAAACCCACCAGTGTTTGCATATCAAAAAATTAGTAATCTGCGCAACATGTTAGTTGACACACGAGGGAAATCGACATGTAAGATACCTGACAAACATCCGGGAACATATCCATGTATGAGTTGCAGTAATTGTAACAATCTTGTAAAAGGCAGCACTATCTCGCCGAAGAACAGGAGAAAAAATCTACCTCAAGTACCAGGCAACATGTCTATCAGAAAACGTGATCTATGGAATTAGTGCCCATGTGGAAAATACACGCAGGTGAAACATCACGGAAAGTAACGATATGCATCAATGAACATAAATCATGTACTAGAAACCGCAATAAGGCTTCAGCTGTGGCAAGACATTTTAAGGAATATGGCTACTCAATAACACAGCTACACTTTTTGGTACTGGAAGTGGTACAAACCAGAGGTTGCAAAAGAGACATCAGAAAATTAAGAGCGCAACAAAAAGCCTTCTGGATAGAGACATTGGACTCTTTAACACCAGGTGGAATTAATGAAGAGCTGGATTTGAGCTGCTTTCTATAAACCTGCTACAATATGACTAATGGTGATGATATGTATAATTATGATTTTTCTGCCTCAACAAAGTTGATCCAAATGTGTGTCTCTTTGCATTGAGCTTACAACAATTTGTTACATTTTCATGAATAACAATATGAATTATATGCCTTTGTTTGATTTTTCACCAATGTACTTGCCATTAGTTCCCACTATTCCAGTGATCTACTGATTATGTAATTCAGAGCAAGTCATACCGGTAGGAAATACTAATCACGGTCCATCCACACATAGAGGTGAGGATGCACATGCTTGACAATCATGTTAATACACTTTAGGAGATTGGTATATAGTCCAGCACACTTTGGGTTATTTATTGATCATTATGCTCATACTAACGGTTGAGTTTTGAAAACCTCATCTACATAGGAGGATGTACAAACGCAGACAACCCAGTTATACAGATCCAACAGTTTAGGTATCTAACAGCGTTGGGTGGTATTACATGCAAGATCCATCCTCGGCATTAGAATATGCATCTGCAATATGAATTATTGTGGCGCTTCGGGCAATGTAAGTAGAGTTATTCAAACAATATTATTATTTAGTTGATCTTACGAGACATACTTTCCTTTTCTACACACGTAACCATTGCGTACGTGTTAGAAATTCTTCTTTTTCTTTCCTTTTGAATACAATTGAGAAAACACGGTATGACATTCCTTTTACGGTAGTAATTTAGATTTTTCAAGCGCTCTGTCATTCAATATAGTTGAGCAGAGGTATAAAACAGACCATTCTAAGATGGCTGCCACTATCGGGCCACAGCACCATGCGTTTCTATGACAACTATTCTAACAATATCTGTACTTCGTGTGAATGCGTGTTCCCGCTGCGTTCGACCGACACAGTTGCTTTTCGAGCAAGGTACGCCTCAACAAGATGCAAATAGCTTAATCCGGACCACTAGACCGTAAGTGTAAATGCAGATTTATATATATTTTCACAGTTGAATGGCAGCGCTTCTCGAATACGCGAGCACTGTATTTGACACGCAAGACAAGACATTGCATGTTTTCTGGTAAGAAATGCACTCCATGCAGACTTTGCTTTTACCTATACACGAGATCAATTTGGGATACTGACATTCTGTACGCATCCACCCTTTTTTAGAATTTTCACCAATACGACTAGCATCAGGTTAGTGAATACAGCATATCTAAAAGCAGAGCCCTATTGTTGGAACATCCGCATGTTTAATGACTTTTCTCATCTTCTCTTTTTCTTCTCCTCTTCTCTTTTTGACTCAGTTTTCTTTACACTCTATATTGCAACTTTGTCTGACCTTGATAACACGTATGTATGAACAATACTATGTCTTCCTCGAATGATTTAAACGAACTCTATGTTAAATACGTATGACAAAAATGAACATGGGGACAATGCAAATTTTAATTATGACTCACCAGCAACTATGGTGGTCACTATGCCTGTGTAATGTACGGTGTATGCAATTGAATTATATCCTCTCAATGTGGTGGGCAATTTGACAATTTCTTGATATATTGGGGACCATTGAAAACACTGGTGTTTTACAAAATTTGATGTAATTTATTTGGCATTCCTGTGGGACTTTTGTTATTTCATAATGCTATATTCAGTTGGTATATGGGTAAAAAAACAATCTCTGGCCCTGACGAAGGGCGTGTAGTCCGAACGTCATCCATACTAAAACAGCTGAGGGACCTACAAACATCAGTGGCATTTTTGGAAGAGACCCATTTATTAGCCACAGATGAGAAAAGAATGGCACACCGAGCATACCCCAAGCAATACTTTGCATCAAGTGGGACCAAAACGAGGGATGTGGCGATCTTACTGGGGGCCTCACTCCAATTTAGACAACATTTTTGTTATAGAGACCCAGAAGGGAGGTTCCTGGTCCTCAAAGGCACACTGGGAACATAGATGTTTACCCTTGTGGCATTGTATGGTCCAAATGACAAACAGGATAGCTTCTTGAACATGCTGATGCAGAAAATAGGCAGCTGGTGTGAGGGCCAGGTAATAATTGGAGGGGATTTTAACTGCGTTATGGACCCAAGCTTACATAATACGTCCCCCCTCAAACAACGACCACAGGAATCGACAAGCCCTGGGGAAATTTTATAGCAACCTCGATCTAATAGAAACCTGGAGATTCTTCAATAACGACAGGGAATACACTCACTATTCAGCGGTGCATAAAAGTTATTCACGTATAGACATGGTCCTAGTTTTGGCTATTCCAATACCCCAGGTAATAGCCATAAACATAGGAATAGAATACCTATCAGACCATGCCCCAGTGATAGTACAAATCGAAGCACATCCTGATCGCAGAATGGCCAAAAAGCAATGGAGGCTCACTGAGTTCATCTTAAAGGACATTGCACTTAGAGCCCATATGGAAAAAACAATAACCAATTACTTCACCAAGAACGATACCGGAGAGGTAGACTGTCGGGTGGTGTGGGATGCTGGAAAGGCAGTAATGAGGGGGAAACTTATCTTGCAAGCGGCAGCATACGCCAAGGGTAGAGAGGTAACCCGAATAGAACTGGAAAAGGAAATACAAAAGCCTGAAAAGCAGCACAAGGTCAAGCAATCGCAGAGCTCATTGCGAACCCTGCAAAAACTAAGGGGCCCAAATGGAGGCACACATAGTAGAATGCTCAGCACAGACCCTGCTAAATACCAAACAGATCTACTACACCCAGGAAGGCAAAGCTAACCGACTACTTGCGGCAAAGCTAACTAAGAATAATGCACGTAATCACATCACACAACTACAAAATGAAGTGGGTAATTTACAGGTGTGGAGGATGATAACATGAGGAAAAGTTTCCCACACATCTGTTAAAAAGAGACGTTGGATCCGATTCTCCAGACAACCTATATTAGAAACGTGAATCTGCCATAGCTGACTGAAGAAGAAAAGGAGGCCCTGGAGAAGCCTATTATAGCAGAGGAGGTCAACGAGGCTATAGCTATGTTGCCCACCAATAAAACACCAGACGAGTTTGGTAATGGCTAATATAGGACCTTCAGAATGCTATTAATTCCGCCCATGACGCGCCTATTTAATAGAATCAGGGAGGAAGGAACGGTAACAGAGGATATGGATAGGTCCATCACTGTGATACTCCCTAAGCCACGAAAGGATAAAACTGAATGCGCCAATTACCGTCCGATCTCCTTGCTAAATAGCAATGCCAAAATATATGCAAAGATTCTGGCAAGGAGGTTGGCGGTAGTATTACCTAGAATTATACACGAGGATCAGGCGGGATTTATAGTGGGTAGGCACACACAGGATAATATCAGAAGGGCTATACACCTGATAGACCTGGGCACAAGAACAGAACAGGAATTCTTGATAGCGGCACTAGATGCGAGACGAGCATTTGATAGCCTGGATTGGGGGTTCCTAGAACGACTACTTGGGAAATTTGTATGGGGACCAGCATTTAGACAAATGGTACTGGCTAATTTCCAACTGCCATCCACAGGATTTATGGTAAATGGGAAGCTCACAGAACAGATTGACATCCAGAGGGCGACTCGCCAGGGCTGCCCACTATCGCCCCTAATTTTCGCCATGGCAATGGAACTATTTGCAGCCACAATACGACAGGATTTTGAAATTCTGGGGATAGAAACGAAAGGGGGGACGCATAAAATAGCCCTCTATGTGGATGGTATCCCGCTATTTCTGAGAGATACAAAACAGACCCTGCTGAAAGCGATGAATAAGTTTCAGGAATTCAATGAGGTCTCGGGATTCAAGATCAACTTTAACCAATCTAAAGCACTCAATATAACGGATAATCAGGACGAAATCCACGAATTAAGCATGGGTCATTCACTGTCCTGGGAAGATCAAGAGTTAGAGAATTTGGGGATAAGAGTACTCAGATCCTGAAAAATAAGAAGTGCAGGTACTGAGGGCCAGGTAGGACCGGCCCATTTACAGCACTGCTCAGAATATTGCATGAGGCAAATACTTGTTTTTACGGTTAACATAGGCCCACATTGCATGGGATGAACAGCAACATTTCTGCCTCTGGGGTTGTGTCTGCTATTGTGCAGTGTCTATTACAGATATATATTAATAGATCTTGCCCAGAGAATGGAAGGCCAGCAAGGAAGTGGGAGATTCAGCCAAGACAGTACTGGTGTCACTGGAAGGCCTCTAGGGCTGGGGCACAGTCGGTTCCATCTATGAGAATGGCCTTGGGAATGTTTTTCAGGTTGTGTGCAAATGCAGCACTTGCAATAAACATCACAACAGAAGAGACCTCCACAAGACCTCATTTCTCAGAAGTGACAATGGCCCTTAGGTTCTCGTGTTAATGTCTAGTGATCGATCCGGCGACTGAGCCAAACTGAGAAATATCACTTGCCAGCAGAACCACACGTTTCATGGCCTCCCATCCCCGCATTATAACCTGATTTATTTTATTTAATTATTTCATTTGATTACACGCCCAAACCCTTGGGTATCACGGTGTAAGTTACATATATCTTGGTTTACATGTCAGGGTTACATACACATTGTTTTGCAAAGTTTACATACATTTAACTGGCACAGTCATATATGCAACTTGGATATCAATATTCTTAGCCGTTGTCTTGTGATACTGAGAGGGTGACCAGCTCCGCTGAAGAGCTGTTGCCGGATTTTTAGTATTAATTGAATAGCCATGTTTTGAGTTGTTTTTTTAACTTGGGTAAGGAGACTTCGTTAGACAGGTGAGGCGGGAGTGAGTTCCAGATGCGGGGGGCTGCAATGGGGAAGCTGGCGTTGCCTGCTCTTGTGGTGGTGAAGCATGGGATGAGTAGCTGGGTATTGGCATTGGATCTGAGTGTTCTGGGCGAGGTTTTTCGAGTGATGCAGCTATTGAGGTAAGTGGGGGCAGCATCAAATAAGCATTTGTGGGTAGTGTTTTGTGGAGGATTCTTGCGTGCACTGGGAGCCAGTGTGCATCTCTTCTATGTTGTGTGATATGTTCTCTCCTCTTGATGCCCAGTGCTGCTCTAAGGGCTTTACTTTGTAGAAGTTGGAGTTTGATTAGATTATTTTTTGAGGTACCTAGCAGTAAGATGTTGCAATAGTCTATTTTTGTTAAAATGAGGGCTCTAGCAAGCGTTAGGCAGTTATCCGTAGATAGAAGCGGCCTACTTAGAGTGATGAGTTTGGCGGTGTATGCCGTTGAGGAGGCGAGCACGCTAATGTGAGTGTTCATGGTGAGGTTGGAGTCGAGGTGTACTCCTAGTGTTTTGACTTTGTGGGAGATGGTGATGGGTGTGCCATCCATCAGTATGGAGGCGTAGTCTGGGTGGAGTTTGCTGAGTCTGGTCGGGGAACCAATTATGAGGATCTCCGTTTTTTCTCCATTAAGGCAAAGGCTGTTATCCACCATCCAGTTTTGGATATGGGAATAGATGGTGTTGATGGTGGCCTTGTCCTGTTCTAGGTTACCCGTGATGGGGATGGGGATGAGGATCTGTGTATCATCATCAAAGTTTGTGTAAATTACTCCCATGGCATCTAGTGCAGCAAAGAGTAATTTGGTGTAGGCGTTGTATAGGGTGGGGGAGAGACAGGAGCCTTCTGGTACCCCTAATGGTACCGGAATAGGGTCCGCTGCAACTTCTCCTAGGGTGACTCTCAAGGTACAGTCGGAGAGGAAGGATTTTATCCAGGCAGTGGCCTTCTGGGAGAAGTGGAAATTGGTGGAAAGAGTTTGGCATTGTTTGTCATGATCAACCAAATCAAACGCCGCTGAGCGTTCTAGGAGTAGTAGGATGCACAATTTACCAGCGTCCCTGATAGCGTCCATCTGGTATTTTAGATCCAGGAGGGCAGTTTTAGTACTGTAATTGGGGCAGAAGTCTGATTGTCTTTCCCCTAGTAAGTAGTTTTGTTCAAGGTGTAATTGTACTTGGGTATAAGCTATATTGTCGATGATTTTGAGGAGAAATGGCACTGTTGTTATTGGCCTGCAATTAGTGGGGATAGTTGGGTCTAGTCATGTTTTTTTGAGTAAGGGTGTGCCCATGCTACTTTGATGGATGCTGGTATTTCGCTGGAATTAAAGGACTCATTGACAAAGCTAGTGATGGCGGGTGCTAGAGTGGAAGTGCAGTCTTTAATCACTTTGGCTGGAGTGTTGTTGCCTTTACAATTGGGGGGCTTGAGTGAAGCTATAGTTTTGAGGACTTGTTCAGGGGTTACTTGTGTAAAGTGGAATTCTGGTGCGTCTGAGCTAGTAATCCTGGTCGGATGACGGGGGGCGGCGTAGAGTTAAGCTCTAGTATTTTTTGTGAGGCTATTTTATTTTGGAGCATGGTTACTTTGGAGGATAGAGCGTGCTGAATAGTGGTGCACCAGCCTTTGCTTGGGATTATGGGGCTGGTGGGAAGGATGGGGGATTCTAGTTCTCTAATAATAGTGAATGGCTCTTTTATATTGGAGGCTGCGGCCGCTATACGGTAATTGAAGGAATCTGCTTTGTGGGTGAGTATACCAAGTTTGTAGGTTTTAGATATTTGAATGTAGTTTGGTTTGAAGTTCTGGTGAGTTGTTTTTCCTGGTTAGGTGTTCTAATGCTCTTTTATTCTCTTCTGAGTTCTATGAGTTCATTATTGAACCAAGGGGCGCTGCGTTTAGGTTTGGGTACTTTTGTTTTAAGGGGGGCTACTTCGTCAATTGCTAATTTTAGGCATTGGTGGTAGTGCATAGCAATGCTCTCTGAGTTAAGGTTATCTAGTGGTTTAGTGTTGAGTAGGTTCGTGAGAATGGGTTTATGTTCTCTGGGGTGAGATTGCACGCATTTCTGACCTGGATGGGTGGAGGATTACAGGTTTTGGTAGCGTGATCTGTATCTACGTTTATTTTAAAGTTAATAAGGCAGTGGTCGGACCAGTGCAAATTAAGGACATCTGTTATGGATACTGAGGTGTTGAGGGTAAGTATCCAGTCGAGGATTGTGCTTTTGGAGTGGGTGGGGGTGTTCACTATTTGGGAGAATTGCATTTCCTGAAGCGCCTTTTGGCATGCTGCCGCTTTACTGTCAGTGGGATCATTGTAGCCTAGATTGAGATATATTTTGTTTTTAGGTTTTGGTATGGGTGTAATTAGTAAAGGTAGGTCTATGCCTGGTTTGCTTGGGGCGATCGGCGTTCTGTAAACTATTAAGAAGTTGATAGTTTCATGATGGTTGATGGCTAGTTTAAGGGAGAGGGTTTCATATCCACTAAGTGTTTCTGTTTTATATTCCCTAAAGGGTAATGATGTTTTGTGGATGATGGCCACTCCTCCACCTATGGTGTCAGGGAGGTCTGTTCTGAGGAGGGTGTAGTCGGTGGGGACGGCAAGTGTGATCTGTGGTCCTGACGCAGAATGTAGTCAAGTTTCAGTCATTACTAAGAAGTCGAGTTTAAACTCTAGAGTACAATCTTGTGTTTCAATTACGTGGCACCAAGGGATCTGATGTTGAGAAGGCCTCCTATGAGGGGTTGTCTGGTATTGGGGAAAGTGGGAGATTGGGTATGATGGGCGGGCGTGATGATAGCTTTGGTGTTAGAAGGGGGGAGTATAGTTGCTTTAGGAATGGTTGTCTGCTGGTGTCTGGTGATTGCGTTATTCTGGAACTCATGGATTTTGGGTGACAAGGTCGTGCTCAGATGGCAGTGGGGGTGATGGGTATTGATGGGCAGGTGTTGGAGATTGGTGCGAGGTGAGAGTCTGGTGTTTCTTTTAGTGACAGTAGTGATTCTTGTTGGAGTAGTAGTTTAAATGGTTCTAGATGAGAGGCGTGTGCTGCGGGTGCTTCCTAGTATATGGCGGGTTTTGGCATGAGGTTGGGTTGTAAGCGGGAATGCTAGTTGGTTAGGGAGGAAAGGCGTGGGGCATGGCAGAGGACGGTGTCTATGGCAAAAAATACGTGTCGGTCCTGTCTTAAACTGTATGAATGCTCCTTTAGAGCAGGTTGTGTTATCAATGCGGTCGTCCGTTCGGGGGCACAGGTGGGTGATGGCGGGTTTGGAGGTGGTGGTGCTAGAAGGCATGATTTGATGTGGTGTAGTTCTGTATAAGGGGAAGATGAGAGGGCTGAGGATGGCAAAGATGGTGTAGCTTCGGGAGGGGGCTCTCGCAGGGGTATGGTTTGTGCTATTATGCAGGAGTTTGAGGGTCTGGGACTGGTGTTTTCCTGCGTGCAGTAAGGCGTGGGTTGGCATTGGGGCGAGTTTAGGGGTGATGCTGGTGGTGTTATAGAGGTGCACTAGTGATGCTGTGAGCGCGGCTGATGTATGGCCACTGCAAAGTGTGGGCTAGTAGAATGCGTTTTTACGTATCTTTGACTTTCCTACAGTGTTAAGAGGGACCAAAGAACAGTAAAGTCTTTTGTGACACAGACTAAGGAGGAGTGGGCTAATGCGCTCCTAGGCTAGGTCAAAAATGGGATGTTTGGAGGCCTCTGCTAGGTCAGGTGGGTGCTAAGTCGAGGTGAACTATGGCATGCGCATGCTGAATCGTAATAGGCAGTTGCAAATTAACATGCTAAATATTAATGGGCAATTGCAAACTAACATGCTAAATAGTAATATGCAGTTGCAAAAATGGGCTAGGTCAGTATGGAATGATGCAGGATCATGCTAAGTAGTAATGGGCAGTTACAATCTAACATGCTAAATAGTAAAATGCAATTGCAAGCTAACATATTAAATAGGAATAGGCAGTTTCATTCTAACATGCTCGATAGTAATATGCAGTTGCAAGAGATGGGTTAGGTCAGTGTAAAATGTTGCTGACACATACTAGTTATGATCTCGTGCCAAGTCAATATGGGCTATTGCATGCACGTGTTATATAAGGGTCGGCAGATACAGTCCTAGGCTAGATCGGAGAGCGATAATTCAGGTACATCCGCACATACTAAGTATAAGTGGGTAGCTGCCAGCCTGGGCTGGGTGAGGATAGGCTGTTGGATTAGGCCCGGGTATTGCCAGCATCAAGTGGCTTAGAAGAGATCTTAAAAAGAGATCTAAGCCGACGTGTTTTATTGGCATATAGTGAGAAGTGGCCCGTATGGACCGAGCGATAAAACCAGAGGTGCCTTCACTTCCAAAACACAAACAGGCAGCGTGTGACTCCAGCCCAGAAGTCTGCTACTGGCTTCTGTCACTTTCGACAGCTTTACGAGAGGGAAACAAAGCTATTAGCGCTCATTAGAGAAGTTAAGCCTTGGCTAAAGTAGAAGGGTATTTATTACCCCACTGTGGGGCGGTCATTAATAATTTCTCTGTGACATTCGAAAAACAACTGAGAGCGTGACCCTGTTCAGAGGCCTGGGGAGAGAGGGTGCAGGGGGGCGTCACGGATCAAAGAAGGCTTACAGTCCGCGTGCATGTATCCGTCGGTGTTACACTGTTCGAGAGTGTTACACTATTCGAGATATAGGCGCCCACTGCCCTGGGGCAAGGCTCGGCTACAGACAGAGCGCTTCCGGGGCGACATTGTCCTAGTCAACGAACACCGTTTCCCTCCTGTTGTTGTTGTAGTAAAGATCCTTGAATCTGATGGAACCGGACACATTAAGGCGCCAAAATGGCTGTGAAAAAGAATACTGGAAAGTCAGGAATACAAGACGGATGTATGCATAACACGTTTTATCTGTAGAGTACAAAGCCCCCTGCGCAAAAAAGATGGACCAGCCCCCTAATGTACACCTGTATTCGCTTCACTGGAAGTGACATCACAGGAAATACAGTTACAGAGAATTGCAGCACTCTCATAAACTCAAGAGCGCGATGGGAAGCTACATCACAAGAAGTTGACTTGAGAAAGACACGAGACAAATACAATTGTAAAGTGCAATACATTAATTGTCTCTTGTATTTTTCTACATGGAGCCACACGAGGGAAGCTGTGAAATAGAGGCGGAGTGTTATTTTATGACTTAGTTTAATTGTCTTGGAAGAGAACTTGACTAGCAAAATGGAGCTTTGTGGGGGCTTTCCGAATGGGATACCCCATTCTTTCAATCACCAATCCAAAATTCAAAAATAATTTACACATTATCATTAGCTATGGTGATTCTACTCCCCGAGCCATTCTCTGCTCACGTCCTCTTATCTGAAATCACAGAAAACATCCGAATCGAAAACAGCATTGGCGTCATCCATGACATCATTGATTGTTATTGATGGTTCCAGGGATCATGACAGCAGGACATAGCTTATGCATAGTGCCCATGGTGCATGACAGCAGAACCTAGGTTACGCACAGTGCATGACTGCAGGACATAGCTGGTGCACAGTGTCCACAAGGGCATGGCTTCAGGGCATAGCTCATATATAGTGCCCCCAGGGCATTGCTGCAGGGCATTGCTCATGCACAGTGCCCACAGGGCAAGGCTGCAGGGCATAGCTCATACATAGTGCCCCCAGGGCATAGCTCATGCACAGTGCCCACAGGACATGGCTTCAGGGCATAGCTCATACATAGTGCCCCCAGGGCATTGCTGCAGGGCATTGCTCATGCACAGTGCCCACAGAGCAAGGCTGCAGGGCATAGCTCATACATAGTGCCCCCAGGGCATTGCTGCAGGGCATAGCTCATGCACAGTGTCCACAGGGCATGGCTGCAGGGCATAGCTAATGCGCAGTGGCCCCCAGGGCATTGCTGCAGGGCATAGCTCATGCACAGTGTCCACAGGGCATGGCTGCAGGGCATAGCTAATGCGCAGTAGCCCCCAGGGCATTGCTGCAGGGCATAGCTCATGCACAGTGCCCACATGGCATGGCTGCAGGGCATATTTTATGCAAACTATGTACCAAGCATTGCTAATTGTCTGTAGCTTTGGTTAAGTGAGATTCCCTATTAGTGTTTTTTTGGCTTGCAAGTAACTTTGGTCCCCTTTGATATATTGTCACCAAAGTTTCCAAAAAGCTTAGTCCATCTTTGAATTTAATTTGAGAGAGTTTCATGGCGATTTACCAAGGGAATACACATCAAGCTGGCGGTCCACACTAGTGTTTCTGATTGAAAGTCCTATAGGGAATCTTTGCACACTGACAACACAGTTGGATTATGGTGTAGCCACTATGCCACCTTTAAATAATGTTTTGGTTTTGAATGAAAATCTACCAAGTCAATAAATTTGAAAGAAAGCCTGTGCCGTGATTGGTGGAAACCAGTCTGAACATGTGTATCCTCTCCATCATTCTGGGTTGCCAGATCCTATGGTGACAAAGCATTTGAGAAAGACATGTGGGGGTACCAGACCACCAGGGAAGATCTTGGAGCAACACAGAGAGGTGGGAAATGTCACCTTGGAATAATTGAATGAAAAACTCAGGTAAAGGGTCTGTGGACCTGGATCAGGGTATATGACCACTTTGATAAATTAACACCGTTTTTATCAGACACAGTAGTTTCCTCCTTGCAATCTTTGTGCAGCTATCTCAAATTGGGGAAAAGGTATATAAGTTGGGAGGTGGGGACTTTTGAGTTATGTTAAGTTGATTTATAGCGCACAACACTGCCATTTTCATGGTCTCCAGGGACTCTTTGTAATGCCAAAAATTGCATGGATGGCCGGATGCCGTGCTCTAGTCTATGGGAACTCCTGGTCGGCCACCCGCTCTCTGAGCCGAAGAGAACCATTTGCAGTGACCATATTTCAGGAATCGCAACAGATTCTGACATTGGCAGGGCTGGTGCGGACCCAGGCATAATTTGGCTGAGATCTGAGAGCTGGGTTCTGAGTTAAGGACTGGGCCCATCGTCGCTGCCTGAGACACCAGTAATCCGGAACAGAGGCCGGGCCTTGCGGAGGAGAGACACATTGTAATTTGCCTGACCGCTAGAGGCCGGTGCCAGAAGCGGGAGCCGTGCGGATCCTTCTCTGTGTGAACGGAATGAACCTAGGGCAATGGTCCGGCTAAGAATCGAGGAGACCCAGGCAGCAGTCGACTATCCTTGAGGCCGGAGTGTTACGGAAACCTGTTCCAAGAGGCGAGAGGAGGGAGCCGGCAGTGTATCACGCTGCAGAGGCGGCCAGCTCCACACTGGCCTGCCGTTCCATCCACGTTACCAAAATTGGACAAGGAGGTCTTATAATTTACTTTTATTCCAATCTGTTCGGATCCCTTCTGGTATACTAGAGGTGTGGGGTTGATTGATGGTTTAGAAACTGATATTCATCCCTGGACTACTGCCGGAAGTTGATTCATCACAGGAAGAGCGTTCCATTGTTTAGGAGCCAAAAGAGAAAACGAGCGGAAACGAAACGAGGCGCAGTGAGGCTTGGGAACAGTTAAGAGAAATAGATTCTAAGATGTAAGGGGCTGCATGTTTGTCTCTTATTTTGTTCTGCAGGGTGGATCCCAGAGGAGACATTATGGGCACTGCAGGTGGTGGAGAGAGGAGGGAGAGGGCACTGCTTTCCCCAGCAAAGACTGCAGAAGCTTAGTCCTCTATGTTGCGAAAAAGTGAAATGAAAAGCTTTCATTTTCACCTCACAATATAGTTGAGTACTGATACTCTCAGGTGTTGAGAAGTGCAAGACTAACAAGTTATGAGGCACCATACGGGCAAATATCCCCCATCTCTGGAGAGCGCTCAGAGAGGACCTGCATAGATGGGATGCACAAGATCTCTCGTGGTTCACCAGAATAACCATGGTCAAAATGCCAATTATTACTAGACTACTATGTCACTAGCTCCCTTCACGTAAACATACCGGCCAAGATGATAAAAACCCTACAAGATGAGATCATTGCCTTTATCTGGCATAAAAAGAAAGCCCGGATTCAGAGATCGGTATTCCTTTGACCATTGTGGACCGGAGGATTGGGACTCCCTGAAGTGAAGAGGTACATTTTAGCAGCCCATATCGCACCCATGCTACGATGGTCAAACCCAGACTCGCATTAAAGAGGTTGGAGTAAGATAGAACAAGAAGTAACCTCTATCCCTGTAGGTGCACTACAATCTATACACGCCTGGAACAGAGAAGCGGGGGGGCCAGTTATTGAAGGCAACAAAGGACTCTCTACAAAAATGGGATTTACCATTGAAATGGGGGGAAATCACCCACGGGACTGAGCCCGCACAGCCTGATGTGCCATAATGCTGACTTCTCCCCGGAATAAAGGTAGTCTATTGGGAAAGATGGGAGGGACGTGACGCTTTGAAACTAGAAGACTTCTACCAAGATGGCAACCCACGCCTCTTCGATGAATGCAACGCAAATTCCACATAGGGGAGGGAGAGAGGTACAAATGCATTCAGATCAGACACTGGATTACTCAGAGGGAGGTGATGGCAGCGGGTACACGAACAAGGATAGGACTGGAACTGAATATGCATGAAGGGGTAACCACAAAAGAGATCTCGAGGATATATAGGTTACCGGATAAAACGCAATACACAAAGGACCTACCAAATATGACCAGATGGGGTAAAGATTTAGGAGTCGATATCACAGAGGAGGAATGGGGGCAGATCTGGAGGAGGGCTCAAACATTGTCCAAGTGTACAGCTATAAAAGAGTCTGCCTATAAAATCTGCCACATATGGTACCTAACCCCCAGAGGCTGAATGCGATAAATAAAGATAACTCGCCCTTGTGCTGGAGGCAGTGTGGGGAAATAGGAACCTTGGGACACATGTGGTCAGCATGCCCCAAAGCCAAAATATTTTGGAAAAAAATCCTAGCTCACATCAAAAACATTACAGGGGCACAGGTACCTGACTCGCCAGTGGTAATACTCCTGAGGGCAGAGGTGGAAGGTATATATGCAGCAACAGGAGGAAATGAAACCCTCATCACTCATCTACTAACGGCAGCTCGCATGACCCTAGCCCAAAGCTGCACATTGTCAGAAGGCCCGAAAGGTGCTTGCTGGTGGATCAAGATCTGGGGGGTACTGGCAATGGAGAAAGTGTGCGCTCTTAAGGCTGGGACCTATCAGAAATTCCTAAAGACTTTGCTCCCTTTCCAGGAGTATGTCAGGGATAGAGAACATTACTTTCACAAACCGTAAATGCTTAGAAACATAAATGTAATTTGAATTCATGGTGAAGTGTCCTATATAACATGGACAAAGGAACTTAAGACCGACAGACAAGAGAAGAGACTTGAGTCATGATCGCTAATCATGTCCAAAGGGGGAAGGGAGTAGAGGGACGGTTAGGGATTACTTTATTTGATTACTGCAAAGCTCTCGAAATCTACATTGGCCTGGAAACGATGCTACGTTCACTAACCCGCTAAACCATCTTGGCTCAAATTTGATTTTTCTTCCTAAAAAGTAAGTTTGCAGGCCCTGTGGGACTGCATCGTCACAACTGAAGCCTTCTTCCTGCTTCCAACCCTCCTCCCGCCTCACAGCCCACCCACCGTCCCTGACTGGCCTTTGGCCGGTGTTTGCTTGGGTCTAGTGACGGCGTGTGTTGCTGGGCTCCATTTACTGCCTGAGCAGGTGTGCGCCGCTTCCTCTGGGACCCGCTACACTATCTTGGCCCAAATTAAATTTTCCTCCTAAAAAGTAAGTTTGCAGGCCCGGTGTCTCCGCATCTTCCCGGCCGAAGCCTTCTTCCTGCTTCCAACCCTCCTCCCACCCACCGTCCCAATTGGCCTTTGGCCGGTGTTTGCTTGGGTCTAGTGACCGCGTGTGTTGTTGGGATTCATTTACTGCCTGAGTAGGTGTGCGCCGCTTCATCTGGGATCTGCAACACCATCTTGGCCCAAATTTGGTTTCTCGTACTAAAAAGTAAGTTTGCAGGAACTGTGTGCCTGCATATTCCCGACCAAAGCCGCCTTCCTGCTTCCAACCCGCCTCCCGGCCCGCCCACCGCCCCCGATTGGCCTTTAGCCTGTGTTTGCTTGGGTCTAGTGACCGCGTGTGTTGCTGGGCTCCATTTACTGCCTGAGCAGGTGTGCGCCGCTTCGTCTGGGACCCTCTACACCATCTTGGCCCAAACAAATTTTCCTCCTAAAAAGTAAGTTTGCAAGCCTGTGTGTCTGCATCTTCCCGACCGAAGCCTTCTTCCTGCTTCCAACCCTCCTCCCTCCCACCGTCCCAATTGGCCTTTGGCCGGTGTTGGCTTGGGTGTAGTGACCGCGTGTGTTGCTGGGATTCATTTACTGCCTGAGTAGGTGTGCACCGCTTCCTCTGGGATCCGCGACACCATCTTGGCCGAAAAAAGTGATTTGTCCTCCTAAAAAGTAAGTTTGCAGGCCTGTGTGCACGCATGTTCCTGACCAAAGCCTTCTTCCTGCTTTCAACCCTCCTCCCTCCCACCGTCCCAATTGGCCTTTGGCCGCTGTTGGCTTGGGTGTAGTGACCGCGTGTGTTGCTGGGATTCATTTACTGCCCGAGTAGGTGTGCACCTCTTCCTCTGGGATCCGCGACACCATCTTGGCCGAAAAGTGATTTGTCCTCCTAAAAAATAAGTTTGCAAGCCTGTGTGTCTGCATCTTCCCGACCGAAGCCTTCTTCCTGCTTTCAACCCGCCTCCCGGCCCGCCCACCATCCCCGATTGGCCTTTAGCCTGTATTTGCTTGGTACTAGTGACCGCGTGTGTTGCTGGGTTCCATTTACTGCCTGAGCAGGTGTGTGCCGCTTCCTCTGGGACCTGCTACACCATCTTGGCCCGAATTTGATTTTTCCTCCTAGAAAGTAAGTTTGTAGGGCCCATGTGTCTGCATCTTCCTAACCAAAGCCTTCTTCCTGCTTCCAACCCGCCTCCCGGCCCGCCCACTGTCCCCGATTGGCTTTTGGCCCGTGTTTGCTTGGGTCTAGTGACCGCATGTGTTGCTGGGCTCCATTTACTGCCTGAGTAGGTGGGCGCCGCTTACTCTGGGACCCACTACACCATCTTGGCCCAAATTTGATTTGTCCTCCAAAAAAGTAAGTTTGTAGGCCCCATGTGCCTGCATCTTTGTGACCGAAGCCTTCTTACTGCTTCCAACACTCCTTCGTCCTCCGATCCGCCCACCATCCCCGGTTTGGCCTTTGGCCCATGTTTGCTTGGGTCTAGTGACCGCATGTGTTGCCGGGCTCCATTTCCTGCCTGAGCAGGTGGGCGCCGCTTCCTCTGGGACCCGCTACACCATCTTGGTCCACCTTTGATTTTTCCTCCTAAAATGTAAGTTTGCAGGCCCTGTGTGCCCGCATCTTCCCGACCAAAAACGTCTTCCTGCTTCCAACCCTCCTCCCGGCCCGACCACCATCCCCAATTCACTTTTGGCCCGTGTTTGCTTGGGTCTAGAGACTGCGTGTGTTGCTGGGCTCCATTTACTGCCTGAGCAAGCGTGCGCCGCTTTTCTGGGACCCACTACACCATCTTGGCCCACCTTTGATTTTTCCTCCTAAAAAGTACGTTTGCAGGCCCTGTGTGCCCGCTTCTTCCCACCGAAGCCTTCTTTCCTGCTTCCAACCGGCCTCCCGGCCCACCCACCCACCCTCCCCGATTTGTCCTTTAGCCTGTGTTTGCTTGGGTCTAGTGACCGCATGTGTTGCTGGGCTCCATTTTCTGCCTGAGCAGGTGGGCGCCGATACCTCTGGGACCTGCTACACCATCTTGGCCCAAATTAGATTTTTCCTCCTAAAAAGTAAGTTTGTAGGCCCCATATGCCTGCATCTTCCCGACTAAAGCCTTTTTCCTACTTCCAACACTCCTCCGGCCTCCCGGTCCGCCCACCATCCCCGATTTGGCCTTTGGCCCATGTTTGCTTGGATCTGGTTACCGCGAGTGTTGCTGGGCTCCATTTACTGCCTGAGCAGGTGTGCGCCGCTTCCTCTGGGACCCACTACACCGTCTTGGCCCAAATTAGATTTTTCCTCCTAAAAAAGTAAGCTTGCAGGCCCCTTGTGCCTGCATCTTCCAGACCGAAACCTTCTTCCTGCTTCCAACCCTCCTTCCGCCTCCCAGCCCGCCCACCGTCCCCGATTGGCCTTTGGCCTGTGTTTGCTTGGGTCTAGTGACTGCGTGTGTTGCTGGACTCCATTTACTGCCTGAGCAGGTGGGCGCCGCTACCTCTGGGATTTGCTACACCATCTTGGCCCAAATTTGATTTTTCCTCCTAAAAAGTAAGTTTGCAGGCCCGTGTCCCTGCATCTTCCCGACCGAAACCCTCTTCCTGCTTCCAATCCTCCTCCGGCCTCCCGGCCCGCCCACCATCCCCGATTTGGCCTTCAGCCCGTGTTTGCTTGGGTCGAGGGACCGCGTGTGTTGCTGGGCTCCATTTACTGCCTGAGCAGGTCTGTGCTGCTTCCTCTGGGACCCGCTACACCATCTTGGCCCACCTTTGATTTTTCCTACTGGGTAAGTTTGCAGGCCCTGTGTGCCCGCATCTTCCCGACCGAAGCCGCCTTCCTGCTTCCAACCCTCCTCCTGGCCCGCCCACTGTCCCCAATTTGGCCTTTAGCCCGTGGTTCTTTGGGTCGAGAGATCCGTGTGTTGCAGGGCTCCATTTACTGCCTGAGCAGGTCTGTGCTGCTTCCTCTGGGACCCGCTACACCATCTTGGCTCACCTTTGATTTTTCCTACTAAAAAGTAAGTTTGCAGGCCCTGTGTGCCCGCATCTTCCCGAATGAAGCCTTCTTCCTGCTTCCAACCCTCCTCCCAACTCGCCCACTGTCCCCGATTGGCCTTTGGCCCGTGCTTGCTTGGGTCTAGTGCCCGCGTGTGTTGCTGGGCTCCATTTACTGCCTGAGTAGGTGTGCGCGGCTTATTCTGGGACCCGCTACACCGTCTTGGCCCAAATTTGATTTTTCCTATTAAAAAGTAAGTTTGCAGGCCCTGTGTGCCCGGATCTTCCCGACCAATGCCTTCTTCCTGCTTCCAACCCGCTTCCTGGCCCGCCCACCGTCCCCGATTGGGCTTTAGCCTGCGTTTGCTTGGGTCTAGTGACCGCGTGTGTTACTGGGCTCCATTTACTGCCTGAGTAGGTGTGCGTGGCTTACTCTGGGACCCGCTACACCGTCTTGGCCCAAATTTGATTTTTCCTCCTAAAAAGTAAGTTTGCAGGCCCCGTGTGCCTGCATCTTCCAGACCGAAACATTCTTCCTGCTTCCAACCCACCTCCCGGCCCGCCCACCTTCCCGATTCGCCTTTGGCCCGTGTTTGCTTGGGTCTAGTGACTGCATGCGTTGCTGGGCTCCATTTACTGCCTGAGCAGGTGGGCGCCGCTACCTCTGGGATTTTCTACACCATCTTGGCCCAAATTTGATTTTTCCTCCTAAAAAGTAAGTTTGCAGGCCCGTGTGCCCGCATCTTCCCGACCGAAACCCTCTTCCTGCTTCCAATCCTCCTCCGGCCTCCCGGCCCGCCCACCATCCCCGATTTGGCCTTCAGCCCGTGTTTGCTTGGGTCGAGAGACCGCATGTGTTGCTGGGCTCCATTTACTGCCTGAGCAGGTCTGTGCTGCTTCCTCTGGGACCCGCTACACCATCTTGGCCCACTTTTGATTTGTCCTACTAAAAAGTAAGTTTGCAGGCCCTGTGTGCCCGCATCTTCCCAACCGAAGCCGCCTTCCTGCTTCCAACCCTCCTCCTGGCCCGCCCACTGTCCCCAATTTGGCCATTAGCCCGTGGTTGTTTGGGTCGAGAGATCCGTGTGTTGCAGGGCTCCATTTACTGCCTGAGCAGGTCTGTGCTGCTTCCTCTGGGACCCGCTACACCATCTTGGCCCACCTTTGATTTTTCCTACTAAAAAGTAAGTTTGCAGGCCCTGTGTGCCCGCATCTTCCCGACCGAAGCCGCCTTCCTGCTTCCAACCCTCCTCCTGGCCCGCCCACTGTCCCCAATTTGGCCATTAGCCCGTGGTTGTTTGGGTCGAGAGATCCGTGTGTTGCTGGGCTCCATTTACTGCCTGAGCAGGTGTGCGCCGCTTCCCTGGGACCCACTACACCGTCTTGGCCCAAATTAGATTTTTCCTCCTAAAAAAGTAAGTTTGCAGACCGCATGTGCCTGTATCTTCCAGACCGAAACCTTCTTCCTGCTTCCAACCCTCCTTCTGCCTCCCAGCCCGCCCACCGTCCCCGATTGGCCTTTGGTCTGTGTTTGCTTGGGTCTAGAGACCGCGTGTGTTTCTGGGTTCCATTTACTGCCTGAGAAGGTCTGTATCGCTTCCTTTGGGACCCACTACACCATTTGGCCCACCTTTGATTTTTATTCCTAAAAAGTAAGTTTGCAGGCCCTGTGTGCCGGCATCTTCCAGACCGAAACCTTCTTCCTGCTTCCAACCCACCTCCCGGCCCGCCCACCGTCCCCGATTGGCCTTTAGCCTGTGTTTACTTGGGTCTAGTGACCTTGTGTGTTGCTGGGCTCCATTTACTGCCGGAGTAGGTGTGCGCGGCTTACTCTGGGAACCGCTACACCATCTTGGCCCAAATTTGATTTTCCCTCCTAAAAAGTAAGTTAGCAGGTCCTGTGTGCCCGCATCTTCCCGATCAAAACCTTCTTCCTGCTTCCAACAGGCCTCCCGGCCCGCCCACCGTCCCCGATTGGCCTTTAGCCTGTGTTTGCTTGGGACTAGTGACCGCGTGTGTTGCTGGGCTCCATTTACTGCCTGAGCAGGTGTGTGCCGCTTCCTCTAGGACCCGCTACACCATCTTGGCCCACCTTTGATTTTTCCTCCTAAAATGTAAGTTTGCAGGCCCTGTGTGCCCGCATCTTCCCGACCGAAGCCTTCTTCCTGCTTCCAACCCTGCTCCCGCCTCCCGGCCCGCCCACCGTCCCCGAATTGTCTTTGGCCTGTGTTTGCTTGGGTCTTGTGGCCGCGTGTGTTGCTGGGCTCCATTTACTGCCTGAGCAGGTGTGCGCCGCTTCCTCTGGGACCTGCTACACCATCTTGGCCCAAATTTGATTTTTCCTCCTAAAAAGTAAGTTTGTAGGCCCCATGTGCCCGCATCTTCCCGACTAAAGCCTTTTTCCTGCTTTCAACACTCCTCCGGCCTCCCAGTCCGCCCACCATCCCCGATTTGGCCTTTGGCCCATGTTTGCTTGGATCTGGTGACCACGTGTGTTGCTGGGCTCCATTTACTGCCTGAGCAGGTTTGCGCCGTTTCCTCTGGGACACTCTACACCATCTTGGCCCAAATTAAATTTTCCTCCTAAAAAGTAAGTTAGCAGACCCTGTGTGTCCGCATATTCCCGAATGAAGCCTTCTTCCTGCTTCCAACCCTCCTCCCAACTCGCCCACTGTCTCGATTGGCCTTTGGCCCGTGCTTGCTTGGGTCTAGTGACCGCGTGTGTTGCTGGGCTCCATTTACTGCTTGAGCAGGTGTGCGCTGCTTCCTCTGGTACCCGCTACATAGTCTTGGCCCAAATTTTGATTTTTCCTCCTAAAAAGTAAGTTCGCAGGCCCTGTGTGCCCGCATCTTCCCGACCGAAGCCTTCTTCCTGCTTCCAACCCACTTCCCGGCCCGCCCACCGTCCCCGATTGGGCTTTAGCCTGCGTTTGCTTGGGTCTATTGACCGCGTGTGTTACTGGGCTCCATTTACTGCCTGAGCAGGTGTGCGCCGCTTCCTAAGGGACCCACTACACCATGGGTGCACAACATACGGCCCGCGGGCCAGTTGCAGCCCGCCATGCTCTTTTGTCCGGCCCGCGAGGCACAAAGACTTTCCTAATGGAGGGCGGCCCGCAGCCGCCCTCCATTAGGAAAGTCTTTGTTGTCTTCCGGGCCAGACAAAACACTGGCCCTCATTGGCTCAGCACACACACGCACCACGTCGCTCCTATGAGGGCCAGCACTACGGCTGGCATGGTCCATAAGGCTTGATGCCGGAAGGCATCTCAGCCTTGGACCACGCCAGCCGTAGTACGATTCCAGCGTTTCAGCTTACCTGCCGCTTACCTGCCTGCCTTCCAGCACGTCTCCGGTAAGTGTTCTGTTTGTGTTTGTGTGTCGGGTCTGTTTTGCTTTATGACGTTTGTGTGTGTGTGTTGCGATGATGGGGATGGGGGGGGGTGTCGGATGTGTGTCGGATGTGTATGAATGTTTGGATTTTAATGTTTTTTGTGTGTATGTTGAGATGCGGGGGTGGGGAGTGTCGGATGTGTATGAATGTTTGGATTTTAATGTTTTTTCTGTGTATGTTGAGATGCGGGGGTAGAGGGGGTGTCGGATGTGTATGAATGTTTGGATTTGAATGTATTTTGTGTGTATGTTGAGATGCGGGGGTGGGGGGGTGTCGGATGTGTATGAATGTTTGGATCTGAATGTATTTTGTGTGTATGTTGAGATGCGGGGGTGGGGGGTGTCGGATGTGTGTTGGATGTGTATGAATGTTTGGATTTTAATATTTTTTGTGTGTATGTTGAGATGCGGGGTTGGGGGGGTGTCATATGTGTATGAATGTTTGGATTTGAATGTTTTTTGTGTGTATGTTGAGATGCAGGGGTGGGGGGGTTTTCGGATGTGTATGAATGTTTTGATTTGAATGTTTTTTGTGTGCTGAGTTGGGGGGTGGGGGGTTCGGGTCTGTATGGGTGCATGTTTGTGTGTGTGCTGAGTTGGGGGTTCGGGTCTGTGTGTGTTTTGATTTGGGGGTGGGGGGTCGGGCATGCTTGAGAGTGTGTGTGCTGAGTTGGGGGGTGGGGGTTCGGGTCTGGTTGGGTGCTTGTGTGTGTGATGATTTGGGGGGTGGGGGTTTGGAGTTGGGGGGTGGGGGGTTCGGGTCTGTATGGGTGCATGCTTGAGAGTGTGCTGGGTTGGGGAGTGGGGGTTCGGGTCTGGTTGGGTGCTTGTGTGTGTGCTGATTTGGGAGTGGGGGTTTGGAGTGGGGGGTTCGGGTCTGTATGGGTGCTTGTTTGAGAGTGTGTGTGCTGAGTTGGGTGGTGGGGTTTTGGGTCTGTATGTTTGTATGTTTAAGAGTGCTGAGTTGGGGGGTGGGGGTTCGGGTCTGGTTGGGTGCTTGTGTGTGTGCTGATTTGTGGGGTGGGGGTTTGGAGTTGGGGGGGGTGGGGGGTTCGGGTCTGTATGGGTGCATGTTTGTGTGTGCGCTGAGTTGGGGGGTGGGGGTTTGGAGTTGGGGGGTGGAGGGTTTGGGTCTGTATGGGTGCATGCTTGAGAGTGTGTGTGCTGAGTTAGGGGGTGGGGGGGTTTGGAGTTGGGGGTGTGGGGGGTTCGGGTCTTTATGGGTGTATGTTTGTGTGTGTGCTGAGTTGGGGGGTGGGGGGGTTTGGAGTTGGGGGTGTGGGGGGTTCGGGTCTTTATGGGTGTATGTTTGTGTGTGTGCTGAGTTGCGGGGTGGGGGTTCGGGTCTGTATGGGTGCATGCTTGAGAGTGTGTGTGCTGAGTTGGGGGTGAGGGGCTTGGAGTTCGGGGGTGGTGGGGGTTCGGGTCTTTATGGGTGCATGTTTGTGTGTGTGCTGAGTTGGGGGGTGGGTGTTCGGGTCTGTATGGGTGCTGATTTGGGGGGGTTTGGAGTTGGGTGGGGGGTTCGGGTCTGTATGGGTGCATGTTTATGTGTGTGCTGAGTTGGGGGGTGGGGGTTCGGGTCTGTATGGGTGCATGCTTGAGAGTGTGTCTGCTGAGTTGGGGGTGGGGGGCTTGGAGTTCGGGGGTGGTGGGGATTCGGGTCTTTATCGGTGCATGTTTGTGTGTGTGCTGAGTTGGGGGGTGGGTGTTTGGGTCTGTATGGGTGCTGGTTTGTGTGTGCTGATTTGGGGGGTGGGGGGTTTGGAGTTGGGTGGGAGTTCGGGTCTGTATGGGTGCATGTTTGTGTGTGTGCTGAGTTGGGGGGTGGGGGTTCGGGTCTGTATGGGTGCATGCTTGAGAGTGTGTCTGCTGAGTTGGGAGGTGGGGGGCTTGGAGTTCGGGGGTGGTGGGGGTTCGGGTCTTTATGGGTGCATGTTTGTGTGTGTGCTGAGTTGGGGGGTGGGTGTTCCGGTCTGTATGGGTGCTGGTTTGTGTGTGCTGATTTGGGGGGTGGGGGGTTTGGAGTTGGGTGGGGGGTTCAGGTCTGTATGGGTGCATGTTTGTGTGTGTGCTGAGTTGGGGGGTGGGGGTTCAGGCCTGTATGGGTGTTGGTTTGTGTGTGTGCTGATTTGGGGGGTGGGGGTTTGGAGTTGGGGGGGGGTGGGGCTTTCGGGTCTATATGGGCGCTGGTTTGTGTGTGTGCTGATTTGGGGGGTGGGGGTTTGGAGTTGGGGAGGTGGGAGGTTCGGGTCTGTATGGGTACTTGTTTGAGAGTGTATGTGTGTGCTGAGTTAGGGGGTGAGGTGGGCCAGGGTGAATAACATCAGAGACAACGGGCAGCCTTGCCTGGTGCCCCGTAGGATCACCCAGGCAGGTGAAATGTGTTTGCCAGTGCGAACCCTGGCCACTGGCCTGATGTTTAGCAACTGCACCCAGTGTGTAAATCCCGGACCAAACCCAAATCGGCATCACCACGTAGATCTGTTCCCATTTAGTGATGCTCTTTGGCATTCGCTTCAGTCCCCTAAAGATCATACTCCTAGGTCCAGAATTGTCCCTGGACATAGTATGATAGTAACAAATGTTTACCCCCCACCCCCACTTACTATCCCCTCTCCCTCTCCAGCACTATCTGAAATGTCGTCAGGCCTAGTATGATAAAAGCTTGTTTTGTTCCTCTCCCTCCTTTCTCCTCCCCTCTCCCTCACCTTGTGTAATTCTCCGGCTCTACCAGAAATAAACTATCATAGCATATCATTAGAGATGTTGGGCCAGAGTGTCAAGGGTCAGCAGTGGGTGTGGTTTATTTGTACATTCCTAAAGCTTTCAAAATCGGCTGCAGCCTTTTCTAGCATGGTCCTGGATGATGTCTGCTCCTGTAATTTTGCAACTAAACCTCGATCAAGCGTTTGAGGCGCATTGAGTGTGGGTAATTGTTACCTTTCTACAACCCCATCAAGCATTGTTCAGGGGGATAGAAGCACAAGCAGAAACTATTTCTCTGGCACAATATGGTGGAGCTCCTGTCAGTTTTGCCCTGCCCAGGAAGAAACTGAGATCAGTTTCTTTGTATGTTCATTAAAGTAATTGGTCACCCTGTGATAATTCCTTTCAAAAGCTCATAATTTGGCAACAGCTTGTGCTTTGAAACGTTATTTTTTTTTTTAAAGTATGTCCTCAATTTTCACCTTAATCTCAAACATAGCAGGTTGATATGCTATGCAGCCCGCTATTCCTGAAAGTATCCATCAATAAGTGCATGAAAAAACATGATCTTTTTCTTTTGTCGCTTCTAGGATTCTCCAAAAAGTATATAATTTGTATATACTCTAGACTTGGACCGTCGTAGTGGGAGCATAACAGTGGATTTCCTATCTTTATCCAAAGATGTCCCTGCCAATGTTTAGTGCAGTAAAAAAAAAGAAAGATTGACCAGGAGCACTGTCAATTTAAGGATGAGTGAACTGAGAAGTTTTTTTTCATCGAGTCCAAACCTGATGTGTACTCGTGTCTCATTTGTCTCAAACGCATAGCAGTCCCCAAGGAATATAATATCCGCCGTCATTGTGAATCAAAACTTTCACAATATAAGGATTTGCAGGAGGAAGCGAGAATTAAGAAAGCTGGGGAGCTAAAAACACAGCTGGCTAAGCAACAGGGTGTTTTTGCCCAGAAAAAAAAATAATCTGAATGTGCCACCTTTGCGAGTTATAAGGTTGCACAGCTTATTGCAAGGTCAGCACGTCCTTTCACAGATGGGGATTTCGTTAAAGACTGCCTGATGGAGATTTGCGAGGCAGTGTGCAAAGAAAAAAAAGATGCTTTTACAAATGTTCCCCTTTCACGTATGAGTATCCAGCGGCGTATTGTAGATATGGCTGACAATTGTTACAGCCAACTGAAAATGCCGTGTAAGGATGTCAAGTTCTTTTCAGCTGCCCTTGATGAGAGCACAGATGCAAGGGACACAGCCCAACTCTTAATTTTCATTCGGGGGGTCGATAATCAATGCAAAGTATTTCAGGAACTGGCTTTCCCGGTATCTTTGCATGGCAGGACTACTGGTGCTGACATTTTTAATGTCTTTCAAAAAGTCATTGATGATTTAAATTTGCCATGGGATGCGTTGGTAGGCGTGACGACTGATGGGGTGCCAGCCATGGTTGGGGAGCAAAATGGGTTTATTGGCTGCTTGAAAAGGCACTTAGGCGAGAAGGCTGTCCATTAAAAAAATTATCACTGCATCATCCACCAGGAGGCATTATGTGCAAAACATTTGAAAGTGATGGACTTTGTTGTGAAAACGGTTAATTTTGTCCGTGCACGCTCTTTAAATCACCGATTGTTTCAGGCGTTTCTAGAATAGGTAAAGGCGGATTATGGTGATGTCCTATATCACACCGATGTTCGATGGCTTAGTCGTGGCAATGTGCTGAAGCGATTCTTTGCTTTATGGCACAAAATAAAAGTATTCCTTGATGAAAAGGGAATGGACACTTCTGTCATGCTAGATATTGACTGGGTAGCTGACTTTGCTTTTCTGACTGACCTGACAGGCCATTTCAATGATTTAAATTTAAAGTTGCAAGGAAGCCAAAATCTCATATCGGATCTGTTTGAGGCAGTTTGTGCCTTTGAAATAAAGTTAAGGCTTCTGACAGCCCAACTGGAGAAAGGGATGCTGGCACACTACCCCGCATGTGCAGATGTTTTCCCCCATGATAAGTATGTAGGATGGTATCGGCATGTGAAGGTCCTGAAGGAACTGCAAAATGTTTTTGAGAATCGTTTCTCACAATTCAAATCCCAGCAAGCCGCTTTTAAACTTTTTGCAGACCCTTTCTCAGCTGATGTTGACAGTGTGCAACCTGAACTGCAACTGCAACTGCAACTGGAACTGATTGAACTTCAGTGCTGTAGTGCCCTCAAAAATAAGTACAGAGAGGCCTTTATTAGTCTTCTATCAGTCTCTGGACACTGCTCAATTCCCCAATCTGTCACGGGAAGCATTAAAGATGGTATCTATGTTTGGCAGTACTTACATTTGTGAGCAAGTTTTTTCACAAATGAAACTACATAAATCCAGCCTAAGGACAAGACTAACTGACCAACATCTCCATGAGAGTAGGAACAACCTCACTGGAGCCCGAGATCCAGAAACTGACAGCTGAGAAACGCTGCAATGTTTCTCACTGATCAGCTATGTCTGGTTCACTGTTTCATCCTGTATGATTTGGGGAAATATATAGTACAAAATGTAAGTTTTAAATACAAATAAAACGGTACACCTCCAAAAAGGTGTTTTTTCCAACTGCCATAGTGTTTGGTTGGGGGTGAGGGGGCCATGGGGCAAAGTGTTTGGTTGGGGGTGAGGGTGCCATGGGGCATAGTGCTTGGTTGGGTGTGAGGGGGCCCTGGGGCATAGTGTTTGGTTGGGGGTTAAGGGGGCCCTGGGGCATAGTGTTTGGTTGGGGGTGAGGGTGCCATGGGGCATAGTGTTTGGTTGGGGGTGAGGGGGCCATGGGGCATAGTGTTTGGTTGGGGGTGAGGGGGCCATGGGGCATAGTGTTTGGTTGGGTTGAGGGACATGGGGCATAGTGTTTGGCTGGGGGTGAGGGACATGGGGCATAGTGTTTGGGTGGGGGTGAGGGTGCCATGGGGCATAGTGTTTGGTTGGGTGTGAGGGGGCCCTGGGGCATAGTGTTTGGTTGGGGGTAAGGGGGCCCTGGGGCATAGTGTTTGGTTGGTGGTGAGGGTGCCATGGGGCATAGTGTTTGGTTGGGGGTGAGGAGGCCATGGGGCATAGTGTTTGGTTGGGGGTAAGGGGGCCCTGGGGCATAGTGTTTGGTTGGGGTGAGGGGGCCCTGGGGCATAGTGTTTTGGTGGGGGTGAGGGTGCCATGGGGCATAGTGTTTGGTTGGGGGTGAGGGGGCCATGGGGAATAGTGTTTTGTTGGGGGTGAGGGGGCCATGGGGCATAGTGTTTGGTTGGGGTTACGGGGGAAATGGGGCATAGTGTTTGGTTGGGGGTGAGGGAGATGGGGCATAGTGTTTGGTTGGGGGTGAGGGTGCCATGGGGCATAGTGTTTGGTTGGGGGCGAGGGGGCCATGGGGCATAGTGTTTGGTTGGGGGCGAGGGGGACATGGGGCATTGTGTTTGGTTGGGGGTGAGGGGGCCATGGGGCATAGTGTTTGGTTGGGGGTGAGGGGGCCCTGGGGCATAGTGTTTGGTTGGGGGTGAGGGGGCCATGGGGGATAGTGTTTGGTTGGGGGTGAGGGGCCATGGGGCATAGTGTTTGGTTGGGGGTGAGGGGGCCATGGGGCATAGTGTTTGGTTGGGGGTGAGGGGGACATGGGGCATAGTGTTTGGTTGGGGGTGAGGGGGACATGGGGCATTGTGTTTGGTTGGGTGTGAGGGGGCCATGGGGCATAGTGTTTGGTTGGGGGTGAGGGGGCCATGGGGCATAGTGTTTGGTTGGGGGTGAGGGACATGGGACATAGTGTTTGGTTGGGGGTGAGGGACATGGGGCATAGTGTTTGGTTGGGGGTGAGGCTGCCATGGGGCATAATGTTTGGTTGGGGGTGAGGGGGCCATGGGGCATAGTGTTTGGTTGGGGGTGAGGGACATGGGGCATAGTGTGTGGTTGGGGGCGAGGGGGCCATGGGGCATAGTGTTTGGTTGGGGGTGAGGGGGCCATGGGGCATAGTGTTTGGTTGGTGGTGAGGGTGCCATGGGGCATAATGTTTGGTTGGGTGTGAGGGGGCCATTGGGCATAGTGTTGCACTCCAAGAGTGAACCCAATAATAAAGCTAAAACAGGCACAGTTAGGAGATGTTCATCTTTGGCTTTTTGAGGAAACCTGACTCAACGAAGGCCATACTCCTCTTGGGCAACCCAAATAGCAAACTGTAGCAGTCCAAAATAATGGCATGTCCAATCTAGGGTCAATAAAATATATATAAGTTAATTAAACAGGCGAGATACAATAACTAAATAGAAATAAATTATAACAATGGAAAATGTGTAGTACAAAATGTAAGTTTGAAATGCAAATAAAAATCGTTACCCCTCAAAAACATTATTTTTCCATGTGTTTAGTACAAATTGGGGGTTTAAAAAGCCTCCTGCCACGCCCCGCCTACCGCCCCGCCCACATTTACGTTTCGGCCCACTATAGCCCTCATGTAAGGTACTTTCGGCCCTCTGTCAAAATCAGTTGTGCACCCCTGCACTACACCATCTTAGCCCACCTTTGATTTTCCCTCCTAAAAAGAAAGCTTGCAGGCACGTGTGCCTGCATCTTCCAGACCGAAACCTTCTTCCTGCTTCCAAACCGCCTCCCGGCCCGCCCACCGTCCCCGATTGGCCTTTAGCCTGTGTTTACTTGGGTCTAGTGACCGTGTGTGTTGCTGTGCTCCATTTACTGCCGGAGTAGGTGTGCGCGGCTTACTCTGGGACCCGCTACACCATCTTGGCCCACCTTTGATTTTTCCTCGTAAAATGTAAATTTGCAGGCCCTGTGTGCCCACATCTTCACGACCGAAGCCTCTTCCTGCTTTCAACACTCCTCCGGCCTCCCGGTCCGCCCACCATCCCGATTTGGCTTTTGGCCCATGTTTGCTTGGATCTGGTGACCGCGCGTGTTGCTGGGCTCCATTTACTGCCTGAGCAGGTGTGCGCCGCTTCCTCTGGGACACTCTACACCATCTTGGCCCAAATTAAATTTTCCTCCTAAAAAGTAAGTTAGCAGGCCCCGTGTGTCCGCATATTCCCAAATGAAGCCTTCTTCCAACCCTCCTCCCAACTCGCCTACTGTCCCCGATTGGCCTTTGGCCCGTGCTTGCTTGGGTCTAGTGACCGCGTGTGTTGCTGGGCTCCATTTACTGCTTGAGCAGGTGTGCGCTGCTTCCTCTGGGACCCGCTACACAGTCTTGGCCCAAATTTTGATTTTTCCTCCTAAAAAGTAAGTTTGCAGGCCCTGTGTACCCGCATCTTCCCGAACGATGACTTCTCCCTGTTTCTAACCCTCCTCCCGCCTCCCGGCCTGCCCACCGTCTCCGATTGGCCTTTGGCCCATGTTTGCTTGGGTCTATTGACCGCGTGTTTTGCTGGGCTCCATTTACTGCCTGAGCAGGTGTGAGCCGCTTCCTCTGGGACCCACTACACCATCTTGGCCAACCTTCATTTTTCCTCCTAAAAAGTAAGTTTGCAGACCCTTTGTGCCCGCATCTTCCCGACCAAAGCCTTCTTCCTGCTTCGAACCCTCCTCCTGGCCCGCCGACTGTCCCCGATTGGCCTTTGGCCCGTGTTTGCTTGGGTCTAGTGACTGCGTGTGTTGCTGGGCTCCATTTACTGCCTGAGCAGGGGGGTGCTGCTAACTCTAGGACCCGCTACACCATCTTGGCTCAAATTTGATTTTTCCTCCTAAAATGTGAGTTTGCAGGCCCTGTCTGCCCACATCTTCCCTACCGAAGCCTTCTTCCTCCTTCCAACATGCCTCTCGGCCCGCCCACCATCCCCGATTTGGCCTTTGGCCCATGTTTGCTTGGGTCTAGTGGTCGCGTGTGTTGCTGGGTGTTGGGCAGAAACCTGTGCAGTTCCCTTAGGGACCACTGCAAAAGATTTAAGACTACAGGTGTTTGGCAGTAAACCCACTTGGTAGCAGTTTGTACCACACAGATTCACTTGGTAGCTGTGGCTGAGCAGTCAGACTTCCCTCAAGAAGAGTTAGGCTGTATATAGAGTATACACAATAGGTACAGAGATACAGTAGCACAAGCAAACATTGACCAGAGCTTTGGTCTAAAAGTATATAGTTATTTATTGAAAGACACACTTGTAAATTACACTAGCACAAAGAGGTAAGTAAATTCAGCACACAGTCACTATTATATATATACAACCCTAATTACTTATTAGACAAGTCTTAATGAGAAACACCACTTATTTTCAGACAGAGGTGAGCACTTAACATAAGATGGCACTCTAATAAGTTATTAAAAAGGGAGGGAAAAAGGCAGAGTTATGGAAGCACACACATTTCAATACTTTTCAACGAACCACAGTAAGGCAGGATAGGCAGAGTTCTACTGGAGAGCAAGGAAGTCAATTGCAAGGCCCACTATTGTGGAGAACAAGCAGAAGGGGTCCAGGTTCACACGGTGGGGGTATGCCCAAAGAGTCTTGTAGATAGTTCGCACACAAAGAATGAAATTAAAGTCAGGAAAAGTTAGCTAGTTTGTCCCAGGCCATCCCAGGTTAGAAAGTCGAGGCTTTACTGTCACCCCGAACGATTTGTCGCAAGGGAAGCCAGGCGGGACACAGTACCTTAAGTGAGAAGGACGCTCCAGCGGGGGCAGTTGTTCCTGGCAGCGGGTGCAAGTCGGTGTTTCGTCCAGAGGAAGAGGAGGTCTCGACGTGGAGGAAAGATGAAGGTCATTGCACTGCCAGGGAAGAAACCAGCCGCGGAGTTCTTCGGTTCAAAAGGTACTACTCTTCTATTCGCGGTAGTGGTAAACCGCGGTATTCCGGTTGCCGGGGTGCTTGGCACGGGCAAGGCGGCCACGAGATGCTCCAGGAAGGCAAAGGAAGGCAAAACTGGTTATCCCCACCAGTCAAAGGAAGAAGACTCTCCGGACTGGAGATTTCTGTCGTCGGGAAAAGTGGTGAGACTGTTCAGCAGGCTCCACCGGTGGTGTTGTCATTGCAGGTCGGCTCAGCTTCTCCCTCCTCAGATTCTTAGGTCCTGTGGCGACTTCTGAAGTTCCAGTCCCCAAAGCCCTGCTTTTATGCAGGAAACCCCCATTCATTCAGCCTAGCTGTCAATCAAACATGCTAAGTGTTGAGCTGGCCGGCTCACCACTTGGGCCAATCACACAAGAGTGCGACTTGAGTTGCCAATGCAACTCAGTCTAGGGTGCCTAAACCCCCTCTCACAGCCCCTGTGGTACCCAGACAGAGTGGCACCACTTTTGGAGGCTTCTGTGGAGAAGCCCGCCAAAAAGTGGAACAAAGGGCTCAACTTGGGTTGGAGTCACAGAAGAGAACACAAACGCCATTTTAGAATCGAGTTCTGGCAAAACATACCAACCGGTGAATTAATATTAAATAAATAAACCGGTGTTATGTTCGAGGCTATAGGAATTAAATAATTAAAGTTGGTAGCCTCGAACAATGGGAAAATCCCATAGAGATATATTCGCGGTCGAATATAAAAAGTAGTATCCACTGCCACCAGCCAAAACTCGATCAGGGGGGACGGAGACGTGCCCCCACGAACAACAGACCCTGGGGCAATCGAATTGCCCCGACCAGTACGTCCAAAATATCATGGTTTGTACTGGTTTCTGTTCATAATTTGGGACTAGTAAAGCCAATGGTGACTGTACATGGCCTGGGAGACAGTAGTCAGTCCCAGGGTATGGAGTATATGTTTGGGGGTCGCTACGACACCCCTGGGTCACGGCACAGAGGGTGCTGTGTAACCCACATCAAAAACACATGAAACCCTATGGAGTAAAAGACCCCATAGCCCATAAAACACATGGAAAGACAAAGGAACACCTCAAATCATGTCTAGGAGTGGGAGTAAAAGAGTCTCACTCTTAGCAGGAGAAAGAAATAAACCCCAAAAATCCAGCAAAGCTGCTGGGGGACTCACTAGGTTTGTGAAATTATCCTTTACAGAGAATTCTCCCTAACACTGGGCTCCATTTACTGCCTGAGCAGGTGTGCGCCGCTTCCTCTGGGACCCACTACACCATCTTGGCCCACCTTTGATTTTTCCTCCTAAAAAGTAAGTTTGTAGGGCCCATGTGCCCACATCTTCCCGACCAAAGCCTTCTTCCTGCTTCCAACCCGCCTCCCGGCCCGCCCACTGTCCCTGATTGACCTTTGGCCTGTGTTTGCTTGGGTCTATGGACCGCGTGTGTTGCTGGGCTCCATTTACTGCCTGAGCAGGTGTGTGCCGCTTCCTCTGGGACCCGCTACACCATCTTGGCCCACCTTTGATTTTTCCTTCTAAAAAGTAAGTTTGCAGACCTCGTGTGCCCGCATATTCCCGACTGAAGCCTTCTTCCTGCTTCCAACCTTCCTTCCGATGCGCTCACCGTCCCTGATTGGCCTGTAGCCCGTGTTTGCTTGGATCTAGTGACCGCTTGTGTTGCTGGGCTCCATTTACTGCCTGAGCAGGTGTGCGCTGCTTCCTCTGGGACCCGCTACACCATCTTGGCCCACATTTGATTTTTCCTTCTAAAAAGTATGTTTGCAGACCCTGTGTGCCTGCATCTTGCCGACTGAAGCCTTCTTCCTGCTTCCAACCCTCCTCCCGACTTGCCCTCCGTCCCAGATTGGCCTATGGCCCGTGTTTGCTTGGGTCTAGTGACCGCTTGTGTTGCTTGCCTCCATTTACTGCCTGAGCAGGTGGGTGTTGCTACCTCTGGGACCAGCTACACCATATTGGCCCAAATTTGATTGCTCCTCCTGAAAAGTAAGTTTGCAGGCCTGTGTGCCCGCATCTTCCGGACCGAAGCCTTCTTCCTGCTTCCAACCCTCCTCCGGCCTCCCGGCCCACCCACCGTCCCCGATTTGCCTTTGGCCCATGTATGCTTTGGTATAGTGACCGCGTGTGTTGCTGGGCACCATTTACTGCCTGAGCAGATGTACGCCACTTCCTCTGGGACCTGCTACACCATCTTGGCCCAAATTTGATTTTTCCTCCTAAAATGTAAGTTTGTACGCCCCATGTGCCCGCATCTTTCCGACCGAAGCCTTCTTCCTGCTTCCAACCTGCCTCCCGCCCCGCCCACCATCCCCGATTGGCCTTTAGCCTGTGCTTGCTTGGGTCTAGTTACTGCGTGTTTTGCTGGGCTCCATTTACTGCCTGAGCAGGTGTGCGCCGCTTCCTCTGGGACCCGCTGCACCGTCTTGGCCAAATTTGATTTTTCCTCCTAAAACGTAAGTTAGCAGGCCCCGTGTGTCCGCATCTTCCCGACCGAAGCCTTCTTCCTGCTTCCAACCCTCCTCTGGCCTCCTGGCTCACCCACCCTCCCCAATTTGGCCTTTAGCCTGTGGTTGCTTGGGTCGAGAGATCCCGTGTGTTGCAGGGCTCCATTTACTGCCTGAGCAGGTCTGTGCCGCTTCCTCTGGGACCCGCTACACTGTCTTGGCCAAATTTGATTTTACCTCCTAAAAAGTAAGTTTGCAAGCTCCGTGTGCCTGCATCTTCCAGACCGAAGCCTTCTTCCTGCTTCCAACCTGCCTCCCGGCCCACCCACCATCCCCGATTGGGCTTTAGCCTGTGTTTGCTTGGGTCTAGTGACTGTGTTACGGGGCTCCATTTACTGCCTGTGTAGGTGTGCGCGGCTTACTCTGGCACCCGCTACACCATCTTGGCCCAAATTTGATTTTCCCTCCTAAAAAGTAAGTTTGCAGGCCGCGTGTGCCTGCATCTTCTGGACCAAAAACGTCTTCCTGCTTCCAACCCTCCTCCCGGCCAACCATCCCCGATTCACCTTTGGCCCATGTTTGCTTGGGTCTAGAGACTGCGTGTATTGCTGGGCTCCATTTCCTGCCTGAGCAGGTGGGCGCCGATACCTCTGGGACCCGCTTCACCGTCTTGGCCCAAATTTGATTTTCCCTCCTAAAAAGTAAGTTTGCAGGCCCTGTGTGCCTGCATCTTCCCGACCGAAGCCTTCTTCCTGCTTCCAACCCGCCTTCCGGCCCGTCCACCATCCCGATTCACCTTTGGCCCGTGTTTGCTTGGGTCTAGAGACTGCGTGTGTTGCTGGGCTCCATTTACTGCCTGAGCAGGTGTGCTCCGCTTCCTCTGGGACCCACTACACCATCTTGACCCACCTTTTGATTTTTCCTCAGCTCAGAGCTGGGGCGAAATCCGCCGAAGCCCTGATTCGGCAGACCCTTAAATCCGGCGGTATTAGCGCTACCGCCGAATTTAAGGGTTACCGCCGAAGTCGTGATCAGGCCCAAAGTCTACTTGTGAGCAAAAAGTTCAGAGGCCAGGCTCCCTCTTGGAGAGAGTGGAACACCAATGCGCCCAAGATCACACAGTTTAAAAGGCTTGGAGAGTTTTGCAGAGAGTTTAAAAAGGAATCAGTTCAGCTCAGAAAAGTTCAGTTAGCCAGCCTTGGGCCAACCCAAGTGGTAAGTTGAGGATTTAAGAGACACCCCACACTGACCGTTGCGAGGGAGGCCAGGTGGACACAGTACCTTGAAAGTGGAGAGAATCCTCCAGCAGGGGCAGTTGTTCCTGGCAGCGGGTGCAAGTCGCGGCGTCATCCAGAGGAAGAGATGGTCTCGACGTGGAGGAAAGCTGAAGGTCGTAGCACTGCCAGGGAAGAAACCAGCCGCGGAGTTCTCAGGTTAAAAGGTACTACCCTTTTATTCGCGGTAGTGGAAAAATGTGGTATCCCGGTTGCCGGAGTGCTTGGCACAGGCAAGGCGGCCTCGAGATGATCCGGGAAGGCAAAAAGGCGGGCAAACTGGTTATCCCCACCAGTAAAGGAAGAAGAGTCTTCGGGATGAAGATCTCCTCTGTCCTTGGAAGAAGTGGTGAGTCGGTTCAGCAGGGCTCCACCGGTGGTGTCGTCGTTGCAGGTCGGCTCAGCTTCTCCCTATTCAGATTGATTCTTTGATCCTGTGGCGACGTCTGAAGTCCCAGTCCCCAAAGCCCTGCTTTTATGCAGAGAACCCCCATTCATCAGTCCTAGCTGTCACTTAAACATGCTAAGTGGTGAGCCGGGCGGCTCACCACTGGGACAATCACACAAGAGTGCGACTTGATTTGCAGAGGCTACTCAGTCCAGGGTGCCTAAACCCCCTCCCACGCTCCATGTGGTACCCAGACAGAGTGGCACCACTTTTGGAGGCTTCTGTGGAGAAGCCTGCCAAAAAGTGGAACAAAGGGCTCGACTTGGGTTGGAGTCACAGAAGCGAACACAAATGCCATTTTAGAACCGAGTTATGGGAAAAAAATACCAACCAGTGAATTAATATTAAATAAATAACCCGGCGGTATGTTTGAGGCTATGTTATAAAGTATTAGCCTCAAACAATGGGAAAATCCCATAGGAATATATTTGCGGTTGAATATAAAAAGTAGTATCCACTGCCACCAGCCAAAACTCGATCAGGGGGGACTGGACAGTGCTCCCTCGAACAACAGACCCAGGGGCAATCGAATTGCCCCTACCAGTACGACCACAATATGATGGTTTGTACTGGTTCTGTTCACAATTTAGGACTAGTAAAGCCAATGGTGACTTTACGTGCCCTGGGAGATAGTAGTCAGTCCCAGGGTATGGAGTCTATGTTTGGGGGTCACTATGACACCCCTGTGTTACGGCACGGAGGGTGCTGTGTAACACATATACCAAAAACACATGAACCTCTATGGAGTTAAAGACCCCATAGCCCATAAAACACATACAAAGTCAAAGGATATCTCAAATCATGTCTAAGAGTGGGAGAAAAAGAGTCTCACAGGAGAAAAAAATAAGCCCCAAAAATCCAGCAAAGCTGCTGGAGGACTCACTAGGTTTTGGAAATTAGCCTTAACAGAGAATTCTCCGTAACACCCGACCCGCCCACCGTCCCTGATTGGCCTTTGGCCCATGTTTGCTTGGGTCTATTGAGCGCGTGTGTTGCTGGGCTCCATTTACTGCTTGAGCAGGTGTGCGCCGCTTCCTCTGGGACCCGCTACACCATCTTGGCCCAAATTGAATTTTCTTCCTAAAATGTAAGTTGGCAGGCCCCGTGTGTCCGCATCTTCCCGACCGAAGCCTTCTTCCTGTTTCCAACTCTCCTCCGGCCCCCACCATCCCCGATTTGGCCTTTGGCCCGTGTTTGCTTGGGCCTAGAGACCGCGTGTGTTGCTGGGCTCCATTTACTGCCTGAGCAGGTGTGCTCCGCTTCCTCTGGGACCCACTACACCATCTCGACCCACCTTTTGATTTTTCCTCCTAAAAAGTAAGTTTTCAGGCGTTGTGTGCCTGCATCTTCCCGACCGAAGCCTTCTTCCTGCTTCCAACCCTCCTCCCGGCCTGCCCTCCGTCTCCGATTGGCCTTTGGCCCATGTTTGCTTGGGTCTATTGACCGCGTGTTTTGCTGGGCTCCATTTACTGCCTGAGCAGGTGTGCGCCGCTTCCTCTGGGATCCGCTACACCATCTTTGCCCAAATTTGATTTTTCCTCCTAAAAGTAAGTTTTCAGGCGTTGTGTGCCCGCATCTTCCCGACCGAAGCCTTCTTCTGCTTCCAACCCTCCTCCCGCCCCACCCACCATCCCCGATTGGCCTGTAGCCTGTGCTTGCTTGGGTCTAGTGACCGCGTGTTTTGCTGGGCTCCATTTACTGCCTGAGCAGGTGTGCGCCGCTTCCTCTGGGACCCACTACACCATCTGGCCAACCTTGATTTTCCTCCTAAAAAGTAAGTTTGCACACCCTTTGTGCCCGCATCTTCCCGACCGAAGCCTTCTTCCTGCTTCCAACCCTCCTCCTGGCCCGCCGACCGTCCCTGATTGGCTTTTGGCCCGTGTTTGCTTGGGTCTAGTGACCGCGTGTGTTGCTGGGCTCCATTTACTGCCTGAGCAGGTGGGTGCTGCTACCTCTGGGACCCGCTACACCGTCTTGGCTCAAATTTGATTTTTCCTCCTAAAATGTAAATTTGCAGGCCCTGTGTGCCCGCATCTTCCCTACCCAAGCCTTCTTCCTGCTTCCAACATGCCTCCCGGCTCGCCCACCAACCCCGATTTGGCCTTTGGTCCATGTTTGCTTGGGTCTAGTGACCGCGTGTGTTGCTGGGTGTTGGGCAGAAACCTGTGCAGTTCCCTTAGGGACCACTGCAAAAGATTTAAGACTACAGGTGTTTGGCAGTAAACCCACTTGGTAGCAGTCTGTACCACACAGATTCACTTGGTAGCTGTGGCTGAGCAGTCAGACTTCCCTCAAGAAGAGTTAGGCAGTATATAGAGTATACACAATAGGTACAGAGATACAGTAGCACAAGCAAACACTGACCAGAGCTTTGGTGTAAAAGTATATAATTATTTATTTAAAGACACACTTGTAAATTACACTAGCACAAAGAGGTAAGTAAATTCAGCACACAGTCACCATTATATATATACAACCCTAATTACTTATTAGACAAGTCTTAATGAGAAACACCACTTATTTTCAGACAGAGGTGAGCGCTTAACATAAGATGGCACTCTAATAAGTTATTAAAAAGGGAGGGAAAAAGGCAGAGTTATGGAAGCACACAAATTTCAATACTTTTCCACGAACCACAGTAAGGCAGGATAGGCAGAGTTCTACTGGAGAGCAAGGAAGTCAATTGCAAGGCCCACTCTTGGAGAGAGCAAGCAGAAGGGGTCCAGGTTCACACGGTGGGGGTATGCCCAAAGAGTCTTGAAGATAGTTCGCACACAAAGAATGAAATTAAAGTCAGGAAAAGTTAGCTAGGATGTCCCAGGTCATCCCAGGTTAGAAAGTCGAGGCTTTACTGTCACCCCGAAAGATCTGTCGCTGTTAGGGAGAATTCTCTGTTTAGGCTGAATTTCCTAACCTAGTGAGTCCCCCAGCAGCTTTGCTGGATTTTTGGGGTTTATTTTTTTCTCCTGCCAAGAGTGAGACTCTTTTACCCTCACTCTTGGGCATGATTTGAGTGTGTTTCTTTGAATCTAGACGTGCTTAATGGGCTATGGGGTCTTTTACCCCATAGGTGTTCATGTGTTTTTGTGATGTGTGTTACACAGCACCCTCAATGCAGTAACACAGGGGTGTCATAGTGACCCCCCAGTATAGACTCCATACCCTGGGACTGACTCCTGTCTCCCAGGGCATGTAAAGTCACCATTGACTTTACTAGTGTTAAATTCTGAACAGAACCAGTACAAACCATCATATTGTGGACGTACTGGCTGGGGCAATTCAATTGCCCCAGGGTCTGTTAGTCGAGGGGGCACGTCTCCGTCCCCCCGATCGAGTTTTGGCTGGTGGCAGTGGATACTACTTTTTATATTCAACCGCGTATATTTTCCTATGGGATTTCCCATTGTTTTAGTCTACTATCTTTATTTAATTATTTACGGTAGTCTCGAACATACCGCCTGTTTATTTAATTAATATTAATTCTCCGGTTGGTATTTTTTACCAAAACTTGATTCTAAAATGGCGTTTGTGTTCTCTTCTGTGACTCCAACCCAAGTCGAGCCCTTTGTTCCACTTTTTGGTGGGCTTCTCCACAGAAGCCCTCCAAAGTGGTGCCACTCTGTCTGGGGTACTTAGGAGGGGTGGAGGGGGATTTAGGCACCCTGGACTGAGTTGCCTAGGCAACTCAAGTCGCACTCCTTCCTGATTGGCCCAAGTGGTGAGCCAGCCGGCTCACCACTTAGCATGTTTGAGTGACAGCTAGGCTGAGTGAATGGGGGTTTTCTTCATAAAAGCAGGGCTTTGGGGATTGGAACTTCAGAAGTCGCCACAGGACCTAAGAATCTGACGAGGGAGAAGCTGAGCTGACCTGCCACGACGCCACCACCGGTGGAGCCCTGCTGGACCATCTCACCACTTTTCCCAACGACAGAGAAGATCTCCCGCCGGAGAGTCTTCTTCCTTTGACTGGTGGGGATAACCGGTTTCACCGTCTTTTCGCCTTGCCGACGTACCTCGTGGCCGCCTTGCCTGTGCCAAGCACCCCGGCAACCGGGATACCACGTTTTACCACGACTGCGAACAAAGGTACCACCTTTAACCGGAAAACTCTGCGGCTGGTTTCTTCCCTGGTAGTGCAACGACCTTCATCTTTCCTCCAAGTCGAGATCTTCTCTTCCCCTGGACGACGATGTGACTTGCACCCACTGCCAGGAACAACTGCCACCGCTGGAGGATCCTTCCCACTTAAGGTACTGTGTCCCGCCTGGCTTCCCTTGCTACCGACTGTACGGGGTAGATTTAGCCCCCGGCTTTCGAACCTGGGTTAGCCTGGGACACCCTGGCTAAACTTTCCTAAGCCTCTCTAAACACTTTTTGAACCCTCTGCAAGACTTTCTAAGCCTAGTGTAACTGTGTGATCTTGGGCGCATTTGTGCTCTGCTCTCTCTAAGAGTGGGCCCAGCCTTGGACCTTGGCTCACCAGTGACTTTTGCTCTTCTGCCTTGCTAACAGTGTTCCTGGATCTTAGAGTGGTGTACCTTTCCATATTCTGTCTTTTTCCCTCCCTTTCTCACAAACTTATTGGAGTGCCATCTAGTTAAGCGCTCACCTATGTATGAAAATAAGTGGTGTTTTACTGTGACTTATCTGATAAGGAAAAAGGGGTGTATATATTACAATAGTAACTGTGTTTAGAATATTTTGCAACAAGAGTGCTGGAGTGTTTCAAACTGTGTTTTTAAATAAATAATTATATACTTTGATACCAAAGCTCTGGTCAGTGTTTGCTTGTATTGGTGTGTCTGAGTGCCTATTGTGTATACTTTGCATACTACCTAACTCTTCTTGAGAGAAGTCTGACTGCTCAGCCACAGCTACCAGGTAAATCTGGGTGGTACAGACTGCTACCAAGTGGGTTTACTGCTAACACCTGTAGTCCTAAATCTTTTGCAGTGTTCCCTAAGGGAACTGCACAGGTTTCTGCCTAACACTGGTGTACAGCGGTGGGATTTGTGTTGAGTATACATTTTAGAGTGCTTTAGGATCCCTTAGTACAACTAACCACAAAGCTTCGCACTGAAAAAGTAATCTTTCTAACATGTCAACTCTGGAAAATTATAGTCAAGAGTCCCTTGCTACAAAAACTGCTGATTGTTTAAGAGTTCTATGTAAGCATAAGAATCTCCTGACTAAAGGCAAGAAAATGGAATTGATAGAAAGGTTGTTAGCTAACCAAAGTCTGGATGATGGTTCAGAGGAACCTACTATGCCAGAAAATGTAGATAACAGTATAGAGTTTGATGTTGATCAAAATGTTGATAATCTTGAAGAGTCAGAAGAGGAGGGTGAGGCTGCTGTGACTGTCCCCCCTAGGCCTCTGTCTGCTCTACCTGCTGTACCTACTGGGCCTTTGCCAAGTCCCACACTTAGTCCTCAATATCTTGAATTAGAGAAAATGAAACTTGAACTAGAGTTCAAGAGACTGAATACTCAGGCTGAACAGAGACACCAGGAACTGAATCAAGAACTAATGCTAAGGGAAATGGAGTTCAAGCATGAGCTAGAAATGAAGAAATTATCTGTTGAAAATGCTTCTCTCTCTGGCTCCTCTAGAAGTTGCAGTCCTAAAAGACCCCGGATGCCTAAAGAATTGGCTGGTATGTATGAGCCTAAGTTGAATGTGTTGGATTGGTTGTCTCTGTTTGAATATAATCATGGGCTCCAGAACATCACAGGAAATGACTTACTCACCTGGTTTATTTATTTGATTTTTTTGTTAAATTTTTTAAAATAGTTTTTCAACACAACCAACAATACAAACAAAACACGCAGTGCAATCCACAATCATTACATTAACATCAATTGGTCTTTGCTCACTGCACCCCTGTTTCCACCCCCCTTCACAAGCCTGTTTGTCCTTCACATCCAGTATCTGCCGCACATAGCTGGGCGTCATTTTCCTCAGATTCCTCTGAGTCTGTCATTGTCCCGAATAAGCCAGATATTAATGTTTTCCATGCCATCAGGGAACCCACTTCTTCCTCCCAAGACATGCAACTTGCCTCTTGCCAGACCACCGTTTCAGCCTCCGCCCATTTCTGTAATTCTTTCCACCATACCTCCACCTGTGGTTTATGACACTTTTTCCAACTCATGGCTATCCTGCGTTTTGCAAGCACATACGCCAAGTCTTTCAATTTCCCCACATGCTTCAGCTTTCGTGGCCTAGGAAACCCTCCCAACAGGCAGGCCCAGGCCGTGTCAATGGCAAGCGTGACCCCTTTCACTACTAGCTTTTGTGCGACTTCTCTCCAGAAACACTCGATCACTGGGCACGCCCAAAACATATGTGTCATATCAGCATTCTCCTCATCGCACTTAGGGCATGCCTGTCTCCCGGCATTCCGGAATTTAGATATCCTCAACGGGGTCATATACGCCCTATGCGTTACGTACAGCTGTATCTGCTGCAATCTAGCATTCCTAGATACTTTCTTATGGTATCCCAAAGCCCGCTCCCACATCCCATCCTCCATTTGGGCTCCCACTTCTGTTTCCCAGTCTAATCTCAAATGTGTCAATTCTTTCCCAACCTTAGTCATTACCATCTCATACAACCTAGAGATCTCATGTCCCCCCTCAGTTGTATCATATATCATCCCCACTACGGCGTCCGGTTCCTCCGCCAGCACCGTCTCAGGCCACATTATCCCAATCTTCCGCACCAACCTATGGTACGTAACATATTGGCCCCCATGTAATCCCACCTCCTCTCCAAGTCCTTCAAACTCACTGATAGTCCCCTCCTGCCATATATCACCCAGCGTTACCAGTCCCACCGACTCCCAATAGGTTCTAATAACTGCCCTCAGTTGCTCATCTCCTCCCGCCAAAGCAACTAGAGGTACTTGCGGGGAACACGGGAGCGGATCCCCCATTATTACACATGCTCGTCGCCACATTTTCCACCCAAGCCTCATCATCCCCGGGTACTCCTTTATTTCTGACTCAGGCAACCAAATAATTTCTTTCAAGTAATACGGGGCACAATCATGCCCGAACAATCTAAATTCTGGGGTCGCTTCATCAGCGAGCCATTTGGCCACAAACTGTAATTGACTTGCTATGTAGTAAGCCTCAAAATTAGGTAACTTGACCCCCCCTTTTTCGTGAAAGTTCTGCAATTTCCAGAGCGCTATTCTATTCCGAGTGCCAAGCCACAGAAAGTCCCTACACACACCATTCAATTGGACAAAAAACCTCTTAGGAATCATATACGGGATGTTGCTGAAAAAATGCAAGAGCCTAGGCAGGGCTCCCATCTTGAGCATCGCTCCCCGCCCCATCATTGCTAAGGGCAACTTCTCCCAAAATCTCATACATTTGCAGATTTTCTCAACTGCCCTCTCAGTATTACCCCTATGTTCCTCCTCCGCCGTATGACACACATCTATGCCAAGGTAGCGGAAAGAGACCACAGTCCACGGCACCTGCAACACCGGCAACCTTTCCACAGGGATCCCTTTATAACTGCCCAGCGGGAAAATGCTAGATTTTTGGGGATTCACCGCTATACCGGACAACCTCGCATACCTTTCCATCACCTCCAGAATATACTGAAGGTTTTCTTCCGGGTATCTCAAATACAATAACAAATCATCTGCATACAGGGATATCAGGTGCCGTTCCCCTCTGACCTCGATACCTATCTCATCGTATTGCTGCCTCAGGTATAGTGCCAGAGGCTCCAGAGCTAGAATGTATAACTTCGGGGACCAGGGGCACCCCTGTCTGGTGCCCCTGCTAAATTGCCATCTCTCAGCTATTACTCTTCCTGTTCGTACCCTGGCTAATAGCGCACTATACAGCATCTCCGCCCACTTAATGTATCCCGGTCACATTCCATACTCCCCCAGAGCCGTCAGCAGCCACGCCCATCTAACCGAGTCGAATGCTTTCACAGCGTCCAAGGACACGATAGCCATCTCTCCTTCATTGTCGCAGCCCCATTCAATCACCCGATGGAGACGTCTGTGGTTGTGAGTAATATTCCTGTCTGGAACATAGCCCGTTTGGACTGGGTGTATCAATTTGCCAATTACCTTCCGCAGTCTGTTCGCCAGGACAGCCGTTAATATCTTGCTGTCCTGGTTCAGCATCGACAACGGCCTATACGATCCGCAGCTATGCCCAGGTTTATTTGGTTTAGGGAGTGGTATTATGACCGCCTCTCTGAGCGACTCCGGCAACCGTCCCACCTCAAACGCCTCGTTGAGCATTTCCAACATCGGGGGGAGCACTTCCACCCCATATGCTTTATAAAATTCACTAGGTAGTCCATCTGTTCCCTGTGTCTTACTAGTAGGTAGTTGTCTAACAACCTCCTCCAGCTCCTCCAACGTAATCGGTGCATCTAGTTCCTCTCTTTCCTCTATACTTATCTTGGGCAATTCAATGTCTTGCAGAGTTTCCAGCATTTCCTCCCGGCTGTCTCCCCCTCTATCTTCATATCATTTTCTATAGTAATCCGCAAATTCCCTGTTGACTCCCTCTTGGGTATCTGTCACCTCCCCATCTTCTCTGGTGATTGTCCTAATCGGGGGCTTTGGGGTCTCACTTTTATATAGCCACGCCAAAAGTCGGCCCGTTTTGTCTCCCCCCGCATGTTGTCTCTCAACGTACTTTCTGTAATTAAGATTACAAAGCCTTTCCCAGAGTTCCATACACTGTTGCTGTAGCGAAAGCACCAGCTTGGTGTCTATACATTCACTTTTTAGTTCTCTCTCTAATTCTCCTTCCACTTTTTGTAGATCGGCCAGAACCCCATCCTGCAAGCCTTTAGATTTAGCAATGGCCACACCCCGTATCACCACCTTGAAGGCCTCCCGCAATGTCCCTGCCGAGTCAACGCTGCCTGTATTCACCTCAAAATAACTGATGATTTCGTCTCTCACATCCTCCCGAAAAGCCGGGTCTTTAAGCGCCTCCGCACGGAGGCGCCACATCGGGATCCGTGACCTAGGGCTGCAGTATTGCCATCCCACGATCCGGGGCGAGTGATCCGACAGGACCCTTGCCTTATATTCTACATTAGTGATCTCAATCACCACATCCGACGTGGCAAAAATATAATCAAGTCTGGTGTGCAACTGTTCTGGGGCTGAATAGTGTGAATACTGCCTCTCATTAGGGTGTTTAGTTCTCCACACATCTACCAATCCAAAGTCGTCTAACAACGATTGCAGTGCCCTAGCTGCTGGGGCCGGCCTGACCATCTTGTCATCCGACCTGTCTACTGCGGGGTTCAGCACACAATTAAAATCCCCTCCCCAGATCACCGCGCCACCCACGCACCAGCTCAGGCTGGTGCACATGGTCCGGAAGTACTCCGCTGTGTTTTGGTTAGGGGCGTATGTGTTTACTATGCACACCTCTTTATTCTCCACCACCCCTCTCACTATGACCAAACGCCCCTCAGTACCCACCTTTTCCTGTATCAGTTGGAACGGGACATGCGGCGCCACCCAGACCAGCACACCCCTAGCATATGCTGAATACGGAGACCCCACTACGGTACCTTTCCACTTTCTCCTCACCAGTTCCAGTTTTTCCTGTGTCAAGTGCGTTTCTTGCAACAATGCAATATCTATCTTCTGTCTTTTCAAATACAGCATAGCCTTGTTCCTCTTTAAGTAGCTATTGAGTCCCCTGACATTCCACATCACTATTTTAAGCTCTCCCATTGCTCATTGATACCCACCTCCCTCCTTCTTGGCCCGCCCCATCCGCCTGCGCTACACAGATACAATACTATGACTTCCCCTTGTAGGCTCGCGTGTAAACTCAAATTCCCATAAACTATATACACCCCAAACTCCCCACCGCCCTCCCCTCCCCCCTCCCACCCCTTCCCCAACAACTTCCGCCCCAACTGTTGCCCAGCTCCATCCCTGGGTCTCAGGCACCCCTACATCTAGCCCTGTCTAATACACTCAGAGCTCAGTAGGGTGAAGTCGCCCTAATGGCCACTTAACTAATAATACCAAATGGGGGTGTGAGGACTAGCCCTCGAGGGCTCCCTACTAAAGCAGCAGCCGCAGTGCAAATAGTGCATTATATATGCTACTCCAGGCCCGTCTACCAACAGGTGACTTCAATACCTATAATCCAGTCCCATAGTCTTAAGCCGCACAATTTCACTGTGCCCCCAGCACTCATTACTTATCTCTCCCATCTCCTTCTTCGGCCTGGGCGTCTGCTTCCTGAGGGCAACCCTGCGCATCAAGCCATCCCATGGCATCCTCCGGGGTGTCGAAGAATAAAGTTCTGTCTTTATGAAAAACCTTCAATTTCGCCGGATAAAGTAGCATATATTTCCGGCCCGCCTCCCTCAATCTCCTCTTAACTGCCCCGAAGTTCATTCGGCTCCTCTGTACCATTAAAGTATAGTCCGGGTAAGCTGTTATGTTTGCCTCTCCTCGCTTGATTGTTCCACCTTTGTGAAAATGTTCCAGAATCCTTTCCTGGTCCCGATAATTAAGGATCTTAGCAATCACTGGCCTGGGCGGGTTGCCTGGCGGCGGCCTCCTCGACAAAGCCCTATGCGCTCGTTCCACAGCGAATCCCTGAGACAGGGCTCCACCGGTGATCTCCTGTAACAACATATTTTCGATGAACTCTGGGGGGTTGCGGCCCTCTGTACCCTCCGGTATACCCACGATGCGGATGTTATTTCTTCGGGCGCGTCCCTCCGCTTCCTCCGCTCTGCTCTCCAGATTTCCCACTCTCTGCACTAGGGCATTTAGATCTGATTTATGTGCGGCACAGTCCGCTGTGTTCAAGCTCCCCTCTTTCTCCAGGCTCTCTGTGTGCTCCGACAGGGACCTCACATCCTGCCGGATTAGGTTCACTTCCTCCTGCACTTCACTGACTTTAAGGTCCAACACAGTTTTCAATTCAGCCACAACTAATTCCAGCTTGGCCTCCCAGGCTGCTTTCAAATCTGCTTTTAAGTCTGCTATTGCAGCCAGAACCTCCTGATTTGGACCCACAGCCGCCATGCCACCTGCGGGCGGCTTGTCTTTACTTCCGGCACTTTCTGGACCCATCGGAGTTCTGGCAAATTCGTCTAGCGTAGGTTGCTTCACCTTTTGTCGTGGCGACTTATTAGACATGGCGCAATAGTTATGTGTTGTGGGTCCACCCACCTCTGCTATTCCGCAATCAGGGGGAGAAGGGCATACTCTCCGTTCCAACATCCAATGCCCTTCCTCCGCATGAGGGGCCACAGAACCTCAAGAACACCACTAGCCTCCTCCGTGCCACGCTCTCTCGGCCACCATACACACCAGTGTGCAATGTATCTGTAGTTTCCTTCCACTAGAGTTGCTGACACGCCCACTTTCACTTATAGTCTACAATGTCTAGCATCCACCATCGCCTTTACCCTAAATGCAGCGAGGACTCACTGTTGTTTGCACAGTCCCAGATGGGTGGCCCGCTGCTATCATCCGCACCTGAGGCGATCCCCACACCAGCGTTCCAAGCCTATTCCCAGCGTCCTGCAATGGATTGTGCTCTCCCACGTAGGTAAACAAGTCCCTCACGGGGGTATCTTTCGACACTCATCCGGATCACGAACAAGACCCACGCATCATCGAGGCAATTGTACCCCCTGAAGTACCCCAGTTATGTTTAGGATTACCCCAGCCCTATTTTGCGTGCCTTCCAATGGACCTGCACCAGTTCAATCACGCAGTTTCATACTGCCGTAGTCCGTGCCAGTAACTATGCGCAGCACTGCCCCTAATCATGGGACACTGCCAGATGTTATTATGGCGCAGCTCACAATAGCACACTGCCTGTGTACAGGTGATCCCTTACCCCCATGGTCCAGGGAGCTCCTGTTGTGCGTATTTGTCTACTTCATCAGCCAGCATTGGCTAGAACACTTCCTTTGTTCGTGTCGGCTCCCATGCCCTCCTTATCCGCGATGGTATGGAGTCGGATCGTATGTCAGGGCTGTCTAATTCAGTGTCCTCCGGTACGCTGTAAAGAATCCTTTGTCGGCTTCACTCTGCCGGGATCTTATCTGACGCACGCAACAATGTAACACTGCCTCGTCGTGTAATGCCAAGTCACTACAGTACACATGGCTCTAAAGGAAGCCGGAGTACAACTGTTCCCCACTGTGGATACAGTTGCGGTTTGCGACTTGGTTCGCCCGTCTCACTTGTGCAGCACCGCCTTCATTGCTCACTCGCAGCCCTTCATTACAATGTCCGCCTTTGTGTGCGGGCGTCCCCCATTTCTTTTCCACCGTCACAGGGCCGGTCCTGCCTCCAGCATTACACAACTCTTATTTCACTTGGCCCGTTCAGATCACAGAAAGTCTTGACAAGCCTCCCACGCTCCGACCGCCACCAGAGTGCATATGCATATTTTCGGGCATCTCTGATCGGCGTATGCAGCAGGAGTGCCGCAGGACAGGCAGAAACATTCTGTCACGCTACAAGTGTTCAAACCATGTCGAACACATGGGCTCTCATTAGAGGCACCGCCACAACCCTCCGGTTCGCTACAGCCTCTTCACACCGTAATCAGCAGATTCCTTTGTCCGCAATGTCGGGCGGCCATCTTGCTCCCTCCGTCCGTCCGACTCACGGTTCTTTCTTTCGTGATTATCTTCGTCGCGGCTCCACTTCTATGTCAGCAAACTTCAGAGGGCACGGCTGCACCATTCATAGACCCACCCATGGGATTTTAGGCAACACAAGCATTTATCAATGCACTTCTGCCACTGGATCAATGCCGGATTAGAGGAGCTCCCTCAGCACACGTCTCTTCACATGCCCTCTTGGCCACGCCCCCCTACTCACCTGGCTGTTCTCCAGGCTTCCCCCTGTTGCAACTGATGTGGTAATGGAGTTGGGGGAGGAGGATTGGAAAGAGTATGAATGTGTGAAACTAGCTCTGATAGCTAGATTTGGGAAGACCCCTTCCCAGTATTTTAAGAGGTTTAGGAACCTCAAAAAGAATGATGGTACCCCTTGGGCTACCTGGGTAAGTGAATGTTTGAAAAACTTAGAGGGATGGATTAAGGGTTACAAGGTGAACACTTATGAAGGCATGACAAATCTTTTTATGTTGGAGTCAATTTATGATGCCTGCTCTCCTGAGCTCAGACAGCACTTGGCTGATTCAAAGGAATTAGATTCCAGAAAACTAGCTAAGGCTGCTGACATGTAGGTTGCCAACAGGGCCACTCACAAGGATTCAGGGGTCACTCAGAAAAAGGATGAGGGAAAGCAGCCACCTAAAGTGAATCCAGAGAATTCTAATACCTCCCATACCAAAGGGTAAGCCCCAGGGTAAACCAAATCAGGCTAGTGTACCTTCTGGTCAACAACCAAAAGGAGGTCAGAACAAGCCACCCTTTCAGAGAGCATTTGGACAATGCTATATCTGTAAGGCTACTGACCATATCAAAGGGGATCCCAGATGCAAGGGTAAACCTGCAGGGATCAGCACAGTCTCCTTAGTCTTCACCCCTGAGGGTGAAGTACAGATGGCTAGTGCCCACTTTGAACTCTTTGCTGAAGAACCCTTGGGTCTTCAAGCAACTGTAAACTTAGAGCCTATGGGTCTGGTTAGTCCCCAGATAGGGTTGTGTATAACTCCCAACCTGTTAATTCTAAGGTGTATTATGTGGACAGTGTTCTTGTCAATGGCCAGGATACTCCTGCCAGGAGAGACACTGGGGCCAGCAGAACAGTAGTGGATGTAAGCTTCTTTCAACCTGAGGATGTGGCAAGAGCACCCACAGGTCCCACTAAGATGTCTGGAGGCCCTGTCCAAATGGTTTCTATTCTACCAGCCCTCATTCAGTGTAACAACATGACAGTGAGGATCCCTGTCAGTGTGCAGACTGAGGTGCCTGGGAAAGTCCTGTTGGGGAATGACCTGAGAACTCTGGGAGTAGTGTCACATACCCCCAGGCCTCCCAGTATGGAGAACCAGAACCTAACCAAATTGGCTAGAGAGGCCACCTTAAGGGACCACTCTAAGCCTGTGGGAACCTCTACTGAGACCCCCACTACAAGCCCTGGTGTTAGTAAGTTGACCTCTAACCCAGACACATTTCAGGCTAGTACATTAGGGAAATGGGAGCCCCAACCAAGCTCCATCATTGTTCCCCCAGTTTCAGAGTCTGTGACTCCCCCTGCTTCTGAGGAAGAGGAGGATAGGCCTACTGGACCCTTACCTAGGCCTGAGAGAACTGGTAATTCTCAATGCTGGTGGAAAACCAGGAAAGAAAAGTCTAAGGCCAAAAGCCTTCAGACTGTTGGACCTTCTATTGAAGACCCAACTCAAATCCTAGTATTAGGGGGGAAGCTCCTAAAGTAGGTAAGGTTGGATCTAAGAGGAAGGGGAAGCAGGTACATTGCCTAACCCCAACCCCTCCAACCAAGAGGCCTAAAACCCAACCTGCTCCCACAAGAGAGGTGGTGAGGAACCTTGGAGGCCCCTCTAGATCTAAGGGAATCCTTTATAAGGACCCCTTGAAAAAGCCTAACACAGGTTCAGAAGTTGTAACCACTTCTGAGGGACTGGTCAACCAGATCCCCTATAACTTTAAAAAGACTGATGTTCCTCAAAGGGTTTGTAGGTCATATAGCTTACAAAGGAAAACCTTTGATTGGACCATTGAGCACAGGTCAGGGTGTCATCATCAAAATGCTGATGGACTCTCTAGGATGTATGTCATCGACTAGAGGTATGAGGTTCATCCAGGAGTGGATTAAATCCTCCTGTCCCTTAGTCTGGGGGGGGGGGGGGCGAGTGTTAGGGAGAATTCTCTGTTTAGGCTGAATTTCCTAACCTAGTGAGTCCCCCAGCAGCTTTGCTGGATTTTTGGGGTTTATTTTTTTCTCCTGCCAAGAGTGAGACTCTTTTACCCTCACTCTTGGGCATGATTTGAGTGTGTTTCTTTGAATCTAGATGTGCTTAATGGGCTATGGGGTCTTTTACCCCATAGGTGTACATGTGTTTTTGTGATGTGTGTTACACAGCACCCTCAGTGCAGTAACACAGGGGTGTCATAGTGACCCCCCAGTATAGACTCCATACCCTGGGACTGACTACTGTCTCCCAGGGCATGTAAAGTCACCATTGACTTTACTAGTCTTAAATTCTGAACAGAACCAGTACAAACCATCATATTGTGGACGTACTGGCTGGGGCAATTCAATTGCCCCGGGTCTGTTAGTCGAGGGGGCACGTCTCCGTCCCCCCTGATCGAGTTTTGGCTGGTGGCAGTGGATACTACTTTTTATATTCAACCGCAAATATTTTCCTATGGGATTTCCCATTGTTTTAGGCTACTATCTTTATTTAATTATTTACGGTAGCCTCGAACATACCACCGGTTTATTTAATAAATATTAATTCTCCGGTTGGTATTTTTTGCAAAAACTTGATTCTAAAATGGCGTTTGTGTTCTCTTCTGTGACTCCAACCCAAGTTGAGCCCTTTGTTCCACTTTTTGGCGGGCTTCTCCACAGAAGCCCTCCAAAGTGGTGCCACTCTGTCTGGGGTACTTAGGAGGGGTGGAGGGGGATTTAGGCAGCCTGGACTGAGTTGCCTAGGCAACTCAAGTCGCACTCCGTCCTGATTGGCCCAAGTGGTGAGCCGGCCGGCTCACCACTTAGCATGTTTGAGTGACAGCTAGGCTGAGTGAATGGGGGTTTTCTGCATAAAAGCAGGGCTTTGGAGACTGGAACTTCAGAAGTCGCCACAGGACCTAAGAATCCGACAAGGGAGAAGCTGAGCCGACCTGCCACGACGCCACCACCGGTGGAGCCCTGCTGGACCATCTCACCACTTTTCCCAACGACACAGGAGATCTCCCGCCGGAGAGTCTTCTTCCTTTGACTGGTGGGGATAACCAGTTTCACCGTCTTTTCGCCTTCCCGACATACCTCGTGGCCACCTTGCCTGTGCAACTTGCACCCACTGCCAGGAACAACTGCCACCGCTGGAGGATCCTTCCCACTTAAGGTACCGTGTCCCGCCTGGCTTCCCTTGCTACCGACTGTACGGGGTAGATTTAGCCCCCGGCTTTCGAACCTGGGTTAGCCTGGGACACCCTGGCTAAACTTTCCTAAGCCTCTCTAAAATCTTTTTGAACCCTCTGCAAGACTTTCTAAGCCTAGTGTAACTGTGTGATCTTGGGCGCATTTGTGCTCTGCTCTCTCTAAGAGTGGGCCCAGACTTTGGACTTTGGCTCACCAGTGACTTTTGCTCTTCTGCCTTGCTAACAGTGTTCCTGGATCTTAGAGTGGTGTACCTTTCCATATTCTGTCCTTTTCCCTCCCTTTCTCACAAACTTATTGGAGTGCCATCTAGTTTAGCGCTCACCTCTGTATGAAAATAAGTGGTGTTTTACTGTGACTTATCTGATAAGGAAAAAGGGATGTATATATTACAATAGTAACTGTGTTTACAATATTTTACAACAAGAGTGCTGGAGTGTTTCAAACAGTGTGTTTTTAAATAAATAATTATATACTTTGATACCAAAGCTCTGGTCAGTGTTTGCTTGTATTGGTGTGTCCGAGTGCCTATTGTGCATACTTTGCATACTGCCTAACTCTTCTTGAGAGAAGTCTGACTGCTCAGCCACAGCTACCAGGTAGATCTGGGTGGTACAGACTGCTACCAAGTGGGTTTACTGCTAACACCTGTAGTCCTAAATCTTTTGCAGTGTTCCCTAAGGGAACTGCACAGGTTTCTGCCTAACAGTCGCAAGGGAAGCCAGGCGGGACACAGTACCTTAAGTGGGAAGGACGCTCCAGTGGGGGCAGTTGTTCCTGGCAGCGGGTGCAAGTCGGTGTATCGTCCAGAGGAAGAGGAGGTCTCGACGTGGAGGAAAGATGAAGGTCGTTGCACTGCCAGGGAAGAAACTAGCAGCGGAGTTCTTCGGTTAAAAGGTACTACCCTTCTATTCGCGGTAGTGGTAAACCGTGGTATTCCGGTTGTCGGGGTGCTTGGCACGGGCAAGGCGGCCACGAGATGCTCCAGGAAGGCGAAAAGAAGGCAAAACTGGTTATCCCCACCAGTCAAAGGAAGAAGACTCTCCGGACTGGAGATCTCTGTCGTCGGGAAAAGTGGTGAGACGGTTCAACAGGCTCCACTGGTGGTGTCGTCGTTGCAGGTCGGCTCAGCTTCTCCCTCCTCCGATTCCTAGGTCCTGTGGCGACTTCTGAAGTTCCAGTCCTCAAAGCCCTGCTTTTATGCAGAAAACCCCCATTGATTCAGCCTAGCTGTCAATCAAACATGCTAAGTGGTGAGCCGGCCGGCTCGCCACTTGGGCCAATCACACAAGAGTGCGACTTGAGTTGCCAAGGCAACTCAGTCCAGGGTGCCTAAACCCCCTCTCACGCCCCCTGTGGTACCCAGACAGAGTGGCACCACTTTTGGAGGCTTCTGCGGAACAAAGGGCTCGACTTGGGTTGGAGTCACAGAAGAGAACACAAACGCTATTTTAGAATCGAGTTCTGGCAAAACATACCAACCGATGAATTTATATTAAATAAATAAACCGGCGGTATGTTCGAGGCTATAGGAATTCAATAATTAAAGTTGGTAGCCTCGAACAATGGGAAAATCCAATAGAGATATATTTGCGGTCGAATATAAAAAGTAGTATCCACTGCCACCAGCCAAAACTCGATCAGGGGGAACGGAGACGTGCCCCCTGGAACAGACCCTGGGGCAATCGGATTGCCCCGACCAGTACGTCCACAATATGATGGTTTGTAATGGTTTCTGTTAATAATTTGGGACTAGTAAAGCCAATGGTGACTTTGTATGCCCTGGGAGACAGTAGTCAGTCCCAGGGTATGGAGTCTATGTTTGGGGGTCGCTACGACACCCCTGGGTTACGGCACGGAGGGTGCTGTGTAACCCACACCAAAAACACATGAAACCCTATGGAGTAAAAGACCCCATAGCCCATAAAACACATGGAAAGACAAAGGAACACCTCAAATTATGTCTAAGAGTGAGAGTAAGAGAGTTTCACTCTTAGCAGGAGAAACAAACCCCAAAAATCCAGAAAAGCTGCTGGGAGACTCACTAGGTTTGGGAAATTAGCCTTTACAGAGAATTCTCCCTAACACTGGGCTCCATTTACTGCCTGAGCAGGTGTGCGCCGCTTCCTCTGGCACCCGCTACACCATCTTGGCCCAACTTTGATTTTTCCTCCTAAAAAGTAAGTTTGCAGGCCTGTGTGCCCGCATCTTCCCGACCGAAGACTTCTTCTGGCTTCCAACCCTCCTCCCGCCTCCCGGCCCGCCCACCGTCCCCGATTGGCCTTTAGCCTGTGTTTGCTTTGGTCTAGTAACCGCGTGTGTTGCTGTGCTCCATTTACTGCCTGAGCAAGTGTGCGCCGCTTCCTCTGGGACCCGCTACACCATCTTGGCCCATATTTGATTTTTCCTCCTAAAAAGTAAGTTTGCAGGCCTGTGTGCTTGCAGAACAAAGCCTTCTTCCTGCTTCCAACCCTCCTCCGGCATCCTGGCCCACCCAACCTCCCCAATTTGGCCTTTAGCCCGTGGTTGCTTGGGTCGAGAGATCCTGTGTGTTGCAGGGCTCCATTTACTGCCTGAGCAGGTCTGTGCCGCTTCCTCTGGGACCTGCTACACCATCTTGGCCCAAATTTGATTTTTCCTCCTAAAAAGTAAGTTTGCAGGCCCTGTGTGCCCGCATCTTCCCGACCAAAGCCGCCTTCCTGCTTCCAACCCTCCTCCTGGCCCACCCACTGTCCCCGATTGACCTTTGGCCTGTGTTTGCTTGGGTCTAGTGACCGCGTGTGTTGCTGGGCTCCATTTACTGCCTGAGCAGGTGTGTGCCGCTTCCTCTGGGACCCGCTACACCATCTTGGCCCACCTTTGATTTTTCCTTCTAAAAAGTAAGTTTGCAGACCCCGTTTGCCTCCATCTTCCTGACTGAAGCCTTCTTCCTGCTTCCAACCCTCCTCCCGACTTGCCCTCCGTCCCAGATTGGCCATTTGCCCGTGTTTGCTTGGGTCTAGTGACAGCTTGTGTTGCTTGGCTCCATTTACTTCCTGAGCAGGTGGGTGCTGCTACCTCTGGGAGCCGCTACACCGTCTTGGCTCAAATTTGATTTTTCCTCCTAAAAAGTAAGTTTGCAGGCCCTGTGTGCCTGCATCTTCCCTACCGAAGCCTTCTTCCAGCTTCCAACCCGCCTCCCGGCCCGCCTACCGTCCCCGATTGGCCTTTGGCCCATGTTTGCTTGGGTGTAGTGACCGCGTGTGTTGCCGTCTCCATTTACTGCCTGAGCAGGTGTGCGCCGCTTCCTCTGGGACCAGCTACACCATCTTGGCCCAAATTTGATTGCTCCTCATAAAAAGTAAGTTTGCAGGCCCGTGTGCCTGCATCTTCCGGACTGAAGCCTTCTTCCAGCTTCCAACCCGCCTCCCGGCCCGCCCACCGTCCCTGATTGGCCTTTTGCCTGTGTTTACTTGGGTCGAGAGACTGCATGTGTTGCTGGGCTCCATTTACTGCCTGCGCAGGTGTGCGCCGCTTCCTCTGGGACCCGCTACACCATCTTGGCCCAAATTTGATTTTTCCTTCTAAAAAGTAAGTTTGTAGACCCTGTTTGCCTGCATCTTCCCGAATGAAGCCTTCTTCCTGCTTCCAACCCTCCTCCCAACTCGCCCACTGTCCCCGATTGGCCTTTAGCCTGTGTTTGCTTGGGTCGAGAGACTGTGTGTGTTGCTGGGCTCCATTTACTGCTTGAGCAGGTGTGCGCCGCTTCCTCTGGGACCCGCTACACAGTCTTGGCCCAAATTATGATTTTTCCTCCTAAAAAGTAAGTTTGTAGGCCCCATGTGCCCACATCTTCCCCGACTAAAGCCTTTTTCCTGCTTTTAAGACTCCTCTGGCCTCCCGGTCCGCCCACCATCCCCGATTTGGCCTTTGGCCCATGTTTGCTTGGATCTGGAGACCGCGTGTGTTGCTGGACTCCATTTACTGCCTGAGCAGGTGTGCGCCACTTCCTCTGGGACCCGCTACACCATCTTAGCCCAAATTAAATTTTCCTCCTAAAAATTAAGTTAGCAGGCCCCATGTGTCCGCATCTTCCCGACCGAAACCTTCTTCCTGCTTCCAACCCGCTTCCTGGCCTGCCCACCGTCGGCGATTGGGATTTAGCCTGTGTTTGCTTGGGTCTAGTGACCGCGTGTGTTACTGGGCTCCATTTACTGCCGGAGTAGGTGTGCGCGGCTTACTCTGGGACCCGGTACACCGTCTTGGCCCAAATTAGATTTTTCCTCCTACAAAGTAAGCTTGCAGGCCCCGTGTGCCCGAATCTTACCGACCGAAACCTTCTTTCCTGCTTCCAACCGGCCTCCCGGCCCGCCCACCGCCCCCGATTGTCCTTTGGCCTGTGTTTGCTTGGGTCTGGAGACCGCGTGTGTTGCTGGACTCCATTTACTGCCTGAGCAGGTGTGCGCCGCTTCCTCTGGGACCCGCTACACCATCTTAGCCAAAATTTGATTTTCCCTCCAAAAAAGTAAGTTTGCAGGCCCTGTGTGCCCGAATCTTACCGACCGAAACCTTCTTTCCTGCTTCCAACCGGCCTCCCGGCCCGCCCACCGCCCCCGATTGTCCTTTGGCCTGTGTTTGCTTGGGTCTAGAGACTGCATGTTTTGCTGGGCTCCATTTACTCCCAGAGCAGGTGTGCGCCGCTTCCTCTGGGACCCACTACACCATCTTGGCCAACCTTGATTTTTCCTACTAAAAAGTAAGTTTGCAGACCCTTTGTGCCCGCATCTTCCTGACTGAAGCCTTCTTCCTGCTTCCAACCCTCCTCCTGGCCCGCCAACCGTCCCCGATTCGCCTTTGGCCCGTGTTTGCTTGGGTCTAGTGACCGCGTGTGTTGCGTAGTCCATTTACTGCCTGAGCAGGTGGGTGCTGCAACCTCTGGGATCCACTACACCATCTTGGCCAACCTTGATTTTTCCTCCTAAAATGTAGGTTTGCAGGCCCTGTGTGCCCGCATCTTCCATACCAAAGCCTTCTTCCTGCTTCCAACCCTCCTCCCGGCCCGCCCACCATCCCCGATCCCGCCCCGCCCACCATCCCCGATTGGCCTTTAGCCTGTGCTTGCATGGGTCTAGTGACCGCTTGTTTTGCTGGGCTCCATTTACTGCCTGAGCAGGTGTGCGCCGCTTCCTCTGGGATCCGCTACACCATCTTTCCCCAAATGTGATTTTTCCTCCTAAAAGTAAGTTTTCAGGCGTTGTGTGCCCGCATCTTCCCGACCGAAGCCTTCTTCCTGCTTCCAACCCTCCTCCCGCCCTGCCCACCACCCCCGATTGGCCTTTAGCATGTGCTTGCTTGGGTCTAGTGACCGCTTGTTTTGCTGGGCTCCTTTTACTGCCTGAGCAGGTGTGCGCCGCTTCCTCTGGGACCTGCTACACCATCTTGGCCCAAATTTGATTTCTCCTCCTTAAAGGTAGGTGTCATGATGCCCACCCCTGGCATCTGGATCGAGTCCATCAGCCCTGGGAGCAGGCATCCAGATGCTCATTAAAAGCCCAACAGCCCCGGCTGGGGGCTGTTTGGATTCAGTCCTGGCGCCTTAGGCGCCAGGCTCATCATAGAAATCAGTACTGGCGCCATAGGCGCCAGGCTCATAGACTTTACTTACCTTATGCAGACCATGCTGCAAATGAGTCCAAGCCAACGTGAGGCCTGGATGGGACTATTTTATTACAGGGACTATTTTTTACTCGGGTGTGGTTCGGAAGAACTTCTTACCTGGGACTACTTTGCAAGCTATTTAAACCATGCCCGAACAGCAGCCCATGCTTTGCGTTATTCTGCATCCAGCAGCGTGACGCTCACCGTGTCTGCAAGTCAGCATCCAGTCTTCTGCCACGCCCGCCTCGATTCCGGAGCTCCTAGACAAAAGGAAAAGAAAGGAGAAGAGGTTAGATCACTGACATTATTTGATTCCTTACCTGATTCCGGACCCAGCACATCTCCGAGCCTGGAAAGGACATTATTTCAGCACGCGTCGCTTCGCCAGCAGCAGCGCCGCATTATACTCACCAGTTCGCCGCATCTTTCGACTCGGCGCTACCTCCATCATTTTCTTCGTCGAAACCCAGCACCCGGGGGGAAAACAAAAGGAATAACAAGGTGAGTCGAGAAAACCGACAAAGACAATCTCTTTGCCTCCATAGGCTTATCTGCTTTACCACCGGAGGTATTATCCTTTAATTCACAGCATCTTCCTATGCCGCACCTATAAAGGGAGAGAAAACAGCAAGTTAAACTCATGCAACTTTTACCGGACAGTGTTTGGTAATACAGACTCTTACCTGAACGCCATCAGCTGCCTCCAGGCAATATTCTTTTGGACCCAGCTGCAACCTAACGAGGGAATGGAACAAGAGTGAACATCGGACATATTGAACTCTTTGAACTTTATAGACACTGGAGTCAATATTCCTCCGGAACTCCTCCAGTACCTTCAACCCAGTGAAGTAACTGGTATCTACGTGCCCCTGCATGCCATGCAGGATGGGGAGCTCATCATTTAAAAACATAAGGTGAGGTTACCAAGAGGGGATATCGGAGGTGATTAGTGGGGAGAACAAGAACTGTTGGGGGGTCATCACTAAAGTCCACGGGTGGCTAAATCCCTTTCTCCACTTGCAGGAGAATACTTCTACAAGTCCAGCAGACAAGATTAGGCGGGCCAGTCCAGACTGTCATCTCTTCACTACGCATCACGTTGGTGGAGACCGCAGCTATCCAGGTCCGATCGACGCCCCTGTGGGAACCAGGTGAGCGTAACAGAAGGTTTGTAGGCCCCATGCACCCACATCTTCCCGACTAAAGCATTTTTCCTGCTTCCAACACTCCTCCGGCCTCCCGGTCCGCCCACCAACCCCGATTTGGCCGTTGGCCAGTGTTTGCTTGGGTCTAGAGACCTTGTGTGTTGCTGGGCTCCATTTACTGCCTGAGCAGGTGTGCTCCGCTTCCTCTGGGACCCACTACACCATCTTGACCCACCTTTTGATTTTTCCTCCTAAAAAGTAAGTTTTCAGGCCCTGCGTGCCTGCATCTTCCGGACCAAAACCTTCTTCCTGCTTCCAACCCGCCTCCTTGCCCGCCCACCATCCCAATTCACCTTTGGCCCGTGTTTGCTTGGGTAGAGTGACCGCGTGTGTTGCTGGGCACCATTTACTGCCTGATCAGGTGTGCGCTGCTTCCTCTGGGACCCGCTACACCATCTTGGCCCAAATTAGATTTTGCCTCCTAAAAAGTAAGTTTGCAGGCCCTGTTTGCCTGCATCTTCCCGACCGAAGCCTTCTTCCTGCTTCCAATCCGCCTCCCGGCACGGCCACCATCCCCGATTGGCCTTTAGCCTGTGTTTGCTTGGGCCTAGTGTCCGCGTGTGTTGCTGGGCTCCATTTACTGCCTGAGCAGGTGTGCGCTGCTTTCTCTGGGACCCGCTACACCATCTTGGCCCAAATTTGATTTTTCCTCCTAAAAAGTAAGTTAGCAGGCCCTGTGGGCCTGCATCTTCCCGACCGAAGCCTGCTTCCTGCTACCAACCCTCCTCCCGGCCCATCTACCATCCCTGATTCACCTTTGGCCCGTGTTTGCTTGGGTCTAGAGACTGCGTGTGTTGCTGGTCTCCATGTACTGCCTGAGCAGGTGTGCGCCGCTTCCTCTGGGACCCGCTACACCATCTTGGCCCACCTTTCATTTTTCCTTCTAAAAAGTAAGTTTGTAGACCCTGTTTCCCTGCATCTTCCCGAATGAAGCCTTCTTCCTGCTTCAAACCCTCCTCTGGCCTCCTAGCCTACCCACCATCCCTGATTTGGCCTTTAGCCCGTGTTTGCTTGGGTCTAGAGACTGTGTGTGTTGCGGGGCTCCATTTACTGCCTGAGCAGGTGTGTGCCGCTTCCTCTGGGACCCGCTACACCATCTTGGCCCAAATTAGATTTTTCCTCCTAAAAATGTAAGTTTACAGGCCCCGTGTGCCTGCATCTTCTGGACCAAAAACGTCTTCCTGCTTCCAACCCTCCTCCCGGCCCGACCACCATCCCCGATTCACCTTTGGCCCGTGTTTGCTTGGGTCTAGAGACCTCGTGTGTTGCTGGGCTCCATTTACTGCCTGAGCAGGTGTGCTCCGCTTCCTCTGGGACCCACTACACCATCTTGACCCACCTTTTGATTTTTCCTCCTAAAAAGTAAGTTTGCAAGCCCTTTGTGCCTGCATCTTCCCGATCGAAGACTTCTCCCTGCTTCCAACCCTCCTCCCGCCTCCCGGGCTGCCCACCGTCTCCGATTGGCCTTTGGCCCATGTTTGCTTGGGTCTAGAGACCGCGTGTGTTGCTGGGCTCCATTTACTGCCTGAGCAGGTGTGCTCCGCTTCCTCTGGGACCCACTATACCATCTTGACCCACCTTTTGATTTTTCCTCCTAAAAAGTAAGTTTGCAGGCCCTTTGTCCCCGCATCTTCCCGACTGAAGCCTTCTTCCTGCTTCCAACTCTCCTCCTGGCCCGCCGACCGTCCCCGATTGGCCTTTGGCCCGTGTTTGCTTGGCTCTAATGACCGCATGTGTTGCTGGGCTCCATTTACTGCCTGAGCAGGTGTGCGCCGCTTCCTCTGGGACCCGCTACACCATCTTGGCCCGAATTTGATTTTTCCTCCTAAAAAGTAAGTTTGCAGGCCGCGTGTGCCTGCATCTTCCGGACCAAAAACATCTTCCTGCTTCCAACCCTCCTCCCGGCCCGACCACCATCCCCGATTCACCTTTGGCCCATGTTTGCTTGGGTCTAGAGACTGCGTGTGTTGCTGGGCTCCATTTACTGCCTGAGCAGGTGTGCTCGCTTCCTCTGGGACCCACTACACCATCTTGGCCCAGATTAAATTTTCCACCTAAAAAGTAAGTTAGCAGGCCCTGTGTGTCCGCATCTTCCCGACCGAAGCCTTCTTCCTTCTTCCAACCCTCCTCCGGCTTCCCGGCCCCCCACCATCCCCGATTTGGCCTTTTACCCGTGTTTGCTTGGGTATAGAGACCGCGTGTGTTGCTGGGCTCCATTTACTGCCTGAGCAGGTGTGCTCGCTTCCTCTGGGACCCACTACACCATCTTGACCCACCTTTTGATTTTTCCTCCTAAAAAGTAAGTTTGCAGGCCCTTTGTACCCGCATCTTCCCGATCGAAGACCTCTCCCGGCTTCCGACCCTCCTCCGCCTCCCGGCCTGCCCACCGTCTCCGATTGGTCTTTGGCCCATGGTTGCTTGGGTCTATTGACCACATGTTTTGCTGGACTCCATTTACTGCCTGAGCAGGTATGCGCCGCTTCCTCTGGGATCCGCTACACCATCTTTGCCCAAATTTGATTTTTCCTCCTAAAAGTAAATTTTCAGGCGTTATGTGCCCACATCTTCCCGACCGAAGCCTTCTTCCTGCTTCCAACCCTCCTCCCGCCTCCCGGTCCGCCCACCATCCCCGATTCACCTTTGGCCCGTGTTTGCTTGGGTCTGGAGACTGCGTGTTTTGCTCGGCCCCGTTTACTGCCTGGGCAGGTGTGCGCCGCTTCCTCTGGGACCCGCTACACCATCTTGCCCCACCTTTGATTTTTCCTTCTAAAAAGTAAGTTTGCAGACCCCGTGTGCCTGCATCTTCCGGACCGAACCCTTCTTCCTGCTTCCAACCCTCCTCCTGGCCCGCCGACCGTCCCCGATTCACCTTTGGCCCGTGTTTGCTTGGGACTAGTGACCGCGTGTGTTGCTGGGCTCCATTTACTGCCTGAGCAGGTGGGTGCTGCTACCTCGGGGACCCGCTACACCGTCTTGGCTCAAATTTGATTTTTCCTCCTAAAATGTAAGTTTGTAGGCCCTGTGTGCCCGCATCTTCCCTACCGAAGCCTTCTTTCTGCTTCCAACCTGCCTCCCCGTGTTAGGCAGAAACTTGTGCAGTTCCCTTAGGGACCACTGCAAAAGGCTTAAGACTACAGGTGTTGGCAGTAAACACAATTTGTAGCAGTCTGTACCACCCAGATTTACCTGGTAGCTGTGGCTGAGCAGCCAGACTTCTCTCAAGAAGAGTTAGACAGTATATAGAGTATATAAGATAGGTACCAAAATACAGTAGCACAAGCAAACACTGACCAGAGCTTTGGTATCAAGTATATAATTATTTATTTAAAGACACACTTAGAAACACTAGCGCTATTATTGTAAGCAAGTTCAAAACAGTCACTATCAATATATATACATCCCTTATTCCTTATTAGACTTAGTTAACACCACTTATTTCCAGACAGAGGTGAGCGCTTAACTAAAGATGGCATTCCAATAAGTTAAGAAAAAGGGAGGGAAAAGGAAGAAATTAGAAACAGCACACAACACAATACTTTAGAAGCACTCAGCAAGGCAGAAAAGTCAAAGTCTACTTGTGAGCAAAACGCTCAGAGGCCAGGCTCCCTCTTGGAGAGAGTAGAACACCAATGCGCCCAAGATCACACAGTTTAAAAGGCTTGGAGAGTCTTACAGAGAGTTTAAAAAGGAATCAGTTCAGCTCAGAAAAGTTCAGTTAGCCAGCCTATGGCCAACCCAAGTGGTAAGTTGAGGATTTAAGAGACACCCCACACAGACCGTTGCGAGGGAGGCCAGGCGGACACAGTAACTTGAAAGTGGAGAGAATTCTCCAGCGGGGGCAGTTGTTCCTGGCAGCGGGTGAAGTCATGGCGTCATCCAGAGGAAGAGATGGACTCGACGTGGAGGAAAGCGGAAGGTTGTTGCACTGCCAGGGAAGAAACCAGCCGCGGAGTTCTCAGGTTAAAAGGTACTACCCTTTTATTCGCGGTAGTGGAAAATTTGGTATCCCGGTTGCCGGGGTGCTTGGCAGAGGCAAGGCGGCCACGAGATGATCCGGGAAGGCGAAAAGGCGGGCAAACTGGTTATCCCCACCAGTCCAAGGAAGAAGACACTTCGGGATGAAGATCTCCTCTGTCGTTGGAAGAAGTGGTGAGTCGGTTCAGCAGGGCTCCACTGGTGGTGTTGTCGTTGCAGGTCGGCTCAGCTTCTCCCTCTTCAGATTCTTTCGTCCTGTGGAGACGTCTGAAGTCCCAGTCTCCAAAGCCCTGCTTTTATGCAGAGAACCCCCATTCATCAGTCCTAGCTGTCACTCAAACATGCTAAGTGGTGAGCCGGGCGGCTCACCACTAGGACAATCACACAAGAGTGTGACTTGATTTGCCGAGGCAACTCAGTCCAGGGTGCCTAAACCCCCTCCCACGCCCGCTGTGGTACCCAGACAGAGTGGCACCACTTTTGGAGGCTTCTGTGGAGAAGCGTGCCAAAAAGTGGAACAAAGGGCTCGACTTGGGTTGGAGTCACAGAAGCGAACACAAATGCCATTTCGGAACCGAGTTCTGGGAAAAAAATACCAACCGGTGAATTAATATTAAATAAATAACCCGGCGGTATGTTCGAGGCTATAGGAATTAAATAAAGGAATTGGTAGCCTCGAACAATGGGAAAATCCCATAGAGATATATTTGCGGTCGAATATAAAAAGTAGTATCCACTGCCACCAGCCAAAACTCGATCAGGGGGAACGGAGACGTGCCCCCTCGAACAGACCCTGGGGCAATCGAATTGCCCCGACCAGTACGTCCACAATATGATGGTTTGTACTGGTTTCTGTTAATAATTTGGGACTAGTAAAGCCAATGGTGACTTTGCATGCCCTGGGAGACAGTAGTCAGTCCCAGGGTATGGAGTCTATGTTTGGGGGTCGCTACGACACCCCTGGGTTATGGCACGGAGGGTGCTGTGTAACCCATATCAAAAACACATGAAACCCTATGGAGTAAAAGACCCCATAGCCCATAAAACACATGGAAAGACAAAGGAACACCTCAAATCATGTCTAAGAGTGAGAGTAAGAGATTCTCACTCTTAGCAGGAGAAAGAAATAAACCCCGAAAATCCAGAAAAGCTGCTGGGGGACTCACTAGGTTTGGGAAATTAGCCTTTACAGAGAATTCTCCCTAACACTGGGCTCCATTTACTGCCTGAGCAGGTGTGCGCCGCTTCCTCTGGGACCCGCTACACCATTGATTTTTCCTCCTAAAAAGTAAGTTTGCAGGCCCGTGTGCCCGCATCTTCCCGACCGAAGCCTTCTTCTGGCTTCCAACCCTCCTCCCGCCTCCCGGCCCGCCCACCGTCCCCGATTGGCCTTTAGCCTGTGTTTGCTTTGGTCTAGTAACTGCGTGTGTTGCTGTGCTCCATTTACTGCCTGAGCAGGTGTGCGCCGTTTTCCTCTGGGACCCGCTACACCATCCTGGCCCACCTTTGATTTTTCCTCCTAAAAAGTAGGTTTTTAGGGCCCATGTGTCCGCATCTTCCCGACCAAAGCCTTCTTCCTGCTTCCAACCCGCCTCCCGGCCCGCCCACTGTCCCCGATTGGCCTTTGGCCCGTGTTTGCTTGGGTCTAGTGACCGCGTGTGTTGCTGGGCTCCATTTACTGCCTGAGCAGGTGTGCGCCGCTTCCTCTGGGACCAGCTACACCATCTTGGGCCAAATTTGATTGCTCCTCCTAAAAAGTAAGTTTGCAGGCCCTGTGTGCCTGCATCTTCCCAACCGAAGCCTTCTTCCGGCTTCCAACCCTCCTCTGGCCTCCTGGCCTGCCCAACCTCCCCAATTTGGGCTTTAGCCCGTGCTTGCTTGGGTCGAGAGATCCGGTGTGTTGCAGGGCTCCATTTACTGCCTGAGCAGGTCTGTGCCGCTTCCTCTGGGACCCGCTACACCATCCTGGCCCACCTTTGATTTTTCCTCCTAAAAAGTAGGTTTTTAGGGCCCATGTGTCCGCATCTTCCTGACCAAAGCCGCCTTCCTGCTTCCTACCCTCCTCCTGGCCCACCCACTGTCCCCGATTGACCTTTGGCCTGTGTTTGCTTGGGTCTGGAGACTGTGTGTGTTGCTGGGCTCCATTTACTGCCTGAGCAGATCTGCGCCGCTTTCTATGGGACCCGCTACACCATCTTTGCCCACCTTTGTTTTTTCCTTCTAAAAAGTAAGTTTGCAGACCCCGTGTGCCTGCATCTTCCTGACTGAAGCCTTCTTCCTGCTTCCAACCCTCCTCCCGGCCCGCCCACCGTCCCTGATTGGCCTTTAGCCTGTGTTTGCTTGGGTCGAGTAACCGCGTGTGTTGCTGGGCTCCATTTACTGCTTGAGCAGGTGTGCGCCGCTTCCTCTGGGACCCGCTACACAGTCTTGGCCCAAATTATGATTTTTCCTCCTAAAAAGTAAGTTTGCAGGCCCTGTGTGCCTGCATCTTCCCAACCGAAGCCTTCTTCCGGCTTACAACCCGCTTCCTGGCCCGCCCAGCGTCCCCCATTGGGCTTTAGCCTGTGTTTGCTTGGGTCTAGAGACTGCGTGTGTTGCTGGGCTCTATTTACTGCCTGAGTAGGTGTGCGCCGTTTCCTCTGCGACCCGCTACACCATCTTGGCCCACCTTTGATTTTTCCTTCTAAAAAGTAAGTTTGTAGATCCGTTTTGCCTGCATCTTCCCGAATTAAGCCTTCTTCCTGCTTCCAACCCTCCTCCCAACTCGCCCACTGTCCCCGATTAGCCTTTGGCCCGTGCTTGCTTGGGTCTAGTGACCGCGTGTGTTGCTGGACTCCATTTACTGCTTGAGCAGGTGTGCGCCGCTTCCTCTGGGACCCGCTACACAGTCTTGGCCCAAAGTATGATTTTTACTCCTAAAAAGTAAGTTTGTAGGCCCCATGTGCCCACATCTTCCCCGACTAAGGCCTTTTTCCTGCTTTTAAAACTCCTCTGGCCTCCCGGTCCGCCCACCATCCCCGATTTGGCCTTTGGCCCATGCTTGCTTGGATCTGGAGACCGCGTGTGTTGTTGGACTCCATTTACTGCCTGCGCAGGTGTGCACCGCTTCCTCTGGGACCCGCTACACCATCTTAGCCCCAATTAAATTTTCCTCCTAAAAATTAAGTTAGCAGGGCATCTTCCCAAACAAAGCCTTCTTTCTGCTTCCAACCCGCTTCCTGGCCCGCCCACCGTCGCCGATTGGGATTTAGCCTGTGTTTGCTTGGGTCTAGTGACCGCGTGTGTTACTGGGCTCCATTTACTGCCGGAGTAGGTGTGTGCGGCTTACTCTGGGACCCGCTACACCATCTTGGCCCAAATTTGATTTTCCCTCCTAAAAAGTAAGTTTGCAGGCCCTGTGTGCCCGCATCTTCCCGACCGAAACCTTCTTTCCAGCTTCCAACCGGCCTCCCGGCCCGCCCACAGTCCCCGATTGTCCTTTGGCCTGTGTTTGCTTGGGTCTAGAGACTGCATGTTTTGCTGGACTCCATTTACTGCCTGAGCAGGTGTGCGCCGCTTCCTCTGGGACCCACTACACCATCTTGGCCAACCTTGATTTTTCCTCCTAAAAAGTAAGTTTGCAGACCCTTTGTGTCCGCATCTTCCTGACTGAAGCCTTCTTCCTGCTTCCAACCCGCCTCCCGGCCCGCCCACCATCCCCGATTTGGCCTTTGGCCCATGTTTGCTTGGGTCTAGTGACCGCGTGTGTTGCTGGGCTCCATTTACTGCCTGAGCAGGTGTGCGCCGCTTCCTCTGGGATCCGCTACACCAGCTTTGCCCAAATTTGATTTTTCCTCCTAAAAAGTAAGTTTGCAGGCCGCGTGTGCCTGCATCTTCCGGACCAAAAACATCTTCCTGCTTCCAACCCTCATCCCGGCCTGACCACCATCCCCGATTCACCTTTGGCCCGTGTTTGCTTGGGTCTAGAGACTGCGTGTGTTGCTGGGCTCCATTTACTGCCTGAGCAGGTGTGCGCCGCTTTTCTGGGACCCACTACACCATCTTGGCCCACCTTTGATTTTTCCTCCTAAAAAGTACTTTTGCAGGACCTGTGTGCCCGCATCTTCCCACCGAAGCCTTCTTCCTGCTTCCAACCGTCCTCCCGGCCCACCCACCGTCCCCGATTGGCCTTTAGCCTGTGTTTGCTTGGGTCTAGTGACCCCCTGTGTTGCTGGGTCCATTTACTGCCTGAGTAGGTGTGCGCCGCTTACTCTGGGACCCGCTACACCATCTTGGCCCAAATTTGATTTTCCAGCCTAAAAAGTAAGTTAGCAGGCTCCGTGCGCCCGCATCTTCCCGACCGAAACCTTCTTGATGTCTCCAACCCGCCTCCCGGCCGCTGTCCCCGATTGGCCTGTGGCCCGTGTTTGCTTGGGTCTTGTGACCGCGTGTGTTGCTGGGCTCCATTTACTGCCTGAGCAGGTGTGCGCCGCTTCCTCTGGGACCCACTACACCATCTTGGCCCAAATTAAATTTCCCACCTAGAAAATAAGTTAGCAGGCCCTGTGTGTCCGCATCTTCCCGACCGAAGCCTTCTTTCTGCTTCCAACCCTCCTCCAGCCTCCCGGCCCCCCACCATCCCCGATTTGGCCTTTGGCCCATGTTTGCTTGGGTATAGAGACTGCGTGTGTTGCTGGGCTCCATTTACTGCCTGAGCAGGTGTGCTCGCTTCCTCTGGGACCCACTACACCATCTTGACACACCTTTCGATTTTTCCTCCTAAAAAGTAAGTTTGCAGGCCCTTTTGAGCCTGCATCTTCCCGACCAAAGCCTGCTTCCAACCCTCCTCCTGGCCCGCCGACCGTCCCCGATTGGCCTTTGGCCCGTGTTTGCTTGCGACTAGTGACCGCGTGTGTTGCGGGGCTCCATTTACAGCCTGAGCAGGTGGGTGCTGCTACCCCTGGGACCCGCTACACCGTCTTGGCTCAAATTTGATATTTCCTCCTAAAATGTAAGTTTGCAGGCCCTGTGTGCCCGCATCTTCCCTACCGAAGCCTTCTTTCTGCTTCCAACCTGCCTCCCCGTGTTAGGCAGAAACTTGTGCAGTTCCCTTAGGGACCACTGCAAAAGGCTTAAGACTACAGGTGTTGGCAGTAAACCCAATTGGTAGCAGTCTGTACCACCCAGATTTACCTGGTAGCTAAGGCTGAGCAGCCAGACTTCTCTCAAGAAGAGTTAGACAGTATATAGAGTATATAAGATAGGTACCAAAATACAAACACTGCAAGCACAAGCAAACACTGACCAGAGCTTTGGTATCAAGTATATAATTATTTATTTAAAGACACACTTAGAAACACTCTAGCACTATTATTGTAAGCAAGTTCAAAAACACAGTCACTATCAATTTATATACATCCCTTATTCCTTATTAGACAAGTCTTAGTTAACACCACTTATTTCCAGACAGAGGTGAGCACTTAACTAAAGATGGCATTCCAATAAGTTAAGAAAAAGGGAGGGAAAAGGAAGAAATTAGAAACAGCACACAACACAATACTTTAGAAGCACTCAGCATGGCAGAAAAGTCAAAGTCTACTTGTGAGCAAAAAGCTCAGAGGCCAGGCTCCCTCTTGGAGAGAGTAGAACACCAATGCGCCCAAGATCACACAGTTTAAAAGGATTGGAGAGTCTTGCAGAGAGTTTAAAAAGGAATCAGTTCAGCTCAGAAAAGTTCAGTTAGCCAGCCTAGGGCCAACCCAAGTGGTAAATTGAGGATTTAAGAGACACCCCACACAGACCGTTGCGAGGGAGGCCAGGCGGACACAGTAACTTGAAAGTGGAGAGAATTCTCCAGCGGGGGCAGTTGTTCCTGGCAGCGGGTGCAAGTCATGGCGTCATCCAGAGGAAGCGATGGTCTCGACGTGGAGGAAAGCTGAAGGTCGTTGCACTGCCAGGGAAGAAACCAGCCGTGGAGTTCTCCGGTTAAAAGGTACTACCCTTTTATTCGCGGTAGTGGAAAAACGTGGTATCCCGGTTGCCGGGGTGCTTGGCACAGGCAAGGCGGCCACAAGATGATCCGGGAAGGCGAAAAGGCGGGCAAACTGGTTATCCCCACCAGTCAAAGGAAGAAGACTCTTGGGGATGAAGATCTCCTCTGTCGTTGGAAGAAGTGGTGAGTCGGTTCAGCAGGGCTCCACCGGTGGTGTCGTCGTTGCAGGTCAGCTCAGCTTCTCCCTCTTCGGATTCTTTGGTCCTGCGGCGACGTCTGAAGTCCCAGTCCCCAAAGCCCTACTTTTATGCAGAGAACCCCAATTCATCAGTCCTAGCTGTCACTCGAACATGCTAAGTGGGAGGCCACCAGGGGGCGCGCAGGCAATGGCTGCCTGATCGCATCGCTCCCGCCGGATCCGGGTTTCCAGAGGGTATTGAGCCCCCCCCTGAGACCCCCCCGGAGGCACACCCGCTAGTTCTGGCCGAGCAACCCCCTGGGCGCCCCCGAAGCGAAAGAACGGAGTCCACAGACCCCGGGAAGCCCGAGATCGAGTCCCGTGTGAGCCACGGGAAGTCAAGATACGCGGCCTGGCCGGCCGCAGAACCAGGAAAGCAGCGAGGCCTTCCAGCGCCCCCGCGGGCGCACTTTCCGGATTGCTGGCAGTGAGAAGCGGGAGGGGCGTTGGCCAGCCCTGGCCGGGACCGAAGATCTGCGCCGGGAGCTGGGAGCGGAGACTGGGCGGCGCGGACCCGGTGGCACATTTGGAGCGAGCCCCCATCGGGTCGCATCAGAGGCCTTCCCGCGCCCCCGCGGGCGCACCTTCTGGTCTGGCCGGCAGGGAGAAGCAAGAGGTACGTTGGCCAGCCCCGGCTGGGTTGGGAGACCCGCTGTGGAAGATGTGCCCCTCCCGCCCGCCGGAGCCGAGGATCTGCGAGCGGCGCGTTTGGAGCGGGCCTCCATCAGGACTCTTCAGAGCCGTGTAGACGATCGGAGGTGCGGGGGAGCACCCGAGCACTGGCCCTGGGCGGCGGGGGACCCCCCCGGCGCCCTGGTCCCCCCCCCCACCTTCAACAGCTACCCGGGTGTGTGGCCCCCACTGAGGGATGGTGGGGCGAGTGCCCGCCCGGTAGGATCCCCCCACCCACTGTGGGGATCGGGTCCAAGTGAAAGGGGGACAGGAGCCACGACCCCCCCATCGTGGGTCCTAAGGCCTTGGTTCCACGAGGGCAGCTGCTCCCACGACCCCCCCGGGGGAAAAAGCCAGGACAGGCCCCGGCTGGCCACAGAGACTTTGACACAGGGTGTGTGGCCCCCGCCAGGCGTCGGTGGGGCGTGTGCCCGCCCCCAGTTCGGTAAGGCTTTCTCCCCGAGGCACTGGGGTCCATCTCACCACACAGGGGGGAACCTTCGCTTCTGCCCCCCCCCCCGGGCGGGCCATCTACGGACTGTGCCGGGGAGGCCTCCCCCCCCCCCCCCCCCGACGGGGACACGAAAGGCGGACCACCTACCCTCGGGATACACACCGGATGAGCTGGAGGGAGACCCTGCAGGGGTACCGCTTTCGAGAGGTCAATAGGGGCAACAACGGTTCGGGCCTCAAAAGAACCATGGCTCAGTCGGAGGACACGGCGCACCCCCCATTGGCCATGGAGAGGGGCTTCGCCTCGATCCTACAAGAAATCAGGGACTGACATAGCTCAGAAATTCGTAAAAATGGACCAGAGGGTGGATAAGGTCGAGGACAGACTGCTTCAGGTTGAGACCAATCAATCCTCATCTGTGTCCCAAGACATACAATTAAATTTGAGGCTGGAGGCCCTGGAGAAGAGAGATGAGGAGAGAGCCCGGTAGATGGACGATTTTGAGAACAGGGAGAGAAGGAATAACCTCAGAATCTTTGGGGTGCCGGAGCTGGAAGGAGAGACAGAGAGGGACGTTATCAGAGCAGTGCGGGACATCATCACCCTCCTATTCGCCGAAGAGATGACCACGGAACTCACGTTCGACAGGGTGCATAGGGCGGGGGGCCCCCGGTCGATATTGGTCCGGTTCCACTACTATTCAGAGAAAACGAAGGTGCTGGAGGAGGCCAGGAAGGCCCGAGAAATCACCTATAATAATGCTCAGGTCTCAATATTCCAAGACCTTTCCGCTTACACGCTAGCTAGGCGGAGAATGTGTCGCCCGCTCACGCAGTTACTCAAGGAGAAGGGAGTGCGATACAGATGGGGCTACCCCTTCTCCCTGACATTTGAATACATGGGCCAAAGAACTACCCTGGTCACGGAAGAGGACATACAGGGAGCCTTGCTGGAATATGCAACGGACACGAACGCCCCGGAGAGGCCCATCGGGGCCGGAGAGGGCTGGACCTAGCGGCCCCGGCCCGTCGGGGGGAAAGGAGGAGGCGAACCGGCGCATGAAAGTTCCGAAAAATGAACACGCCATCACCAGCTAAAGACGGGGAACGGAAGGACCCTGAGGACTGAGGAGAACGGGGTCGCTGCGTAAAGGTTGGGACAGCTCAGTTCGGTGCGAGTGGTTGTACCGATTTCTACACCCCGACAGACAGCAGGGCCCCACCCCTTCGATACATACACGGGATGTATCGAAGGGGTGGGGCCCTGGGGGGCCCGGGGGGCTCAGGAGGAACAGCTTCCAATGTGATCGGCCTGGCTAGGGGAGCGGGCTGGTGGTTCGGCCAAAAGCCAGTTATGGCGGGACAATTTGGCTGGACGCTGGGGAGGGGGGAGGGGGTCAACGCAAAAGTTGGGGTGTTTCAGTTTGGGGGGCGTCTGGGGGGCAGTTGGGGAACAGTTACAGGCCCTCCCGGAGGGGTGGGGAGGAGGGGGGAGCAACGGATCCAACTATGGGAGCACTTAAACAAGGGTGGTGTAGGTGAGTCGACACGGAGAGTAGAGTTGCTAGATAATGGCTGACGGTCTGCCGGCCCTGGGAGTGGGCACACTCAATGTACGGGGCCTAAACACCCCCACAAAGAGGTCCCTGGTCTCTAGAGAATTCAGGAGGGCTGGTCTCGATCTCCTCTTCATGCAAGAGACTCATTGGGCAAGAGGGAAGGAACCTAAGATACGGGGGGGAGGAATAGGGGAGGTGTTCTGCGCGTCTCACAGGGCCAAGAAGAGGGGGGTGGCCATCCTTCTGGGGAGAAATGTGGGCTTTGAAAAAGAGGAAATAGTGAAAGACCCTGAAGGCCAATACCTGCTGGTACGAGGGTCCCTGCAGGGCGCCCCGCTCACCCTGGCGGGGATATACGGTCCCAACGAGGGCCAGGCCCAGTTCTGGGAGGGGGTGGCGGAGAAACTCAAGCTCTTTGTCCGGGGGGGTTGGTGGTGGGAGGCGATTTCAACATGGTTATAGACCCAAACCTGGACAGAAGGCGTGTTGGCCCTCAGCTATCCAGGCCCGCGGATGTCCTCATGGCCTGGTCCTTCCAGAAGGTTAACGCAGAGCTGGGCCTGTTGGACACGCTCCCCTCCCCCGGGTCGGGTACCCCTTCCTTCACATATTATTCGTCCATCCACTCGTCCTTTTCCAGAATTGACTACATCCTGGTGGATGAGACCCTGCATTCATATGTTACGGGCCACAAGGTCGACCCTGTCCCCTGGTCGGATCATGACCTGGTTCGAACCACCATTGCAAGGGGCTGGCTAAGCGACCGCAGAGGAAGATGGAGATGTAATGACTCCCTGCTAAAAGATGAGGTCCGCGCCCAGGAGGTGCTGGAGGCTATCACAGAATTCTTCGAGTTTAATGATAATGGTGAGGTGGGCCCACACACCCTATGGGATGCCTTCAAGGCCACAATGAGGGGCCTTCTTATTAAAATGAGTGCTCAGGCCAAAAGAGTGAGGGAAGCCCAGGAGAAAGCCCTGAGGGGGAAAATAGCCCAACTCCAGCCGGGGGGGCCCCCAGCAGCCCCCTTGGATCATGGTCAACTCGAATCGCTGGCCGATTATCGGCTCCAGCTGCGAGACCTTCTCCTGCACAAAACGGAGCAAAGTCTCCAACTGGTCAAGCAGAAGTACTACGAAAAGGGGGAAAAAGCGTCCAGAATCTTAGCCTGGAAACTGAGGGAGGTGCAGAGGGAGAGAATGGTAAAGGCAGTGAGGAGTGAGGAGGGGACCATGGGCCATGACACTCCACACATAGGAGAGGCCTTCCGGAGATATTACGAAAAACTCTATACCTCGGAATGTGAGGGGCGGGACGAGGAGATAGAGGGGTTTCTAAACTCAGTTCGGATACCGGCTCTGTCCGGGGAGATGGCCGAGGGACTGGAGGGCCCGGTGACCGAAGAAGAGGTGGTGTCATGATCTCTGCTTCCAAAAGGTCAGGGTTTTCCCAACTCCTTTGGAAGCAGATCCATAACCCAGGTTCCGAGTGCCAACCAGTCCTAATTGGGACCTTTTGGACCCAGTCCTGGCGCCAGTGGCACCAGGCTCATAAATATGCCCAGTCCCAGCGCTGGAAGCGCCGGGCTCATAATGCTTGGGTGGACTTACCTGCAGCAGACCATGCTGCTTACTTGCCTGCCAGTTGAGCCTCTGATCCTCTTCTGTTTGGAACTACTTTTCCTGTTGGGTGGGGCAGGAGCCACTCCCTAGATTCAGAACACTGGAACTCTTCTGGAAAGCAGGAACTCTTTTCTTACCTAGGCATGGCTGTGGAAGGAGACACCTAAGCACTACAGGAGGCTATTTAAACCACACCCGATGGATGAATCTTGCTTTGCGTTATTCTGCATCCTCTGCAGCAGAACGCTCATCGTGTCTTCTGCATCTGATCCTGGGCCTAAGGAAAAAGGCTTACCATCCTGAATCCAGTCTTCTGCAACACCTATAAAGACAAGAAAGAACAGGTTAGCATTACAGTCTTCAGTGACAGCTCTTCACTTACCTGGTCCATCGGCTGTCACCAACGCCTCGCGTTGCATTCCGGCATCTGAAAGACAAAGGTTTACCTACTCTTCGTGCGCTCCGGAGGTCTTCACATTGCATTCCGGCATCTGAAAGACAAAAGCTTACCAACTCTTTGCACGCTCCGGAGGCCTTCGGCGCTGCATCCCGCATCTGAAAGACAAAACAAGGTGCGTTTAAAGACATTGGGGAACTTTAATACTCACGTGCCATTACTCCTTTCCACATCTAACCCAGTGGGTATTCCGGCACCCTGCAGCCGCTCCGAACTTGTACCTGCAAAATAAAAAGACAGTTAGAGCGCATCGTGAAGCAGGCAACAAGCGCTTACTTACGTGCTTCCAGGCGCTTCTATTCATCACACGGGCTCCATCTTCAACTGACTTCAGCCCGTCATCCGCCATCGCCGGAACCCTGCAAAACAAGAAACATCATTACTAAAGACTTTAAAAACATTAGAATTACTCGAAACTTACCGTTCGTGCAGTAAACGACGGACAGCAGTCCTCTGAAGTCAAGAGGCCTGCTCCCCTTATCCAGTGAAGAAACTGGTTACAGCACCCTGCCCCGAGGCAGATGGAGAGCACGGCGTTCACTTACCTAAGGTGAGAGCGTTAACCTTTGGGGTTCTACAGGAGAAGAGAAAGGGAAGAAGAGAGAGACATTCAATAACCCAGTTCCTTAATCCCATATTTTTCTATCTGCAGATATCTTACCCTTCGAGTCATACATACAGTGCACAGAGGTCCAGCCCAAAGAGCCAGCCGTGTGTTACACATCACCTTTGAAGATACGGTATACGCCCAGTCAAGACCGGCGCCTCTACGGGAATCAGGTGAGCGTTACAGGTGGGTAACGCAATTAGCGGGATGAAGGCGGGGACCTCCCCCGGGGAGGATGGTTTCACAGTGTCCTTCTATAAACGGTTCCGCTCTACTCTGGCCCCACACCTAGTGAAGGTTTTCAATGCGGTATTAGAGGGGGGGACCCTCCCGGACTCCATGATGGAGGCCATAATTGTCGTACTTCCCAAGGAAGGTAAGGACCCCACTGAGTGTTCCTCATACCGCCCAATATCCCTACTGAACATTGATGTCAAGGTTCTTGCCAAGGTTATTGGGAAACGGATGGAGAAGATTTTGCCGACACTGATCCACGGGGACAAGGTGGGGTTTGTAAGGAGAAGGCAGGGCTCGGATAACATCCGTAAAACCATAAACTTGATCCACCATGCCCAGAATTCTGACCTCGACGCGAGCGTCCTCTCTCTGGACTCGGAGAAAGCGTTCGACCGGGTCGAATGGAGATATATGGAGCTTCTTCTCGAGAGAATGGGCTTTGGCGCACACATCAGGGGTTGGGTGACTGCACTATACAGAGCTCCGAAGGCCAGGGTACAAGTGAATGGCAAGCTGTCGGACCCCTTCCCCCTCTCACGGGGCACGAGACAGGGATGCCCACTGTCCCCCCTGTTGTATATCCTTACGATGGAACCCTTGGCCATAGCGGTTAGGTCGCACCCGGAGATCAGAGGGATTATGATGGGTGAGGTGGAATTTAAGCTCTCCCTGTTTGCTGATGACATCCTGGCATATCTGGTGGACCCCGGCGCCTCCCTCCCTCACTTCCTGTCCCTGGTGAACGCATTTGGGCACTTCTCGGGGCTAAAGATTAATGCTTCCAAATCGGTTCTTCTCCCCATGCGGGTAAATGATCCGGTTCTTGACCCCTTGGGCACACTTCATGGGATCGCAGTGGGTAAGGTTTCCATACGCTATCTGGGCGTCCTCCTCACCAGGGACCTGTCCAAACTGTCCCCCGCCAACTATGAACCGGTCTTGGCTGGCATTACCGCGGACCTCAGGAGGTGGGGCTCTATGATCTTGTCCTGGTACGGCCGCATGACGGCAGTGAAGATGAACGTGCTGCCGCGCCTGCTGTATCTCTTTACCTCTCTCCCAACCAACATTCCCGACCACCTCTTGAGGACTCTACAGAATGCGGTCCGAGAGTTTATTTGGCAGGGCAGGACCCCGAGGACTGCGAGGGCGGTACTGACCTTGCCGAGGGAGGAGGGGGGGGGGCTTTGGCTTGCCCGATTTCCAGCTTTATTTCCGGGCTGCCCAGTTGCGAGTCCTCCTGGAGCACATGAGGGAGGGGATGGGCACCTACTGGTCTTACCTGGAGGATATGGACGCTCACCCCCTCAAGGTCCGGGATCTTCTCTGGGCACCATGCAGGTTTATCCCGAACAGATTGAAATCCCATCCCACCTTGGGTGTCCTTTGGGCTGTCTGGAGGGAGGGCCCCCAGACGGCGCACCTGACGTCGTGGCCATCTCCAATGTCCTCTCTCTGGGGACACCCGTTCAGATTAGGTAATAGGGGGTTTTCCGAGGCACAGGCATGGTCCGATTCGGGTCTGGAATGGGCGGGACAGTTGTTCCGGGAGGGGGAATTCCTGCCGTATGAGGACCTAAGGGACGCTATTGGGCGGGGGTCTCTCTCCGTGTTTGAGTATCTACGCTTGAAGGATATTCTCTGTGACCAATCATGGGGCGAGAACTTGAAGAGGCAGCTGACCCCCTTTGAGAAGTTCCTCGAAATGGCGACCTCTAGAAAGGGAGCCGTCTCCGGAATGTATAGAATCCTCAACACTGTAAATTTGGTGGAACGGAGGGGTTTCCGCTCATATTGGAACGACCTCGCAGGGGAAGTGATTTCGGAGGACGCCTGGGCGAGGATATTCAGAATTGCCTTCCACGGAAATTTGTTCACAGCAGATATGGAACATAACTTTAAGATTTTGCAGGGATGGCACAGAGACCCTGTGAAACTGTCTAAAATGTTTGCGGCGGTGTCCCCTGATTGCCCGAGGGGCTGCGGCCAGAGGGGTTCACGAGGCCACATGTGGTGGCACTGCCCGAAGGTGCAGGCGTACTGGGAGGAGGTGAGGGGTTGGATGGCTGAGGTCACAGAGGAACTGCTTCCCCAGGACCCTCTGACAGTGTTGTTGGGCCTCCCGCCAGAGACCTCGGACCTCTACAGGTACCCCAGAATGTGGGAAACGATGCTACGGGCGGGGAGGGTGGCATTGGCACAGAAATGGAAGAGTCCGGAGACCCCGTCCAAGGCGGACTGGCTAAAGAAGTTGAAAAACATGTTTCTAATGGACAAACTAACGGCCATGGTGAACAATGATTCCGGAGCATTCCTTGAAAATTGGCAGGGGGTACGGGAGTCCTGGGGATGGGATGTGCACTGATGCCTGACGGGGGGCTGAGCGGGGCTCAGGGGGTCAAGGCCGAAAGACAGTGCCAAAAGGCACCAGGGACCCTACGGACTAAATGGGCGCCCACGGCCCGGGGGGCATTCGGTCGACCCATAGCCACCAAAGAGCGCCGACGTTCACATTCACTACCAAGTAATGGATGCAAAAGAAAAGTCCATGTCTCCCTATGTTATGGTTCAAGTTTGTATAACGAGGGGTACCTAAACCCCCTCCCACACCCTCTGTGGTACCCAGACAGAGTGGCACCACTTTTGGAGGCTTCTGTGGAGAAGCCCGCCAAAAAGTGGAACAAAGGGCTCGACTTGGGTTGGAGTCACAGAATCGAACACAAACGCCATTTTGGAACCGAGTTCTGGCAAAAAATACCAACCGGTAAATTAATATTAAACAAATAACCCGGCGGTATATTTGAGGCTATGTTAAAAAGTATTAGCCTCGAACAATAGGAAAATCCCATAGGAATATATTTGCGGTTAAATATAAAAAGTAGTATCCACTGCCACCAGCCAAAACTCGCTCATGGGGGACTGGACAGTGCCCCCTCGAACAACAGACCCAGGGGCAATTGAATTGCCCCTACCAGTATGCCCACAATATGATGGTTTGTACTGGTTCTGTTCACAATTTAGGACTAGTAAAGCCAATGGTGACTTTACGTACCCTGGGAGACAGTAGTCAGTCCCAGGGTATGGAGTCTATGTTTGGGGGTCACTATGACACCCCTGTGTTACGGCACGGAGGGTGCTGTGTAACACATATACCAAAAACACATGAAGCCCTATGGAGTAAAAGACCCCATAGCCCATAAAACACATACAAAGTCAAAGGATATCTCAAATCATGTCTAAGAGTGGGAGAAAAAGAGTCTCACTCTTAGCAGGTGAAAAAAATAAACCCCAAAAATCCAGCAAAGCTGCTGGGGGACTCACTAGGTTTGGGAAATTAGCCTTAACAGAGAATTCTCCCTAAAACCCGGCCCGCCCACCGTCCTCGATTGGCCTTTGGCCCATGTTTGCTTGGGTCTATTGACCGCGTGTTTTGCTGGACTCCATTTACTGCCTGAGCAGGCGTTCGCCGCTTCCTCTGGGACCCGCTACACCATCTTGGACCACCTTTGATTTTTCCTCCTAAAAAGTAAGTTTGCAGGCCCTTTTGTGCCTGCATCTTCCCGACCAAAGCCTTCTTCCTGCTTCCAACCCTCCTCCGGCCTCCTGGCCCGCCCACCCTCCTCAATTTGGCCTTTAGCCTGTGTTTGCTTGGGTCTAGTGACCGCGTGTGTTGCTGGGCTCCATTTACTGCCTGAGCAGGTCTGTGCCGCTTCCTCTGGGACCCGCTACACCGTCTTGGCCAAATTTGATTTTTCCGCCTAAAAAGTAAGTTTGCAGGCCCCGTGTGCTTGCATCTTCCAGACCGAAACCTTCTTCCTGCTTCCAACCAGCCTCCCGGCCCATCCACCATCCCCGATTCGCCTTTGGCCCGTGTTTGCTTGGGTCTAGAGACTGCATGTGTTGCTGGGCTCCATTTACTGCCTGAGCAGGTGTGCGCCGCTTCCTCTGGGACCCGCTACACCATCTTGGCCCACCTTTGATTTTTCCTCCTAAAAAGTAAGTTTGCAGGCCCTGTGTGCCTGCATCTTCCAGACCGAAGCCTTCTTCCTGCTACCAACCCGCCCACCTTCCCCGATTGGGCTTTAGTCTGTGTTTGCTTGGGTCTAGTGACCGCGTGTTTTACTGGGCTCCATTTACTGCCCGAGTAGGTGTTCGCGGCTTACTCTAGGACCCGCTACACCATCTTGGCCCAAATTTGATTTCCCTCCTAAAAAGTAAGTTTGCAGGCCCTGTGTGCCCGCATCTTCCCGACCGAAGCCTTCTTCCTGCTTCCAACCCTCCTCCCGGCTCGCCCACTGTCCCCGATTGTCCTTTGGCCCGTGTTTGCTTCGGTCTAGTCCATTTACTGCCTGAGCAGGTGTGCGCTACTTCCTCTGGGACCCGCTACACCATCTTGGCCCAAATTTGATTTTTTCTCCTAAAAAGTAAGTTTTCAGGCCCTGTGTGCCTGCATCTTCCAGACCGAAACCTTCTTCCTGCTTCCAACCCGCCTCCCGGCCCGCCCACCATCCCGATTCACCTTTGGCCCGTGTTTGCTTGGGTAGAGTGACCGCGTGTGTTGCTGGGCACCATTTACTGCCTGATCAGGTGTGCGCCGCTTCCTCTGGGACCTGCTACACCATCTTCGCCCAAATTTGATTTTTCCTCCTAAAAAGTAAGTTTGCAGGCCGCGTGTGCCTGCATCTTCCAGACCAAAAACGTCTTCCTGCTTCCAACCCTCCTCCCGGCCCGACCACCATCCCCGATTCACCTTTGGCCCGTGTTTGCTTGGGTCTAGAGACTGCGTGTGTTGCTGGGTCCATTTACTGCCTGAGTAGGTGTGCGCCGCTTACTCTGAGACCCACTACACCATCTTGGCCCAAATTTGATTTTCCAGCCTAAAAAGTAAGTTAGCAGGCCCCGTGCGCCTGCATCTTCCCGACCGAAACCTTCTGGATGTCTCCAACTCACCTCCCTGCCCGCCCGCCTTCCCCGATTGGCCTATGGCCCGTGTTTGCTTGGGTCTAGTGACCGCATGTGTTGCTGGGCTCCATTTCCTGCCTGAGCAGGTGGGCGCCGATACCTCTGGGACCCGCTACACCGTCTTGGCCCAAATTTGATTTTTCATCCTAAAAAGTAAGTTTGCAGGCCCTGTGTGCCCGCATATTCCCGACCGAAGACTTCTTCCTGCTTCCAACCCGCCTCCCGGCCCGCCCATAGTCCCCGATTTGCCTTTGGCCCGTGTTTGCTTGGGTCTTGTGACCGCGTGTGTTGCTGGGCTCCATTTACTGCCTGAGCAGGTGTGCGCCGCTTCCTCTGGGACCTGCTGCACCATCTTGGCCCAAATTTGATTTTTCCTCCTAAAAAGTAAGTTTGCAGGCCCTGTGTGCCCACATCTTCCCGACCGAAGCCTTCTTCCTGCTTCCAACCTGCCTCCCGGCCCGTCCACAGTCCCCGATTGGCCTTTAGCCTGTTTTTGCTTGGGTCTAGTGAGCGCCTATTTTGCTGGGATCCATTTACTGCCTGAGTAGGTGTGCGCCGCTTCCTCTGGGACCCACTACACCGTCTTGGGGGGGATCGGTTAAGACCTTGGTGGAGGGCCAATCGGGGACAGTGGGCGGGCCAGGAGGTTGGAGGAGGGTTGGATACAGGAAGAAGGCTTCGGTCGGGAAGATGCAGGCACACGAGGCCTGCAAACTTACTTTTTAGGAGGAAAAATCAAATTTGGGCCAAGATGGTGTATCGGGTCCCAGAGGAAGCGGCGCACACCTGCTCGGGCAGTAAATTAAGCCAAGCAACACACGCGGTCACTAGACCCAAGCAAACACGGGCCAAAGGCCAATCGCGGACCGTGGGCAGGCCGGGAGAAGGGAGGAGGATTGGAAGCAGGAAAAGGTTTCGGTCCGGAAGATGCAGGCACACGGGGCCTGCAAACTTACTTTTTAGGAGGAAAAATCAAATTTGGGCCAAGATGGTGTAGCGGGTCCCAGAGGAAGCGGCGCACACCTGCTCAGGCAGTAAATGGAGCCCAGCAACACACGCGGTCACTAGGCCCAAGCAAACACAGGCCAAAGGCCAATCGGGGACGGTGGGCGGGCCGGGAGACGGGTTGGAAGCACGAAGAAGGCTTTGGTCGGGAAGATGCGGGCACACAGGGCCTGCAAACTTACTTTTTAGGAGGAAAAATCAAATTTGGGCCAAGACGGTGTGCAGGGCCCAGAGGAAGCGGCGCACACCTGCTCAGGCAGTAAATGGAGCACAGCAACACACTCGGTCACTAGACCCCCAAGCAAACACGGGCCAAAGGCCAATCGGGGACGGTGGGCGGGCTGGGAGTCAGGAGGAGGGTTGGAAGCAGGAAGAAGGTTTCGGTCCAGAAGATGCAGGCACACGGGGCCTGTAAACTTACTTTTTAGGAGGAAAAATCTAATTTGGGCCAAGATGGTGTAGCGGGTCCCAGAGGAAGCGGCACACAATTGCATAGGCAGTAAATGGAGCCCAGCAACACACACGGTCACTAGGCCCAAGCAAACACAGGCTAAAGGCCAATCTGGGACGGTGGGCGGGCCGGGAGGCGGGTTGGAAGCACGAAGAAGGCTTTGGTCGGGAAGATGCGGGCACACAGGGCCTGCAAACTTACTTTTTAGGAGGAAAAATCAAATTTGGGCCAAGACGGTGTGCTGGGCCCAGAGGAAGCGGCGCACACCTGCTCAGGCAGTAAATGGAGCCCAGCAACACACTCGGTCACTAGACCCCCAAGCAAACACGGGCCAAAGGCCAATCGCGGACCCTGGGCAGGCCAGGAGAAGGGAGGAGGGTTGGAAGCAGGAAAAGATTTCGGTCCGGAAGATGCAGGCACACGGGGCCTGCAAACTTACTTTTTAGGAGGAAAAATCAAATTTGGGCCAAGATGGTGTAGCGGGTCCCAGAGGAAGCGGCACACAATTGCATAGGCAGTAAATGGAGCCCAGCAACACACGCGGTCACTAGGCCCAAGCAAACACAGGCTAAAGGCCAATTTGGGACGGTGGGCGGGCCGGGAGGCGGGTTGGAAGCACGAAGAAGGCTTTGGTCGGGAAGATGCGGGCACACAGGGCCTGCAAACTTACTTTTTAGGAGGAAAAATCAAATTTGGGCCAAGACGGTGTGCTGGGCCCAGAGGAAGCGGCGCACCCCTGCTCAGGCAGTAAATGGAGCCCAGCAACACACTCGGTCACTAGAACCCCAAGCAAACACGGGCCAAAGGCCAATCGCGGACCCTGGGCAGGCCGGGAGAAGGGAGGAGGGTTGGAAGCAGGAGAAGGTTTCGGTCCGGAAGATGCAGGCACACGGGGCCTGCAAACTTACTTTTTAGGAGGAAAAATCAAATTTGGGCCAAGATGGTGTAGCGGGTCCCAGAGGAAGCGGCGCACACCTGCTCAGGCAGTAAATGGAGCCCAGCAACACACGCGGTCACTAGGCCCAAGCAAACACAGGCTAAAGGCCAATCGGGGACGGTGGGCGGGCCGGGAGGCGGGTTGGAAGCACGAAGAAGGCTTTGGTCGGGAAGATGCGGGCACACAGGGCCTGCAAACTTACTTTTTAGGAGGAAAAATCAAATTTGGGCCAAGACGGTGTGCAGGGCCCAGAGGAAGCGGCGCACACCTGTTCAGGAAGTAAATGGAGCCCAGCAACACACTCGGTCACTAGACCCCCAAGCAAACACGGGCCAAAGGCCAATGGGGGACGGTGGGCGGGCTGGGAGTCAGGAGGAGGGTTGGAAGCAGGAAGAAGGTTTCGGTCCAGAAGATGCAGGCACACGGGGCCTGTAAACTTACATTTTTAGGAGGAAAAATCTAATTTGGGCCAAGATGGTGTAGCGGGTCCCAGAGGAAGCGGCACACACCTGCTCAGGCAGTAAATGGAGCCCCGCAACACACACAGTCTCTAGACCCAAGCAAACACGGGCTAAAGGCCAAATCAGGGATGGTGGGTAGGCTAGGAGGCCAGAAGAGGGTTTGAAGCAGGAAGAAGGCTTCATTCGGGAAGATGCAGGGAAACAGGGTCTACAAACTTACTTTTTAGAAGGAAAAATGAAAGGTGGGCCAAGATGGTGTAGCGGGTCCCAGAGGAAGCGGCGCACACCTGCTCAGGCAGTACATGGAGACCAGCAACACACGCAGTCTCTAGACCCAAGCAAACACGGGCCAAAGGTGAATCAGGGATGGTAGATGGGCCGGGAGGAGGGTTGGTAGCAGGAAGCAGGCTTCGGTCGGGAAGATGCAGGCACACAGGGCCTGCTAACTTACTTTTTAGGAGGAAAAATCAAATTTGGGCCAAGATGGTGTAGCGGGTCCCAGAGAAAGCAGCGCACACCTGCTCAGGCAGTAAATGGAGCCCAGCAACACACGCGGACACTAGGCCCAAGCAAACACAGGCTAAAGGCCAATCGGGGATGGTGGGCGGGCCGGGAGGCGGATTGGAAGCAGGAAGAAGGCTTCGGTCGGGAAGATGCAGGCAAACAGGGCCTGCAAACTTACTTTTTAGGAGGAAAAATCAAATTTGGGCCAAGACGGTGTAGCAGGGCTCAGAGGAAGCAGCGCACACCTGCTCAGGCAGTAAATGGAGCCCAGCAACACACGCGGTCACTAGACCCCCAAGCAAACACGGGCCAAAGGCCAATCGGGGATGGTGGACGGGCTGGGAGGCAGGTTGGAAGCAGGAAGGTGGTTTCGGTCGGGAAGATGCGGGCACACGGGGCCTGCAAACTTACTTTTTAGGAGGGAAAATGAAATTTGGGCCAAGACAGTGTAGCGGGTACCAGATGAAGCGGCACACAACTGCTCATGCAGTAAATGGAGCCCAGCAACACACGCGGTCACTTGTCCAAAGCAAACACGGGCCAAAGGCCAATCGGGGACAGTGGGCGTGCCGGCAGATGGGAGGAGCATTGGAAGCAGGAAGAAGGCTTCGGTCGGGAAGATGCGGGCACACAGGGCCTACAAAGGTACTTTTTAGGAGGAAAAATCAAATTTGGGCCAAGATGGTGTAGCAGGTTCCAGTGGAAGCAGCGCACACCACCTCAGGCAGTAAATGGAGCCCAGCAACACACGCGGTCACTAGACCCAAGCAAACAAAGGCTAAAGGCCAATCGGGGACGATGGGCGGGCCGGGGGCGGGTTGGAAGCAGGAAGAAGGTTTCGGTAGGTAAGATGCAGGCACACGGGGCATGCAATCTTACGTTTTAGGAGGGAAAATCAAATTTGGCCCAAGATGGTGTAGCGGGTCCCCCAGGACAGCCCTCTGCCCGGCCTCCCCTACGGCTAAGGGCCCCAAGGCAAAGGTCAGCTCCAACAGACGCGGCTCCAGATCATGTCTGCAGGTGTCAGCAGGGGAAACCATTGGCCAGCCATCAACCAGCAACACCTAGGACCAATACGGTAGGAGTGGTCTAGGTGGGGACTAGAGCAACTCCTCTGCCCGGAAGCCTAACCACTTATCAAACTTATCTACAACACTGTGAATATTTCCACTTCCTCTGTTTTTGAAATTTCATTATTGTGGGCCGCTGACCCGCTGTGCAGGTCGCTCAAGTCTAGCTGTGTTTAGCATTGCAGTCATCTCTTCAACTGTTTCTCAAACCTAGCTGTGCTTAGGTCGCCACTCAGTTGTTCTGTTAGGCTTAGGCCTTTCTCCCACTATCCAGGACTCTCAAATCTAGCTGTGTTTAGCATTGCAGTCATCTTTTTTTTTTTAATTTATTTATTTGTTTTTGGTTTTAGAGGAAAAACCTTTACAAAAGAATAATATTTGCGAAAGAATATTGCCTTTCCGAAGATAAAATTACAATAGGATCTCGGAAACCAGGAAATAACTGGAAGGTCCAGAAAATGTCAACCAGGAGGCTCGCTGAACCGTGTCGTCTTTTGATTCTTTGTTAGTATGGTAAGTTTCTCTGAGACTTTTACTATCGCTGCAGTGAGCATGATTTCCTGGCCGGAGATCAGTCTGTTCCAGAATGCATTTTGTCTTAGACTCACTTCTCTGTTTACAAACCTCCTCAGTAAAGACACCCTTATGGCCCATGTGCCTTCGCACTCCAGCAGTAGATGTTTCAGTGTTTGGAGATTCGAAGTTTTGCAAATTTCACAGAATTTTGTCGCCTTCTCTCCCTGGTTTCTTTGAGCTAATATTTCTCCTGTATGGGCTAGGTTCAATCTCAGTCTGAGAAAACTGTTTCTTATCTCTCGTTCTGGGAATTTTTCCAGGTAACGTGGCATAGTGCCAAGTTTCCTATCTACTGTCAAGAAGGAGTTTAGTGTTTTTAGGTTTCTAACTCCTGTGATTGTTTCGATCCAGTCAGCCACTATTAATTTTTTTTTTACTTTCAAGGGGTTTTGCAGAAGGATTTCTGTAGGTAGATCCAGCCTGTGCAGAATCTGTCCCATCTTTTCTTCTAAGCTCGATAGTTGATTTGATTTTGCTTTCTTTAGATGTTGGTTTATATCGAAAAAAAGAGTGGACTTGCTGGCTATGATTATATTGCGATAAAGCGACAGAAGTTTCCACTCTGCACGGCAGCTCAAGGAGGTCAGGCCTAGTTCGAATCTCAGGCTGACTGACGAGGTGCACATTGGTAGGGAAATGGACGATTTCCAAATAATTCCCTCAATTTTGTTCCAATCGTAGTTCCACAGCAGAGGTTTTGCCTCTAATCCATAGAGGAGGACAGGAACTGCTTTGCCTATGTAAAATTTCTTGAGTGGGGACAATGAAAATTTACAAAATTTTCCGTTCAGGTTTTTCATTTGTGCGATGATTTTCGCGATCTTGCTGAGAATTGATGAAATCACCTTATTTGCAGTTGGATGGGCTAAGACTTCATATCCCAGGTATGTGAGCTCATCCACTCGGGGAATTGCCTTATTGTCCAACACCCAGATCCTTGATGTTACCTTTTTTCTTGGATGTTTGAAAATCAGGACCTTGGATTTTAGTGGGTTGATTATTAGGCCGTTTAACTTGGCATATTCATTGAGTTTGGACAAAAGATGTTGCAGTCCTAATGCTGATCCATCCAAGAGAACTAGATCGTCCGCGTAGGCCAGCCAGTGTAGTCTTCTGCTGTTAATCCCGGGACAGATGAGCGACGCCAAGGCCAGAAAGTCTCCGATGTCTGGTAGAAATAGGTTAAAAAACAATGGTGCACCCAAGCATCCTTGTCGTACCCCTTTGAGGACCTGGATTGCTTTTGAAAGGTTGCCGACGTCATTCAGCCTCACTCTAATCGTGGTATTTTTGTGTAGTTCGATGAGCATAGCCAGCAGGGGGGCTGGAATTCCCCAGTTATTCAGTTTCTGCCAAAGGAGTGATCTGTCCACAAGGTCAAATGCCTTGGACAGATCTACCCATGCCCCATACAGTGGAGAGCCTTCTTTCTCATTTGAGCTTTCGCTCAACAGGTTCAGTATAAGTCCATTAAGGCTGGTAGAGAGACCCTTCCTGAAACCTGTTTGATTCGGGGGGAGAATCTCATTTGAGTCCACCCATAGAGAAAGTTCCCTCAGTAGTATTCTCATGAATATTTTACTGTCTATATCCAAGAGGGCTATGGGTCGATAGCATGTTCGACTTAGCCTATCACCCCCCTTGAAGAATGGAATGATAATTGCGTTCTTCCACGACGGTGGGAAGGTTTTTTCCCTCAGGATTCCTTGATAGAGACGAAATAGCAATTTTTACCATAGTTTTGGCTGGCTTTTTAACACCTGATATGTGAGGCCGTTCGGACCTGCCGCTTTTGAGGTAGGAGATGATGTTATGAGTTCTTCGATATCCTCTTCAGTGAATTCCAGAGACCAGGTGATATTGCAAAAACTAATGACTCTTGAGCCTGTTGCTTCAAAGTTCTTGGCCAGGTAGTCTACCCACTTGTGTTCTGGGACTATTTTGCAGATAGAGCTATTTTGGCCGGTTTCGAGTTGATTTAATACTGCCCAAAAATTTCTGCAATTATTTGCACTAAGAAGCAGAAGCATTCTCTCCCCATCCTCTTGTATTTTTAAATGCTTGTGGTTCTTGGACCAGTTTCGGTAAATTTGTTTGGTCTTTTTAAGCTTTTGGATACAGCCTAGAGGATCTTCTGGTCTGGTCTGTCTTATACTTCGCAATGTTTGTCGCAGGATTCTTTTCCTTTTGAAGGTTTCCTCATCGAAGTGATGGAGATGTGCCTGTTTCCCCACCATTTGTACTTCACTTGGTTGGCAAATGGACCATACAAACTTTCCGAATCTTTCTGGATGGCATTCTTCGGCCAATGTTGAGGGGTGAACTACTGCTAAACGGTCGTTCAGGTTTTCCCCCCCATGTTTGTACTTGACTACTTTCGATTTCCCCTTTGAGCCTTCCAAGTCCTGTCTGATGCGTGGGTTTGTAGAACACTGAATTTCAGAAAAATAGAGTTCCAACCTCGCATGATCACTACCCCCTTCCCAATCTAAGGTGAGATAAGGAGGGTGCAGGGTAAGTGATGGTGAGGCAAAGATGTAGTCTATTATTGATTGCAGCCTTCCCTGGCGCCATGTTGGTCCGGGATTGCCCGTACTGCTATCTTCTTCAGATATCATGTCAAGATCCCATGATTGAAAGAAGTCCCGCCATTGATTACCTTTCTGTGTGGTGCTGTTTTTAGGTAAGTTATTTCTCATATTTCCTACACTAATAAGATCTGTGTTCAGGTCCCCTGCTACGACAATCTGTGCTCCTATATAATTAATCTTAACCGTGGAGAATAGATCATTTAGAGTTTCTATGTAGTCTCGGAGTTTGGAGCTAGCTGGGTTCCAATAGATGTTTACCAGAATGAGAATGGCCCGGCAGTCGCTCTGTCCTATCTCTGCTTTACAGGCCTGGATACCCACTGAATTATTGCAAAGCTTTACAAGATTTTTAATGGCGGAGTTTTTAGTTGCTATTATCATACCTCCTGCTGGTCTTCCTTTAGCTTTTTGAGAGGCCTTGAGATTTTGCACTGTGAAACCCTCTATTTCGATGGGGTTGACTAACCATGTCTCCTGGAGCAATAGGATATCATTGCGCTCTAAGAGGTTGTTTTTGAGTTGCTTTTTCCTCAAGAAGTTTTGGCCTCTAGTATTCCAGGAGACTAGTCTAAGGCCCCTCCGACTAAAGATTGTTCTGCTCCTCACCCAGTTTCTGGAGGACTTGCGAGATAATTTCTGGGAGTTTAGTTATCAAATCATCTTTTAATCTGAGACCACTTGTTGCGTTACTTTGGAACCCTCTAGCAGTTCCGGCAGTGCCCACGAAGGTGGGTACGGATTCCTCTCCTTTCCGTTTATGCCACAAGTGATTTCCAGACTTGCCTTCTTCCTCTGTTTCGTAAACCCAGAGTCCTTCTTTAGCCAGATCATCTTTATTGATGATGAGTGCCTGTTGTGCCTTTCTTGAGGTGAGAGCTATCTCCACAAAGAATTTATCCTCCCTGAATGGGAAGGCTAAATACTCAATGTCCTCTGAAGTGAAAAGAAAAAGATTGTAGTTCTTTTGGATTTCTGACAATAAGACAGATCTACAGAGTGATGTCTTTTTGCTCTGTTTCTCTAGTCTGAGCCACAATCCTGGGATTGTGTAACTTAATTCCACTACTTCCTCTTTTCCTGCGGTAGGGGTTTGTTGTTTTTGTTCACTTTTCTCTCTTCCTCCATATTGAGGACACATTTCAAGGTTTTTAAATTTCCCGGTCCCATTCCAGCAGTCTACTTCACTGAATATGAGGCTTGGTGATATCACATCTTTGATGGCTGGTACGGGAAATGTATTTTTTTCTTGTGGTGCAGGAGCCCATTTGCCTGACGGTTTTAGAAAAATGGGGCCATTTTTATAGGGACTTGCCTGGGCTCCATGCTAAGTCCCTTTCTTGGTTCTTTGTACAGATTTTGTTTTAAGAATATTGGGGCAATCTTAGTATTTTTAGGGGCCAGTTTACTTTTTTGGTTGTTAGAAGCTGCAGGTAATGGAAATATAAGATCCGTTTGCATGCCGAAGTTTGAAGTTTGGACCTTAATTTCACTAGGACTCTCCCTGCCCGTTGAGCATGTCTTTTTGCCCCGGTTTTCCTCAGAGGCACACTTGCTTGCAAGGGCATCATGTACCTTTGAGGTTTGTGGAGAGTTAGTTGCTGGAGATGCAGTAGCAATGGAATCAACTGCCTTTTCAGCTATGGGAATAGTCAGATTTTTCAGGAATGTGTTTGTCCCTGTTTTCTTTTTTGCCTTGTTTTCCTGATTTTTGGGTTTCTTCGTCATTCTACCTGATGATTGAGAGACGGTGGCCTCTATTTGTTTGACCCTTTTGTTCCTTTAATGACCCTTTTTCCTGCTCAATCTCTGTGGTACCTCGAAGTTCTGACTTGAACTATCGGTCGAATTTTCTTTTTCTTCCTCCACTTGGGTTTTTTGAGGGCTGTTGTTGATTTCTTCTATATAGTCGACTTCAACATTTGCCAGCCTTCGAAATTCTTCCAAGATTGAGTCTGAGAGTGGTGTGTCGTCAAAAAAATCTTTTGGCCCTTCTTCGTTTAGAGTCTTGTTCTGGTTTTGCAATTTTTGAATTTCCGATGGTATTGTCTTTAAAAGTTCATGGGTAGTGATATTGCTTTTTGCCCCCTCTTTCAATAGGCTTTGAATTTGGGCGATGTCTAGCCCCTGTTTAATGCCCTCTATTTGTGTTTCCTTTAAAATTGGAATCAGAATGCTGTTCATGATATTATTTACTGCAACCATGGCTGATTCGTTTTTAGCGATTTCCTGCGACATTTCCAATAGATGGCCTGCTTGTGTTTGCACCTCTGTTCTTAGAAGTTCAAACACTGAGACCAAAGAATTGAGAACATAGCTCAGAGCTGCCAGTGTGTTTTCGGATGCCATTGGGAGCCCTTCTGGTGGGGTGGCCAATGGCTCTTCTTGTTGATTACGGTTACTCGTTGAAATTGCCATAATTCCTTGGGTTTTGTTTGTTGAAGTAGTATTTGCTTCTGACCCCTCTGTAGGTGTATTTCTGGCCGGAGTATTGTGTTTGTGTGTTGATAGTTGCCAGGTAGTGTCTAAAATGTCCTCTAGGTCGTTGGTACTCTTGTTCCTTTTCCTAGGGAATTGGTCGTTGATTCTTGTCTGGATTTTTTCAGTTGTCAGAGTATATTCTAACCCTCTTTTCCATATTTTTTGGATGTTGAGATTAGGGAATCTTCCCGCTGGAGTTTGTTGTGCTTCTATATGGGTTAGAGTCTCCTGTGAGGTTACTGGGTCTGAGTCTGAGACAATAGAAGCCCCCCTCCCTGACTCGCACCCTGCCTCTAGATAAGACCCTTCTTGTACATCCATATCTTCCTGAAGAGGTGAGCTGCGCAGTCTCATTACGAGTGTAGAGGTTATTATTTAATGGTGTTAATGCGCACAAGACAAAGATTTATTTACCTGTTTGGTATGCCTCAGACCGCCAAACAGCCGCACAACAGCCAATGGGCTTGTCTCCTGCCGGGCTTAACGACGCGAGGGTGGTATACTCCGTCCTTTGAGTTCGCCCCAGATCACGTGATCAGATCACGTGTCCAAACGATGCCCCGCCTCCTCCAGGAAGCGCGTTGCAATGGTCGTTGCTGGCAAGAGTCTGGGAGAGTGCTCGCAGTGCCAGATGAGGTGAAATAAGTAGGTCCGCTTTCAATCTCATCACTTTTGCCACTGAGAACAAACGATACGGGCGGCAGACTCCGTCCTTTGAGTTCGCCCCAGATCACGTGATCAGATCACGTGTCCAAACGATGCCCCGCCTCCTCCAGGAAGCGCGTTGCAATGGTCGTTGCTGGCAAGAGTCTGGGAGAGTGCTCGCAGTGCCAGATGAGGTAAAATAAGTAGGTCCGCTTTCAATCTCAGCACTTTTGCCACTGTGAACACAGTCATCTGTTCAGCTGTGTCTTAAACCAAGCTGTGCTCAGAACTCCACTCAATTGTTCTGCCAGGCGTGGGCCTTTCCCCCACTATACAGGACTCTCAAATCTAACTGTGTTTTAGCCTCACACTCATCTCTTCAACTGAGTCTCCAACCTAGCTGTACTTAAGACTCCAGTAAATTCTTTGGTTAGGCGTAGGCCTTTCTGCCACTGTACAGGTATCTGAAGTCTGGCTTTGCTTAGTACTGTGCCCGTTTGGTCTGTCGGGCGTGGGCCTCTCTTCCACTGTGTAGGGCTCTCGGATTTGGCTGTGTTTGAAACACAGTTGAGCAACCGACTGCAATGCCAGACTTGGCTGTGTTTGGTACTGCACCTATTTGCGCGGGCCTCTCTCCCACTGTACAGATATCTCAAGTCTAGCTGAGCCCTATTTCAAACTGCATTGGCTGGTAGTCAAATTGTATTGTTGGCTGTGGGCCGCTCCCCCACTGTGCACGTCTCTCAAATCTAGCTGAGACCTATTTCAAACTCCATGGTCTGCTAGTCAAATTGTATTGTTAGCTATAGGCCTCTCTCCCGTGATAAAGTGATCACTGGCTGAGTATTGTGTAGTAATAGTGTGATTATTGGGTTGCGCCCCAAGAGATGACAGTGACTGTCATTTAAGCCTATTAAGACAATTCTGTAGCTACTAGCTATAACCTTCCTAACACCACATAGTTGGTTCACTGCAGGGGTGACCCACATTAAGGACAGCCACTAAAATACCCAACGATACAACCCTAACAAACCTCTCCTTCCTTACTCGAGACAGCGACTGAACAAGCTAGCAATATCAGCTGACAAGACCACCTACAGACAGAACCCAAACTCGTACGGGACAGTTACCTACACCCAGTACTACACCACAAGACAGCCGGACCAAAACAAAAATCAACTCGGCACCAACAAACAATATAAAGACCAACAAAACTCTCAAGCTCAAAATGCTGCACAAATGACCTGGACTGAGGGAAAGAAAAAGAGCAGAAAGAACAAACACAACTGAAAACCACTGAAGACTCGCAACTGCAGAACACACTCCCACAGACAGGAACACCAACCGAACCAACACCGAGAGATGAAAGAAATCCCTCTACTTAACTCCATACCTTGCAAATAACTGGTCACCAGAACGAACCAACCCAACACACGAATCAACAACAGCAGACAACCAAACACAGCCACACAGAAGAAGAATGGACAATGCTAGAAATAACAAAAACATAATCAACGCAATAACACCTTACATCACCAAAACAAGAGGAACTACCACCCGACAACCACACCTTTTTGAAGAAGAACCTGATGAAAACAAAAACCCAAGATTGAACCTAGAAACCTGTACCAACACCTCAACTAGAGATCGACCTGGAAGAAAACCTTAACACCGATCAGAAGACAACCCCGACAATAAAGCCCAAACCAAACTACATCATTAAACTCCACTGCAACCTAATAAATGCAAGATCCATGTCAAAACACTCAAGAGATCTTTGACCTTCTGTGTGACAACGGCATTGACATCCTATTCATCACAGAAACATGGCTGGACGGCAACTACACAATCACACTCTAAAGCTGCCTCCCAACCAACTCCAAATGCCTTCAGGTAAACGGGAAAAATAAAAAAGGAGGAGGCCTTGCAATAGCATTCAAAGGACACCTGAAAATAAAAACAGACGAACCTCTCAACATCATCAACTGGGAAACCATGGTCATACAGCTATCAGCGAACCCAAAAACCAACATCACGTTAATTCTAGTGTACAGACCACTGACATACGATGCAACCTTCGGCGATAATTTAGAAGCCATAAGCCATTACCAACATAGCCATCCAGCACAAACATCTAATTATCCTGTGGGACTTACACATCTGGTTTGAAGAAAAACACGCCAACTCCCCAAAATTCACTAATTGGACAGCTTAGAAACATAAAACTACAACATTTGGTCAAAGGGGCAACACACTCGGCAGGACACACCCTCAAAGCAATCTTTGCCAAATAAAAACTTATCACCACGGCACCACCGATACAAATACTGTGGAGAGACCATCTCATCATCCCATTCGTGATCAGACTACCAACTCAAGTATGCATCCAGCCCCCCAAGCTCAAAACCATCACAAAAACAAAGTGGAAAACCGTCAATGCAAGCAACCTTTTTGAACAACTGGAGATGACCAAACACTCAACTACAGAACTAGAGCTAGCTGACCTAGACGGGAAAGCAGAGCTACTGCACAAATGGATTACTGACACAATTGGAAACATAGCACTGGAAAAACCCTACACCCCCTCAAAAAAAGGGGCAATGGCAAAATGGTTCACCCCACTACTAAGCACCATGAAAAAGGACAAGAATAAGATGAAACTGGAATGGAAGAAAGAATACAACCTAGACAATAGATTACTGTTCATACAAGACGTAAATACAAGAGGCTAAGAGAAGGCATTATGATGACAGTCACCAATGCCACAAACACACAAAAAGAAATGTTCAACATCATTAAAAAAAATTTTAAAAAATGAGAAACCCACCTGGCTGCGACAACAGTCTAACCCCCTCAGAGAAACTTTGCAACAACTTGGCAGACCACTTCAAGAACAAAATCAACGACATCCGACAAATCATTCAAAACAGACCAACCAACCATAACATTCAACCAACCGGACCTAACCCAGAGCCACAGCACAAACTCCAAAACGTTCCTGAAATATCAGCAGAGGCATTTGTCCTGCTGGTAAAACACAGCAAGAAAGCAGAATCACCCATGGACCCCTGCACCCCTGACATCTACAAATCAATCCTCGCGCAAAGAACACTGTCAGAATAATACAGAAACCTCCTAAATCACTCACTCGCAACAGGAACTGTACTAAGATCCTTCAAATCAGCATATATCAAACAGCTTTTAAAAAACACAAGTGGCGATGTCGAAGACCTATCCAACTACAGACCTATTTCAAACATTGCCTACCTGGCAAAACTCCTTCAAACTTATGTAAACAAATTAACCCAAGAACATGTAGAAAAACACCACCTGCTAGACCAAGCACAAGTCGGTTTCAGACCTGCAAGTGGAACAGAAACAGCACTACTATCCATCTGGGATGACCTAAAAATGAACGCAGACTAACCTCCGCTCTGATTCTGCTCGACTTCTCTGCAGCCTTCGACGCAGTTAGCCATGACACCCAAACCAAAAGACTGGAAGACATAGGCATAACGGACATGGCACTACTCAGGATTAAATCATTCCTAGCAGACAGAACAGAAACTGTATGGATATAACCCTACAATTCCACTCCACGAGTTAACGACTGCAGAGTACAACAAGTGTCCTTACTATCACCACTGTACTTCAACATCTACCAGACTCCAGTAATCAGAATCTTCAAAAAATACAAAATTATATGCTACAACTACACAGACGACATTCAAATCATATACAAAATCGAAGACACTCAAGCCGATCACTCAACCCTAATCGAGTGTCTAAAAGAAGTCTTCAACTGGATGAATGCCAACGACTTGAAAATCAACCCTGGAAAGACAGAAATCATGATTATATTAAAAAAAAACAAGAAAACACCTACATTCTGTGGCCAATGGAAATGGGAACCGCGTCAACACCATCTAAGGTAGTAAAAACTTTGGGAGTCCTGATGGACAACACTCTAACCTTAGAACCACAAATAAATGAAATAATCAAGAAATGCTTCTTCCTCCTTCACACAACAAGAAGAATCGTACCTTTCGTCTCCTTCACCCACAAAACCCTCACAATCGGCGCCCTCATGTAAAGAATCGACTAAGCAAACAGCCTCTACATCGGGATGCCAGAATACCTCCTGAAGAAACTACAACACATCCAAAATACAGCAGCCAGACTCCTACAAAAGAAAATAACAATCTACAAGCCAACGCGACTCCTCAGATCAAGCAATGAAATCTGCCTGGAGCAAAAACCATACCTTAAGAAAAAACTAGGGGGCTCCTCCTTCTCCCACCAAGCCGCAAAAACCTGGAACAACATCCCGAAAGAAATAAGAAACACCAAAGACCACCTAAAATTCAGAAAACTACTAAAAACTTGACTCTTCAACATTACAGCTTCAAACTGAAAAAAGGAAACACTCAAACGGGAAACGCAAATAACAGGATGACAGAATCTAGGATGACACTGACAAACATCCAGAACCAACTAAGGGAAACTCCTACTATAACAAGAGAGATGATGCTAGGTTGAATAGGACACAAGCGACACCCCATGAGGACAGAATCAGTATCCCTAGCCAACTCCAGCCAACAACCTCACCGGTTCCTTAATCGCTACCAGGTATCATATTTGAATAGAGTTGCGTGAATGTTGGCAGTTGCCACACTTGAACTAAGTTCTGGACATCAGCATGGGCCCAGCCCGGATGTAGTTGTGAATGATGACACGTGCCACGCCTGGACGTGAATGCAAGCGTTGGCATGTGCCACATTCCAAAGGGGCTGTGAGTGGCAGCCTGATTGAGCAGCTGGATAAGACGATGGATGCTGACCACTGCCACATATTGATGGAGTAGCGTTGTTTAACCAATGCCGCGTACCAACTGGATTAGGATTGCTATCCAGGGCAGATTTGGATAGACTCACAAACGCCTGTTTGCCCCGCTGTCATGGCCACTTGCCCAGCATCACATGAGCGGCACCATCAAGTGGAGGGAGCAGGGGGCATCATGGTTCACGCACGTCCCTTTGGGATGTTTATACATGGGGGGCCCGGTTGGATACAGGCTCATGGAAGAACTTAAACAAGACATTTTTATTATGGGCAGAAGTGCTTTGAATAGAACGGAACTCTTTTATTATGGGCAGGAATACTCTCAAGAACTTCTCACTTGTGTGTCATTAGTCCGGGTGTGGCCTCCATCTGCACGTGCAACTTCTAGGAGTGGCAGGGTGTGCCAAGCAGGACTGAGCTAAGAGGCGTGGCCTTAAGAGCTCAGCTATAAAAGCCAGCCCAATCCCAAGGCACACACTTCTTGTTATTCTGCACCTCTGTGCAGCGTAATGCTCACCGTTGTCTGGGATTCAACTTACCTGGAGAGATTCTGCCATCTGCATTCATACTTACCATCCAGAGGATCCTGCTCTCACCTGTAAGCTTTTTTCTAGCACTGCGGCTCTCCTGCAAACATCTCGGAGCGCAGACATCTTCTTTCTGGCACCGTGGCTCACTTGCAAAAATCGCGGAATGCAGACATCATCTTCCTGGCAACGCGGCTCACCTGCAAACATCTTGGAACGCAGAGAGCATCATCTGGGCACCGCGGCACGATGCACTCCATCCGAACTCGGAGCACCTGCAAAAGAAAGGCAAAAGACAAGGTTAGACACTTAACAGACATTTTGTTAAGAGCGCGCTGCCATTAAAACTTGCGCCTTCCCTAAAACCATCACTCGCCTGCTGCCGGACATTGCAGTCACATCCATCTTCCACTCTCCCGCGTTCCGTACTTCCACAGCCGTAGTTGGGCCGCATTTCCATCTATTTGGGAGAAAACAGAGACGAACGTTATTCAGTAAAAAACAACAACATTGAGAGAAATGACATCAAGACATTGAGAGAAAGAAGAGAAAAGACAAGAGACATTGAGAGAAAGCAGAAACAGGAGCTTAGTCGCAGCTGGACTGGTGTCATGATGCCTACCTCCAAGGAGCCAGGTCCGACCCAGCAACCCCAGAGGCAGGCATCATTTCCCCCAGGGGAGTGCCAGCGGGCCCAAGCTGGGGCCCTTTGGACGCAGTCCTGGGGCCTTAGGCGCCAGGCTCATGTTGGACCTCTGTCCTGGCGCCTTAGGCGCCAGGCTCATAAAGCTAGACATGTGTTCAAGTGTTTTAATGTGCACTTACCTGATGCAGACCATGCTGCCACATCCAGGCCCTCTTGAGGCCTGAATAGGAACTACTTTACCTGTGGGATTACTTCCCACCCGGGTGTGGTCGGGGAAGGATACATACCTGATCGGAGGAAGGATACACACTTGGAACTTCTTCCAAAGCTATTTAAACCACACCCGATCAGCAACTCACGCTTCGCGTTGTTCTGCTCCTTGCAGCTGGACGCTCACCGTGTCAGCTCCTGCATCTGGACTTCAGCCACGCCTGTCAGCATCCTGGGTCACCTGCAAAGGGAGACAAGAGACCTACCAGCTAATCTGCACCACGGAGACATCACCGACGATCCTGAAAGGGAAGACATCATTTTTAAAAGCATTTCGTTACGATCGCTGCAGCGCTGCTTTCACTCACCTTTCCTGGGTTCCTCCATCTTCAGCAGCGATCATCCGGATACACAGCCACTTCGCAGAGCCTAGAGAAAAGGACAAGAATAAGAGGTGAGAGAAGGAAGGGAATAGGAAAAGCTCAGTTTCCTTCTAAGACTTACCTGTTGGGTCATTCCCATTTCATTTCGGGTCTTGCTGCTTCCAAGCAGGACCCCGGCCCCTATGGGGAAAAAAGACAAAGACATTAGATGAGCGAATGCAAAAACATTACCTGAGCGCTCATCTAGGACTTACCAGATCTTTACTGGAACTGCACGTTTCACTTCGGGTCGGCGCCATATCTCCGGCATTCCGAACCCCGGCCCCTATGGGGAAAAGACATCAACATCAGCGCTTTGTTGCAAGAAGTCTCCAAAGGAATCTTCATTCATCACCTGAAAAAAGACAATGAACATTATTATTTAAAGCTTGAACTTTTGAACTTGCAACAGAACTTTTACAGCGCCTTACCAGTATAATCAAGCTTACCTGAACTCCCATCCAACCTCAATCCAGTGAAGTAACTGGGTTCAACGCGCCCCTGCGTCAGAAGCAGGATGGAGAGCTCGTCCTTTCAGGCCCTAAGGTGAGATTTCACGGGGAATCGTGGAAGGGTATCGTGGAGGGTTGGAAGAGAGTGGGAGGCTTGAGCATAACTCAGTCAGTAGGTAATACTCCCTATTCACGCACAGGGGAATATTCCTGCGAGCCGGAGAAGCCAGAGTAGAGGGCCCTTCCTGTCCATCTTCAGAGTCCTGCGCTTCACCATTGAAGAAGCATCAGCACTCGAAGCCAGACCTGCGCCTCCGTGGGAATCAGGTGAGCGTTACAGAACGCGAAGCCTACCCACAATTTCCCACCCGGGCGCTATGGAGACTTCCGAGACTGACCAGCTGGCCCAGCTTTTGGGGGAATTACGGGCAGAGGTGCACTCAGCCCGCCAGGAGACTAACGCTCTCAAAAGAGAACTAATCTTATCTAAGGAAAGAACTGATGACCTAGCCAAAAGGTTATTACAGGCCCAGGCAGGGCACACTCCTTTACCTAATTCCGGAGACATTTCCACATCAATGGGTTTGAGTAACCCGGTACAAATTAATCTACCTGGACACATGCCTTTGGCCCCGCCTGAACGTTTTGCGGGGGATCCCAAGAAATATGCCGTCTTTATGAACCAATGTCGTTTACACTTTCTATGCAGACCCGGAGCCTTCCCTAACGACCAGGCCAAGGTAGCCTTTATACTATCTTACCTTAGTGGCAGTGCTGCCGATTGGTCTATTCCATTGGTAAATCAGGATGATCCCATTCTCCAGAATTTTCAGGGCTTCCAGGCCAGCATGGAAAGATTGTTCGCTCGACACTCTCAAGGACAGGCCCTTGATAACGAACTGCTATCCTTACGACAAGGTAATCAGGATCTTCTGTCCTACATAGCCACCTTTAACAGACTGGTTGTGGAAACTGGATGGCCAGAAAGCAAAAGGATCACATTGTTTCATCGAGGCCTGCGCGGAGAGCTTAAGGATGTTCTAGCTCAGATAGTAAACCCACCCCAGGTCTGCGCAGACTACATTGACTTGGTTGTTCAACTTGATCACAGACTTCAAAATAGAAAAGCAGATCGGTTCAAGTATGAAAACCGAGCACCGATCAAAACCCACGCTACCTCCAAGAGTACTGACGTATCTGAACCTATGCAAATCGGTGGTGTTAAAGGACCATTAACGCAGAAAGAACGAGAAAGAAAGCGGCAAATGCAACTTTGTCTGTATTGCGGGACTTCCGGTCACTTTCTTCGAAATTGTCCAGTTAAACCACTTAAGAAGGTGGTTGAAACTACTGATAACGAATTAGTGACACCTGATTCGGGAAACAACCTAGCCAGGCAAGCGTAGGGGTCCGCTTGCCGAGCTTGAAAACGAACTTTGACCTCGCATTTCGTCATGCCAATGGTGCTCGTGGACCCAAAACAGCCTCAGCAGTTGCATGCTATAAAAGCATACATCGACAGTGGAGCTATTGGAAATTACATAGACCGTGAATTGGCTTCCAGGATTAAGCTTCCTCTCCGCCCGAAAGTAACCCAAGATGTCATTACTACAGTAGATGGAACCAAAATAGCCTCAGGGCCTGTAACGCATTCCACTGTTGAAGTGACACTGGTGGGTCAGGATGGGCATCGGGAAGCAATCGTGTTTGATGTGATCAAGGCCCCACAATTTCAAGTAATTCTTGGAATTCCTTGGTTAGAAACACATAATCCCAGAATTGACTGGCGAGCAAAGAAGATAAGTTTTCCTGATTGTGAACCAACTTGTTATCCAAGAAATCCAGCTATGGGTCTAGCCACAGCAACTTCCACCCCTGTACAGCTACCGTCAGAATACCAAGAATTCCAAGACGTTTTTCAGAAAGAACAGGCTAACACGTTACCTCCCCATCGGTCTTTTGATTGCCAGATCGATCTGGTACCCAATGCTCAACTACCTTGTAGTAGGATTTATGCTCTTACGGAACCTGAGAACCTGCATTTGCGTCAGTATTTAGATCAGTACCTAGCCAATGGTTTTATTCGCCCGTCCAAGTCTCCTGTCTCTTCAGCTCTGTTCTTCGTACCAAAAAAAGAAGGCGACCTTCGAACGTGTATAGACTATCGCGCCCTAAATCAAATAACGATTAAGAATCGTTATCCTCTGCCCTTGATCCCTGAGCTTATCGACCAGGTGAAAGACGCTTGTGTGTACACCAAGTTAGATCTCCGAGGAGCTTATCACCTGGTGCGCATAAAAGAAGGCGACGAATGGAAGACTGCATTCCGCACCAAATTTGGGCTCTTCGAATATCAGGTGATGCCCTTCGGTTTGTGCAATGCACCTGCCGCCTTTCAGTACTTTATGAATGATGTTCTTCGGGAACTTATCGATGTCTGCGTCATTGTTTACATTGACGACATCCTGGTGTACTCTTCTTCAGAATCTGATCACAGAAAACATGTTAGGGCAGTTCTTGAGAAACTGACACCTCAAGGAGTCCGAATGGACTCGCGAAAGGTGGACGCCATCCTCAAATGGCCATCTCTAAGCTCGGTGAAGGGAGTTCAGAGCATGCTCGGCTTTGCCAATTTCTATCGAAGATTCATCCCGGAATTTTCCCGAACAGTCCAACCCATCACCGCTCTCCTAAAGAAAAACAAACGCTTCGAATGGCCTCTTGAGGCCGAACAAGCCTTCCAGGACCTGAAAACCAAATTTACCTCTGCACCTGTATTGAAGCACCCGCACCCAGATCTCCCGTACATAGTGGAAACCGATGCTTCCAGTTCGGCCATGGGAGCTGTCCTGTCGCAAAGAGACCCAAAAACTAACCAACTACACCCAGTGGCCTTTTGGTCCAGAAAATGTTCTCCTCCTGAAATCAACTACGCAATTACTGATAGAGTTACTGGCCATCAAATCTGCTTTCAAGGCTTGGCGTCACTACCTTCTCGGAGCAAGACACACCATCACCGTAATTACGGACCACAGAAACTTACAGTATTTAAAGACGGCCAAAGCTCAATCTTCACGACAACTCCGATGGGCTCTATTCTTTGCAGAATTTGATTTTGTAATTACCTATCGCCCTGGCTGAAAGAATGGAAAAGCAGACGCCTTATCCCGGATTGGCATGGAAGAACCTAATTCAAGCTTAGAACCTGTACCCATCATACCTGAGCAAAGAATCTTAGGCTTAACTTCATTGCAATCTATTGAGGATATCCAAACGCAAGTAAAACAACTTCTAGACTCTTCAACCTTACTGGAATGGAGTCAAAAGGGTCCTCATTACACCGTTAAGGATGACTTACCCTACTTCCAGGAGCGGTTGTTTCTGCCAAGTAAAGAATTGCAAGAACTTGTTATTGCCCATCATCATGAATCTTTAATGGAAGGACACCCTTATATCGCTAAAACGGAGGAAAAAATCAAACGCCACTTCTGGTGGCCTTCTTGGAGAAAAGACATAAAGTCTTTTGTACTGTCTTGTGGAATTTGCGCCCAAAACAAGGCTCAAAAGAAAAGGCCAGCCGGCCTACTTCAACCCTTGGATATTCCACCGGCACCATGGCACACCCTGTCAATGGACTTTATAACAGATTTGCCTCCTTGTGCTGGTTACAACACAATCCTTGTAATTGTGGACCTATTCTCCAAAATGGCCCACTTTATCCCTTTAAAGGGTTTGCCTTCAGCTTCCACCTTGGCCAAGGAATTCCTGGAGAATATAGTTTGCATACATGGTTTCCCTTCCATTTTAGTCTCGGATCGTGGAAGTCAATTTATCTCACATTTTTGGAAGAAGTGTTGCCAACTAGCACAAATAGATGTGCGGTTATCCACCAGCCACCAACCCCAGACCGACGGACAAACCGAGAGAACCAATCAGACTCTCGAGCAATATCTTCGGTGCATGTTACACCAATCCGAGTTAAATTGGAAAGACATCCTTTGGATCGCAGAATATGCATACGACAATTCAGTGCATTCTGGAACCGGACAAACCCCCTTTTATACTTTGTATGGTCACCATCCTCGGACCTCTGATCTAGATCCACCTCTGACCCTGGAAATGCCCACAGTAAATTATCTGCATTCCACAATAACCCGAGCCTTCAAAGAAGCTGCAACTCATTTACAGCAAGCCAAGAAAAAGTATAAAGAAAACGCTGATTTGCACCGAAGTAAAACTCCTCCTTACCAAGTAGGAGACCAGGTATGGCTAGCAACTAAACATTTACCCCTCAAGGGCCCGCGAACCTTCAATCCCAGATTCATAGGACCTTATCCCATCAAAGCTATAATCAACCCAGTGGCCTTTAAACTGGATCTACCGTCCAACATGCGTATTCATCCAGTTTTTCATGCATCACTTTTGAAGCCAGTACAACCAGGAACCCGATTGTCCAATCCTCCAGATCCAGTTCAAATTGAAGGGGAATTAGAATTCGAAGTTAAAGACATTTTAGACTCCAAGGTGGTAAAGTCGAAACTCTTCTATCTTGTTGACTGGAAGGGATATGGACCTCAGGAGAGATCGTGGGAGCCTAGTAACCATGTCCACGCACCTCGATTAGTACAAAGGTTTCACCGGAGATTTCCGAACAAGCCCAAACCCCCGGAGGGAAGAACCTTGGGAGGGGCCTTGAGGGGGGGTACTGTCATGATGCCTACCTCCAAGGAGCCAGGTCCGACCCAGCAACCCCAGAGGCAGGCATCATTTCCCCAGGGGAGTGCCAGCGGGCCCAAGCTGGGGCCCTTTGGACGCAGTCCTGGCGCCTTAGGCGCCAGGCTCATGTTGGACCTCTGTCCTGGCGCCTTAGGCGCCAGGCTCATAAAGCTAGACATGTGTTCAAGTGTTTTAATGTGCACTTACCTGATGCAGACCATGCTGCCACATCCAGGCCCTCTTGAGGCCTGAATAGGAACTACTTTACCTGTGGGATTACTTCCCACCCGGGTGTGGTCGGGAAAGGATACATACCTGATCGGAGGAAGGATACACACTTGGAACTTCTTCCAAAGCTATTTAAACCACACCCGATCAGCAACTCACGCTTCGCGTTGTTCTGCTCCTCGCAGCTGGACGCTCACTGTGTCAGCTCCTGCATCTGGACTTCAGCCACGCCTGTCAGCATCCTGGGTCACCTGCAAAGTGAGACAAGAGACCAACCAGCTAATCTGCACCACGGAGACATCACCGACGATCCTGAAAGGGAAGACATCATTTTTAAAAGCATTTCGTTACGATCGCTGCAGCGCTGCTTTCACTCACCTTTCCTGGGTTCCTCCATCTTCAGCAGCAATCATCCGGATACACAGCCACTTCCCAGAGCCTAGAGAAAAAGACAAGAATAAGAGGTGAGAGAAGGAAGGGAATAGGAAAAGCTCAGTTTCCTTCTAAGACTTACCTGTTGGGTCATTCCCATTTCATTTCGGGTCTTGCTGCTTCCAAGCAGGACCCCGGCCCCTATGGGGAAAAAAGACAAAGACATTAGATGAGCGAATGCAAAAACATTACCTGAGCGCTCATCTAGGACTTACCAGATCTTTACTGGAACTGCACGTTTCACTTCGGGTCGGCGCCATATCTCCGGCATTCCGAACCCCGGCCCCTATGGGGAAAAGACATCAACATCAGCGCTTTGTTGCAAGAAGTCTCCAAAGGAATCTTCATTCATCACCTGAAAAAAGACAATGAACATTATTATTTAAAGCTTGAACTTTTGAACTTGCAACTGAACTTTTACAGCGCCTAACCAGTATAATCAAGCTTACCTGAACTCCCATCCAACCTCAATCCAGTGAAGTAACTGGGTTCAACGCGCCCCTGCGTCAGAAGCAGGATGGAGAGCTCGTCCTTTCAGACCCTAAGGTGAGACTTCACGGGGAATCGTGGAAGGGTATCGTGGAGGGTTGGAAGAGAGTGGGAGGCTTGAGCATAACTCAGTCAGTAGGTAATACTCCCTTTTCACGCACAGGGGAATATTCCTGCGAGCCGGAGAAGCCAGAGTGGAGGGCCCTTCCTGTCCATCTTCAGAGTCCTGCGCTTCACCATTGAAGAAGCATCAGCACTCGAAGCCAGACCTGCGCCTCCGTGGGAATCAGGTGAGCGTTACAACTGGACTATTACTCAGGAATCAGTGAATGAACTCAATTCCATCAAAAAGCAACCCTGCCAGAAGTAGCAGGATGGAGAGCTCATCATTCACACTTACCAGGTGAGCCTTATGGGCCTGTACGTGCCCACTGAAATCGCACCTTGGGTCGAAGGGTTTGGGATTGAGAGATACCACAGTCGCCTATCAGCGCATTCATGTTTTCCCACGCAGGAGCAGTGCCACTGATTGTCGCCGCCCACAGCTGATCTGCAGGGGACGAAACCAGAAGAGGGTGATCTAACTCCAGGGAGGGCTGCAACTGTGCCCCAACGCCTCCACAGAGACCAGGTGAGCGTGACACCCGCCTACAGACAGGTTGGACGGAGGTGGCCGCGGTGGAACATGGACAAGGGTATGAATGTGAGTGTGCGTCATGTGTGGAAGGGACAGTGAGTGTCGTCCTGGCCCAAATCTGGATGGAGATGCAGAAACGCCCGCGCGCCCCACCTGGAGAGAATATGAAAGTTTAGCGCCTCGCATCCAGACAGCAATGCCAACTAACCAATCCACTAACAATTTCACACTTCTGCATACACCTCTAAAACTCTAACCAAACACAACCACAAGCCTGCCACACAACAATCCGCACAAACTTCCACTACACTGGAACAACAAAAACAAACCCCACAAATAGATCGCACAACAGCACATGACGACTACCGACTGAAAAACACCCCAAGCCCAGCCAACGGAGTTAACCAGGTTGAGGCCGCCAACAGCACATCACTGCTCTCTTGCACTTTTCCAGCTTATTCCAACCAAGGCCTAAATTAGTCTTGCAAAATTGATAAGTCAAAACTGCTAAATAAAAATATTTTGATTAGCAATTCAACACATATGATTAGCAAATTTGTACATCCTTACTATCAATCAGGGCCAATGCAAGACATTTTTCCCCTGTACGGTGGCAGAGGGTCTAGGGACCTCGCAGTCTTGTTTCGCCACTGGTGCTATAATTAGGATGCCTTTTGTTGGACAAGTGACCGGACACTGCTACCCTTGCAAATTCAACAAGGCTTCCCACTAGTGCCTCACAAATAGTCAACACTAGTCAACAATTCCCAGAGATGCCTAAGCCAACCGCATCACTCTGCCTAAATTCAAGAGGCTCTACTTTCCCAGCCACAGCTGCCAAACACTGGAACCTCCTCCCTCCCACCCTACGTGCTGAACTCGCCCACTGGACTTTCCAAAGAACTCTAAAAACACTACTGTTTGCTTGAATGCTGGACACATGCCCTTACCTGGTCTGAGCTTCGAAACTACAGTAACTTTTACTGAACAACTATTACACTGTGCTTATCCCAATGTCTGTAAATTTCTGAGTAACTGGTAATGCAACAGTGCCTTGGGCTTAGTGCGCTATACAAATGTAAAAATAAATAAATAAAATAAACACAAACGTATCTATCGGCAGAGCCTTTCAATGGCAGGTTCCTTATTAATGGTGGTTCATTGATGAACCATTGTTTCTGACAAGTGTGCACTTTCTCTTCACATGATATGCAGTAGCAAGCATGATTCTGTCAAACAATGACTATAAGAAAGTGACCTTATCATACAATACCTTTTACCTGTGTCTAAGTCTTAAACGTACATTTACCAAACTCGGATGATGTTTTTTAGCTTAACATTACTTTGCGCTCTTGTTGTTTTCCATTCAAGACTTAGTAAATAAAGCTACAACCCTAGTGTTTGTTCTCAACGTGGATTTATATATTTTGTTTGGATGATGATTTGTTTGTAAGTTTCAAAACATCTCTACAAAACAGTGTTCTTTAAAACCAAAGTACTATTTCTACCAACTAAAGCTGGGAAGATATTTGGTTAAGGGCCTTATGTTGCAGATTGGTCTCAAATCCCAGCTTCACAATTAACTAAAGTGTGTGATCCTCAGCAAACCATTTGATCTCACAGAAGTGCCCACAAGCCATTCAGTTGACATGTGTATGCTACACATAAAAGCTCACTCAAGGTACTGCTTCATGTATAATAATGATAATGCCACTTGTTAATCTGCACCTCCAGTTATTTGTCTCTTGGCTTATAAAAAAGTTTTGTAATGTAATTTACCATCATCACATTGAGTATCCAAGGCTACGTATGAGCTCATTTTCTGTGGTATCTCTGCCAGCGATGTCAATACATATGCAAATTAGGGGAGGCTTCGTGTATTGCACAGCCACTTAAATTATAAACCTGGCAACTTTCAATGGAAAGCAATGTTCAGGTTTGTCATGTGTTTAATGCCAGCATACATATCAAGTTCCCATCACATGTATGGTTTGGACTATAAAATCTGGTAATAGATGGGTTAATCATAATCTTAGCTTTTGGTGTGGTCATTGAATTAAGATGGTGTCCAAATGGTAAAATGTACAATACCCACAG